>NC_134414.1:21768201-22071278 GCF_030867145.1 Opisthocomus hoazin | reverse complement strand
CTGATACTCTGCATGTACACTGAGCAATGCTCACATGAAGCAATGCTGGGTCACACTTTTCAACTGCCACCACGTTTCATGCAAGGGAAATGAGATTCCTTCTTTAATTTGATCTCAGTTCTATTTAATTAAAGTCTTAAGAATTGTTTTAGTTTTGAAAAAAATGTTAAATAAAGGTTTTGGGGTAAATCATTCACTGTGAGTTTGAATTCTGGACAAGATATTCTAGGCTATGAATAAATTTGTAAGTGCTGGCAGGACCAGAATGTTAAAGAGCTGGGTGACAGGGACAACAAAGAGCTTCCTTATTTCTCCCCTGAAAGAGCTGTAAAAGGAAGGAGTTTGTGGTTCTTCGCTGGGTATCTTTGCTATTCATCTTGTGTGCATACGTTTTGGAAGACTAATGGGATAACTGTTTATGCTTGTTATTCCTCTTTCTTACTATTTCTTTTGCATTATTCCTGACTAATTTTCCTTCCTTCTGACTAGTTAAACAAGAATATTTGATCTAGGAATCCAGTGGAGGACACTATGATGAGAATCTTTGCAGAAATGACTCCTGAGTGCAGCTATCTCTGACTTTGGAGCATTCAACTTGAGAGACTTAGTGCAGCAAGATTTGCAGAGTGCTCCAGCTCTGAGAATCTGGTTCACTCTCACACATTTTAAAAGCACCCCAATGGATTGGCTAGCCACTCTGGTGATGGTATCTGGGTGTCAAATACCTCAGCAGATGTTTTGATGTTGCGATAACTGATCACTCAAGAAGTCTGCTTTCAAGAACTCCCAATCTGCATGTTGAAACATCTGGAGAAACAAACAGAGGATCAGTGGGTCAGCTCACAGGGAAGGAGGGAGTGGAGAAGAGAGACAAGATATTTTTCATAAAAAGTATTTCACAAAATGAAAACCAAAGGCATTATGTATTTCATTTTATACAGAGGAGCGGTGACACACAGAGAGGTACAAAAGTGCAAAGTGGAATACAAAACTGGACTCCATAGGCTAAAAAAGAGATGCAAACTTTAAAGTCACTGACATTTAGGCCTGGAAGAACTAAATACATATGGTTCCCTGCTTTGGAGATAGAATTTGGCTTCCAGAGCAATGCATACATCCACCTTGAATGGAAAAAGCATCCTAATCATTCTGTATCTGAAGAGGTGGAAGGAATTTAAAATCAGGACTTGAACTCCAGGACATGCTCTGCATACCAGATCTGCCACTCATGTATATTACACTCACTCTCGGTTGCTTCCAGCAGAGGGGTTTTTTTGCTACCAACCCTTCTCAAACTCTTCTATGTGCTTTTGCAGTCTTTGTCTTCATTATTATTTGCTTTTCACCTCACTACCTTACTTGACAATACATGAATGCTCTTTAAGTCCATTCAGGAGTTTTGTGTACTCAAGACTCCTGGCACATCAACCTGGCTTCCTGTCTTCTGAATACCTCCTCTAGCTTCTGCCTGCTTCAGAGGGGCAGCCCATGTTCATGGATGTTAGGCACAGGCAAGGCGTGCTGTTTTGGCTGCAGGTATCTCCGAGTACTGCTCTCAGCCAATCGCAAACTGCTCATCAGCTTTCTCCATGGAGGTTACAATTACCTTATAGCAGCATAACTACATGTACAATTACTTCCTCTGCTTGTCCTGTCAGAATGATGTGTTTTATAAACCTTCAGAGCAGTGTTTAAGGCAAATCAGGTTCTTTTGACAGAAACCACTTCAGGAGCAGCGAAACAAGCAGATGCCACTAGATCTGAATGGACAGTAACCCTCTGGGAGGTTGGGGAAGGCAATCAGGGGCAGCAGAGGGTAGGCTAAGAAAGGTCATGTCATCCACTCTCCTTAACTTGCAACTGCTCCTTTCATTTGACCTTAAACATAGGAAATAACTACTACACAGATCACTGCATGTCTAGTATTTTTAAATATATTTATCTTGTTTCTTTGCTTGCCTCAGATTCCCCTGAGGGAAGCAAAAAGAGAAAATATTTATTTTCTCTCATTTTTTGTCCATGTTTTAGATCATAAGATATTTGAAAGAACAAAATTTTTAGTTTGGCCTTGAAGAAATCTTCATGCAGTGCTGCTCCAAACTGTGCCAGGACCTGTAGGCAATGATGTAGTACAAATAATAAACACTATTACCATCTTGAAAATTTGTTACTTGCACTGAAGTATTCTTCAACACTGTAACAGTTTCTTTCAATTTTAAGAGCGTTTCTACATAGCATGCTCCAACTAGCAGAACTAGAAATGGAAAATGGCATCTGAGCCCCAACTCTGCTTAAAATAGAACAGTCACATAAGTGAGATTCACATTACAACGCTCTTTAACTTTGATAAATCATCTGTTGCCTGAAGAGCTTCCACAGCATGAAAAACTTGCATTGCAGCTTAGTAGTTAGGTTTACCCCCATGCAAGCCGTCAAAGTCTTATTATATTGGTTAGCAAGGGCCAGAAATGGAAAACAAACAGAATAAAAGAGGTTTATTAAATAATGGACATCTTTGGAGGGAAAAACAGAAAGCTAATCCCAAACCTGATGTCATCCAGTTAGAAAACATTACGAATAAATAATGTGCCAGCATTAGCTTCCTAGGAAGTTCACTCACTTACAAACATAATCCCTTCAAATTCCCATTTTGTGGTTTTTCATGCTATCATTATCTAAGCTTGGAAATAGTATATTTTATATTCTTCTGACATCAAGTTTAGAGTTAATTCTTTGAGAATCTTCTAAAGTTATAGGAGCACACTCTGAAAAAAGCATGGCAAACCACAGCAGTACATATAAAATCCCTTCAGGATCCTTCTAGGATGCATTTGATTATTCTTAAAAGTAATTTTTTTTCAAATTATGTTCATGCAGCTGGTTTTTTTTAGTGTCACTTTTGCCATCATATGCTTGTTTATGATATTCTGTTTCCTCACCTTGCTGTGTATCTTATTTTTATATATATTTTCGTGCTAGGCCTATGACTTTATTGGACTAATGGTTTGTGGAGCACCATGCTCCAATGACAATATTAGAATATTTGCAACAGTGATATAAACACTTGTAAAAACATACTTAATGACTAGCTATGACCTTAAAATATGTTTCCTATTAATTCACTAATGCTGAATACTTTTGAGATTTCTAACCCTTTCTCAGTGTACTTGAATTTGGCCAACACACTCAAAATTTTTAGAAAGAATCTTTCCACGCACACCCTCAATGCACACACAATGCACACAGTGTGGCCAAATAAAACCCATTTCTTTAGGAAACCAAACCAAAAAGCAGTACTTTCATCAGCATTCAAGCATCTGGAAAATGAGTTTGGGGTTTCTCCATTTAAAAAGTTGGTTTTTTCTCATTTTTTATTTCAAAATTTTTGCAGAAAACATAAAAATGAGCTTCCAGTCATTGTTATGTGCTGTGGCAGTGTAAGCATACACAGGCTTGGTGCCTGAAACAGTTTCTAGACCACATTTCCAGAGGGGCTGTTTAATGATCTCAGTCAGAATTGATTCCCTTCAGTTACAACATGTAATAAATTATATGCAAGACAAATTAAATGTTCCTGTACTACGTCACTAGGAACAGTTTCTATTCTCTCAACATGCAAGCCCTTGTAACTACAGTGCGGAGTACACAGTTACCATGACTGGATAAATTGCATTTCCCACAGCTTGGGGGTCTAGGGGTCTGCTGACAGGAGATGGCTTGCATCATTCTCCCCAAAACAAGGACAC
This sequence comes from Opisthocomus hoazin, assembly GCF_030867145.1. Taxonomy (NCBI): domain Eukaryota; kingdom Metazoa; phylum Chordata; class Aves; order Opisthocomiformes; family Opisthocomidae; genus Opisthocomus; species Opisthocomus hoazin. The sequence goes on along the minus strand of NC_134414.1, from coordinate 22,067,532 downwards.
AACATTCAAGTGTTCAGAGTGTTCTTAACTGCCTTCACATCTCTACCTTTGGCCATGAGACACTAGTGGTGAAATCCTGCTGGACTGACATAGAAAGTGCTTTGGCTTGGCTGTCCATCCTTTGGTGAAATCTGAGGAACAGACTAGATACCAATACATTCCCAATACAGGGAGGAAAAATTATAGCCTGCTATGCCTTGCAGAGCCTCTGCACAGCCTCTGGAGAGCTCTTTCATTTGCATTGGTGGTTGCAGGACTTGATTCTCCGGCATGCATTATCTGAGCTTGGCAGTGCACCCATTTTCTCCTGTGAGAAAAGACTGAGGGAGTTGGAGTTGTTCAGCCTGCAGAAGAGAAGGCTCCAGGGACACCTTACTGCTGCTGCCTTCCAGTATCTGAAGGTGCCTACAAGAAAGCTGGAGAGGGACTTTTTACAAGGGCATGTAGTGATAGGACGAGGGGCAATGTCTTCAAGTTGAAAGAGGGTATATTTAGATCAGATAAAAGGAAGAAATTTTTTACTATGAGGGTGGTGAGGCACTGGACCAGGTTGCCCAGAGAAGCTGTGGATGCCCCCTCCCTGGCAGTGTTCAAGGCCAGGCTGAAAGGGGCTTTGAGCAACCTGGTTTAGTGGAAGGTGTCCCTGCCCGTGGCAGGGGGTTGGAACCAGGTAATCTATAAGGTCCCTTCCAGTCCAAACCATTTTAGGATTCTATGATTGTCCTGCTACCAGGAGAGATGTTCGCCAAGAACATAAAAAAAGGTTTTACTAACCATATCCAGGATGGGTTTCAGCGATACACAGAACAGTCAGGCTCTGAGTCTCAGAAAGAGTTTAATCCCAGTTTAATCCCACTGATGGTCATCTTCCACTTTTACATGACTGGTTTTGGGTGAAAACTCTCCCAGACAGTTTTGTGTATACGATCCACACTAACACTGTTTACACCCACATTCTTCACTTAGCAGCTGTTGTGGTCCAGGCCATTTGGCCAAGGCTGGGCCACGGGAGTGTGCCCACACTGCAGGCCCAGGCTTCTGGTGTATCCTTCTGACCACAGGATGACTAGCAACTGGAGTCTGCCAAGGGTCATGAGTGGACCCAGTATCGGTGTCACTGGTGATTAATGATAGTCAAAGTAATATATTAAGCTATTAATTGCTTCTTTTCCCAAACTATGATCTTAAACTCAACACTAACCAAAGCCACAGACCAAACAACTATATGATAAATGCATGTATATACATACAGACTAGGAACCCACAGTAATATTTTTTACACCTAATTTTTCAATGATGTGTTTACATTGCTGTTAGGCTGTTTCTGATCTTTGCTTATATTCTGACCAGCCCAAGTTGCTTCCATTTCAGCTCATAAAAAGGGTCTTCAGCCCTGAGACAAATTAGATTGCTAAAATGTGGTGAAATATATTGCAAAAATAATCAATTTACTAAATATGGAGGGTTGGACTAGATGACCCACAGACGTCCCTTCCAACCACTACCATTCTGTGATTCTGTGATTCTGTGAAACAAATTCCTTCCCAGCAATCTGGCACATACTGACTGAAAGCCTACCTGCCTCCTTGAAAGCCAGTCTGGTTAGTGGAGGGCAACAGGACATGTTTTGAGACAGTCAGATGACTTTCACATTTCTAGCCATATGTTATCACTCCTTACCAACATGCAAACCTGGGGGAAGGATTAGGGTTTTTGCTGAACTCGTTTATGCATTTGCAGGTCAGAAGGGAAGGTCAAGGGTCTTTGAATGATGATTTGCTGTTACAGTTTAACGTAGTTTAATTTCTAGATGCCCAGGGGCTAAAAATATGTCAGATGGATGTCAAGTGAGGGTGTTCTCATAGGCACAATGCAAGACTCAGCACCACAATCGCTTCCTTTTCTGACACTGGCAGAAAAGTGGCTGGAAACATATTCTGTAGTGCTCTAAACCATACTTGATGTCCTGTTTTGTCTTCCCATATATCCATCTCAAACCCTATTGCTCTAATCTTTTAGTGGAACTGTAGGAACTCCTCTGAAGTAGTCCCATTTTAAATGCAAGATTTTGATTATTTAATGTGCATTTCTAAAAACATGTTGTCCTTTCAGGTTGTAGAATAGAAACATGGGCTTAGCGAACATTTCCCTGCTACCCTAGCTGCTCTGACAACACGTCTCTCATGGCACCTCTTGCATTCTGGGTCTTCCGAGGGACTTTATGGCCTGTGTGGCACGGTTCTTTGCTGTGTCTCCCACAACTTTTCCATCTTCTCTCCTGTTAAATTTTCTTAGCTTTTTTCCTTGCTCACTGAGCAGTACTTCTGATATTAAAAGTGCTTGCAGCTGCTCTTTTCATGCTTGTTTTCCTATTCTTCACTGGTCTACTGCAGTCTCGTCTGTGCTGCAAGTATGTAGGTCAGCATCACTTTTGCTCAAGCCGCTGTTAGCAAGCTATCTGGGTCTGAGCGTAAGTTGTGCTGATGAACTGGTTGTCTCTTTTGCCAAAAATTATTCTGCCTCTTATTAATTCTTCTTTTAACATTCTGTATATGCAATGTTCAGCAAAACTGTGATCTGCAGTAATAAAAGCTTCAACTGTTTGCCCTTGTTCTTGGCACCTCCTAGCAAAATTGGCCTTTTCATGTATTATATTTACCTTGTCCGTGACATCAACTTCAAAAGTCTGGTTTTGCTGCTTTTTTTTTTTGTCTTTTTTGATTTCTCCAGTGTGAAACACAGGGCAAGCAACAGCAGCAGGAATAGCCACAGCAAATACCAAGGCATCTATGTGATATTCTTATACCTTTCCAATTGAACTCCTGAAATTTTCAACTCCAGCAGTACCTAAGTAGCCAGCATCAATATTCTTTCACAGGGCCATTTGCTGTTCAGGTTTCACTGCATATATTTACCCTGTTTTGTGATCTGCATCAAGAAGAGAGTCTTTGTGCCCGACTAGTCATCTCAATCCTGTATATTACCAAGATTAATAACCATCCCACAAACCTTTATGCACTAACAACATAGGATGCTCTACACTCAGTCTTTATCTAAATCACACAGACCAAATAATGTTTTGCTATGCTCTATAGAAACCAACCATATCGAAAACACACCTTCAGACACTGCTTACTGCAGACTCTGAGGCTTTTTTTGCTGTTTATCCTCCTCAGATGCTGTGACCATGATGCTTTACAAGCAAGGCCCTTCTTGCAAAAAAGGGTCAAAGAACCCCCCAACACAGCGACAAATGTAGACATCATGGAGGTAATACTGATATAAAATCTGAAGAACACGGAGGAAATGCTTTCTTGGAATATTTTCCTGAAACTCAGGTCTGACCATAGCCATAACCAAGCTGCTGTCCCCCTTGTCAAAAGGAAGAAGAAGCTTAGTCCCAAAAGTTTAGGACCCTTTTGTAGCAACACAGCACAGAACATACTTGAAAAGAGCAGCAATAAATGTACAATTTCCACACTTTCAGTGCAAGACTTGGAACACTGTATTGGGAGCTAGCTCCCATCTTATAGAACCATTAGATTCTCTTCCAGGAACCTGTAACTTTGGAGGAGAAGTCATCACCACTTTGTGGGCTCTCACCAGCCAGCTGGAAGAAGTTGGAGCTAGGAAGATTGGGCAAATTTACTGGCTGGGGAGATCCACAATGCCACCCTGCAGAGCATCAAACTTTGCACAAAAGACCATACATGAGGTTCCTTTTGGATCTTGGACTTCCCAGAAAATGTATCCATATTTAAGTTTGTTATTTTTCCTCCTCTTCCAGGGTAATGCCAATTTAGATCAACTGAAGAGCTTTCCATTCACTCATAATGCAGATCAGCATGGAACACTCTTGGGTGGCGTGACTACATTGGCACAATTTGTGAATTGGCACAATTCACAAATCCAGTGCCTTCTACACCTTGGGAGTTTTCTGATGTGGAGATGCCAGCCAAAGCACAAATGGCAACCTGTGGCAGACTCCTGTGACTCTATGTGCCTCCAGACAGTGAGATGGCACTGGCTGTCAGTTTTCTAATAGCTAACAGCAGGGTTCTGCTGGGATGTCCCTCCCTGCAGCAGAGCCCTAGCTCACCTCCCTGCAAGTGCTGTGGTCTGCCTCAGGTCCCAGTCTGAACTCCTCAATGCTTGCAAGACTTTTCTTTTTTGCTTACTCTTTCCCCCTTCCCTCAAAGTAGCCAAAGGGAAATCAACATAACTGTTCAGATTGTGAGAAAGCTTCTTTATAATCACAGGACCTCAATTCAAGGTGTCCTGGATGCAACTAGGAGATTACAAAGGCGCAAGGTCACCAGGAGGATCACTCTGAGCAGAAATGGAGGGGAAGACCTTGGCATCTTCCCCAGTTGTACTACTTAAAGATGACACAACATGCAGTGAACCAGACTTTCATGACGAGGCTTTCCTGCAAGACAACCACTTATTTTCCTGAGATGGAAATAACATGTGTTTATAATGAACAATTAGGAAAGCAGTTTTGAAGGCAATACAACAAATTGTTAGAGATAACACATTCCTGGGCTTGTCTTCATTTCTCACTCTCTCCCCACTTCCCACAGCATTTTTTCCATTTTTATTCCTGAATCTTCTCTTTCCCAGTTTCTGTGGTCTGTTGTTTTGCAGTGTAAGACGCTGTCCCATCTCCAGTCTCCAGGAGAGATAAGCTCACTTCTGACATCACATAAACATGAACACCTTGGAGATGATCTGTAAACTGCAGACATTGTTTAAGTGGTCCACTCTTCCCCAAAGGGATGCCATATCTGTCCTGGCAACTATAGAGGGCTCCGGTCTCTGTACACCCTCCACATCCTCCACTTCTCCTGCACAGATTACAGGAGAAAGGGGGAAGGAGGATTCAGTAATCCCCAAGTCTGAGTCAGTTTTACCAAGGGACAAAGGGCTTGTGTCCAAAACAAGGTCTCAGGGCCTATGTCCATCACCAGGTCTCTGGAAGTACTGGATCCTAAAAGCACCTGTGATCAGCCCACGTAGGGACAGTATCTGCCTGCCTGACAGATGACTGTGAGACAAAATGTTTATATTTCCTCCTCACACTATATTAGATCATCAGAAAAACATTTTTCTCTCTGTTTAAAAAAACATTTTTCATTAAGTCTGAAGTAGGGTCTCAGTCACACCTGCCTTTCCCCAGCAAGCTGCTGCTCTGTTTACCTGAGAAGTGTCTGTGATTTCATATTGCCAGTATAGTTCTGTGAAAGCAGAAAAGCAGACACGTTTGCCAGGGACACGAACAAACCTCTCCGGGTTGGGCAGCAGGAGAGCATTGTGGCAAGGGGCATCTGCATCACCTCAGAAGCAAAGCTCAATGAACCCGCATATGGCAACACTCCTGGTGTCTGAATCCCAGGGAATAAAGGTATTCTGAGCTCCTCCAACCGCTGCAGCACAATGTTCCCCATCTCCATCACCCTGCTAGCCTGAATTGGGTGTAGATAAGTACGTGTATGATCAGCCCTTCGGCAGATTAATTCAGGACTTTGCAAGGGTTTATTTGTCTAACGGCACTGAATACTAAAGCTTTGGTGTTAGCACTTCATATGACTACAGCACATTCAAAACAGTGACAATTTAGCCACACCGACCCCCTGAATTGAGAACAAAACTACAAAACCTTTTTAGGTCAGTAGTTTAATATTGGACTGAATTTAGCTTCTCCCTTTCTTAGGAGGAAGGCAAGAAGCGCACAGAGCACTGCAGGGCTTTCCGAAGTGGTGCTCCAGTGCAGAGCAGCCCCCAAGACCCAGCTCCTGAAACAAGAGCTGTTGGTTCCAGTATCTGCCCAGGAGCCTGAAGAGAAACCCTTCCAAGGAACAACACTAGAGCTGAAAGATAAAGCAGTAAGAAGCCGAGAGATGATGGTATGGTAATAGGTGGTTGCTTCTAACAGTCTGTCTGTGTGGCACGGTTAGTGTGCTCACTCACAATAGTTGTGATAGATGGCAAAGAGACATGGACTGCGCTCTGAAATTAAGCCCTGCGTCGTGACCTGCTGATACACTCCCCCTTCACCAACATATTTTGCCTTTTCTCCATCTTGTTCCCTTGTGGGAAAACTGTTGATGACAGCTGCAAAAGACAGTCACCTAAATGTGCACTGCACCGTATGTTTCCCATGGCTTCACACTACACCAGTAATTTTTTACTACTGTAAGCATTGCTATTTTTAGCTGTATATTAACTACTATGCATTGATGAAACTGAAGAAAGCTGATCTGTTTTTTTTTGTGGAAGGAAAATGCAGCCCATTTCATTAGAACCACAGGAAAGAAAGCAGATTGTGACCCTTGTGTGTAAAAATTGCTCATAATATTCAGCTGTGTGGCATTTTTCAGTCAAACGTCAGAGGCATTAAGAAATTAAGCCTTACAACATGGCTACAAGGGAGGATGTTTTTAAAAACGCTTTTATGTGCTACTTGCACTGCTGGAATTTTATAAAGGTGATATCATTGCAATTTTTATGGTAAATAGTAATACCAGCAATCATCAATATCAGAAACACACTAAATCAAAACTGAGTTAGCTAAAAATGGGATTTGCCAACAGGATATGTAATTTCATCAGCCTTGACTGAAGAGGACTGCTTTGTTTCATCTGCTAAAATCCTCAGGTTAGCAATATTTTGCACAAATTTGTTCTTGATAAGAATATGTATAGCCCTCTATCAGCCATTCTGTCTTTGCTTTCTATTCTTTTTTCACATTGCCTGTATGAAGATGGTAATAACTTCTGCATTCCTTGCAGTGATCAGAAGCAACAATCAGTCACAGACAGAGCATCACATTCTGTGTTTCACTGTCAGCAACAAGGGGACAGCCCAAACAGCATGCACACATAAAAAAACCTAAGTGATGGGTCGGTATCTGTCCTTCTTCTCTCTCTTTTGTGTACAGCGTAGCTCTCAGGGTGATTTCCATGTACATTTAGCATAAAAAATAGGGTAGGTTGTTTCTTCTGATATCATGAAATTCAAAGAGATAAGGCCAGAACACTGCATTTGAGTGCCTAACATTAAATAAACATGGCCTCTGGATAAATAGCTGGTACTTCATAAAATGAGGCCACCTCCTTAAGTGCTAAGCGTGGATCTAGATGTCTCTTTCCATAAAGAGTCAGGCTTGAACATTTCAACCCCAGTGCATAAATCCTCAGAAAACTAAACTGGATGGTGAATCTGTGCTTCACTGCCACAGGAATAAGGGCAACTGAAAACCCTGACAGGGATTTGCCATGGAGCAAATAAGAGATGTGTCTTCAGATGACCAGTTTGTCTTGGGACTGCCATGGGGGAAGTCTATATTTTCCAAGATTGCCTAAACCCATCTTAGGTTTCAATTGGAAGAATGTATAAAGATCTAGAACTTCAAGCTAATTATTTTCTAAAAATGTAGTGTAGGATCAAGCAAAACAATTTATTTTGATCAAATTAAAAGTGGATCTTTCAATATTGACTCTAGTATGTGCATAAAATAGATTACAGTAACAACATTTTTAAGCTATTTGGAAATCAGGAAATTATGTTGAAAACAACCTGCTCCTGCACAAAATTTTCATTTTATGGAATCAGCAATTTCTGATGGAAAATATCCACCAAAACAATTGTTTGACCAGAACTACATGGGATCTAACACCAAGCAGGAAACTGAAGCCCTCATGCCCAAAAGCATGTGAAGACTGTTGTGTCCACCACTATGCTATTGAGTGGACACGCTCTAAACTACAGTCATGATCCAGCAACACACTAACAAGGACTTTCACCCTGCTGTTGTGGTTGAATGCAATTAGGAGCAGTCCAGATACAGTCAGATGTACTTACTTCTGCCACTTAAAACCAAGCATGACGAGAACTTTTGGAGTGAAGCTGTAAGTTAAAAGCAACAGTAGTTGTATAGGTCTGAAATTAATTATTGCCAAACTTTTAGTGAAACATAACCCAAAGTACATTTTAATTGGATTCTAATGTTTTCTTTTTAAAGGTGACAGCTGGAGTCCCATCTGGCCTCATTTCTCACAACACAATCTATTTTGTATTATAATACATCCAATATGGTTATTGCTATTGTTGATTGTAAAACACCGTAAAGTTTCAGCCTGGACAATTTCATCTGGCCTTCAAATAAAGCTGACTCAACTTTCGGTATGTTGTTGCTCAGCATATTGAAAATTATGCGGCACTGAAAGGAACATCAAATAGCCAGAGAAAAATATATCATAGCCTGGTATTGGGTATACCCCTTAAAAAAACTGCCTGGTTCAAATGTATAAAGCATTAAAAATAGAAAGATATTGCATTGGAATCCACTATTGGTTTTCTTTATGGTAAAGATCCAGATTCACTGCTTATGACTTTATTTTCCACAAGGAACCATTGTTTTCAGATCGTTAGAAAGACAAGCTATTGAACGGAAAAATACTGAACGGGTTACCTGTTCTAGCAGTATGCCCCAACCCTGCACATTAGCACCAAAAGCAATTCCCCCCACCAGAGCCAGGGTAGTAAGGTTATTTACAGTCCCTGTTTTGTCTGAGAATGGTGATTTGCAGCAACTGGCCAGCCTCAGAAAACCATCAGTCCAAAGGACAGAAGGAGGTTTAATGCTCTGGAAGTTATTTCCTCTCTATGTTTAATCTGCAAATACTGCAGGATTTTTTCTACAGCACCCTAAACTACAGGGAGATAAAGCTGCGTCCATTAAAAATTAGGCCTAGCTGGATAAATAAATTACATGTAACAGGAGTGTTGTTAGTGTTGTTATTTATCTGAGAGCTCTTGGGCTGGGTAGATAATGCTGAGGAAAGACTAAAGGCACGGAGGGGCTGAAGTGATCTGGCCCAGCCAGGACATGCAGGTTAATGATATGTGTAAAACCTATTTCGAGCGGCACTTGCAAGCTAGAGTAGTTCCCAACACAAAACATGTACACATGCCAAGCCTCCCCATCTTGCCCGCAGTGAAACTCTGTCAAGCCCATGATACAGGGTCTTCTTGCTGTTGGCATTATCAAACACAGAAAATAATTTTTCTAAGTGCAGCTGTGCCATGTATTCATGTTCCATATCCAGAGGATGAAAGCTACAGAAAATAAAAAAGAATATTTGATGGTTTTCTCCATGCACCTCTGAAACCATCTCCAACACCTGGCAGATGGGGCAAATCAGAAAGTAAAGCTACAGGTAGCAGAACTCTCACTAAGGAACTTCCACTTGTGCTTCTCTGGGGCTGCGTCTTTCCAGCGATACTGCAGCCGGTGCTCAGGGAAAGGGGGACAGTGTCAGCCCCTCTGCAGTGTTTCTGGAGGTCAGGATTGATCCAATTTGGCCTATTATTTATTTCCCACTTCAGTAGCAAATCGGTCTGTGGATAAATGTTGTTCACATAAACTTTGTTTCACGTCATATTTGCAAGGGACTGGCTACAGAGTTGAGCACTGGAGCTTAACCTGTGGACTGTGCTTTAAGAGCCTTGCAGATGGGTGAGAACTGAAGTGGGTTGTTTTCTTCATCCCTTTGATGGCTTCATTTGATAGAATAGAAATGGGACTGCCCACACCAAACTGATGTCCACATAATTACATACCTAGATATTATTGTCTCCATACCACTTACCAGCAACAATGACAGCATTCAACAAAAAATTCTGATTTGGTCGTTAGTTTTATGTATTTTCTTGCACAAGGTGACTCAGATTGGGGTTAAGTTTACATATTTACAGCCTTTACGTGTTCAAGATTTTGTGGGTTTGGGTTTTTTGTATTTTTAGGAATGAGTCTATTATTTCCACTTAGGAAAAAGAAAGACATTCACTGAGTAGGCCAACCAGTCAAACCAGGCAGAAGAGACAAAGGATCTTCCAACTCATGGGATTGTTGTCTCATTTATAGCGGTTTCACGTCCGTGTTACTGTTTTGATTTCAGTGATTGAACACTGTTATGAAAGGAGCAGTGTTCAAAATCCAGGAGACCAGTGTTTCCAATCAGAGGAACTGGAACTGGAGCCCAGAGTGCAAACATCCATGATGATCGGTTTGCAGAGCAGCTACAGACCCAGACAGATTCTCAGTGAACAGTCAAACAGAATCAGTATATTTAACAAATTTATGCCATTTATCGACAAAGTTCTTGCACTGAGTTAAGAGGTTAAGGGACAGATTCAGGCTGGTGTAAAGTGTTGCAGTACAGTGCTTTCAGCAAATATTTGAGTTTCTGAGCAAATAATCCCCTGTGAAGTACTGCCTGACCGCAGTCCTCACCACAGGGGCTGATATGCTCTAGCCTGTAATTACTTAGCACTGCCTACTCAGTCTGGAATTATTCTGCTGGAGAGGAAATCATTTAATCCCGCTTAGTATCATGTTGGTCAGGTTATCACAAGTGGGCACACGGTGCAAGCTGGCAGGCAGTGTTTTGCCTTTCTGGGCAACTGCTTGTGCTTTCTATAAAAGGTCCAGTTACGAAATGCATCTGGGTTTAGCTTCAGCAGGGGCTGCTCCCCTGTGTGAAGGGTGCTGGCATTTCCAGAATCCAGAACGTACTGTCCTTCTTTTTCCGGGGATTGACAGCTAGGTCATTTGAAGCAAAGAGAACCATTTTGCATGACACCACATGGGGAGGAAATGGATCTCGAGAACAGAACATAGAAGCCCTTCTACTTGAAGGTCCACACAGTCCAGTACCCTGTCTGTGACAGTGACCAGTGGCAAAGAAGGGGTATAAGAAAGAAGGCTGGTACAGAGTGACATGACTTTGGTCTGACCGTCCCGAGCCAAGGCTTGCTAATAGCATAGAATGGAATTTCAGTTATTCCAAAGGAAGTTTTACTTGTATTTTTCAGAATAAAAATTGAATTCAGATCTTAAACCTGCACATTTGTAGATGACTGATTTCTGTTCACTTGGCAAAATACCTGAGGGGAAAAAGGAAAATAGGCTAGCTATACTTTTTTGTTGTCACCTAATTAAGCTTTGTAAACATTGATTTTTATTTTCCCTCCCTCTTTTCTTTATTGTTCTGTGTCATTACTAACTACCAGCTTTGGATTTGGGACTTTTCAACAGCAGACTCCTTACACCACTCAGAGATTTGGCTGCTCACACAGCTGGTCTTGAATTCAAATTAGAGATGCATTTTTTTTCCAGTTTTAGGATCTGATCAGAATTCAGATCAGCAGAAGAAACTAATCAGGTCCCTGGATACTTCCCCGTGGATGTCTCAGGGGAGCACAGAACCTGGGTGATTAGCCAGACAGCCCACTGGAAACCTTTGTGGGTGAACCTTAGGGTCAAACGGCAGAAAAGCAGCCTACCAGCAAACTTGAGAAGAGCACTGGGAACCAGCCCCACCTTCCTGAGAGAGGCTCCTTGAATACAACCCTGTGAATCTTCTCCCACGGCAATTATAACATCAGGAAGAGACAGAGGGACTTTTCCTTTACCATGTTACTCAGCAGAGTTTACTTCTTCTGTTGCCAATTGAGCTGGCAGCTGTCACTGTTAATTGAACCGGGAACGTAATAAACTCGGAGACTCCCTATGTAAAAAGCATCATTTTGCCTTTTGCTTTTTGTTAGAACGGTTTGTTTCTCTCTGCTCCTTCTCTCTTCTCACTGCCTTTCTCCTATTTCCTTTAACAATGATTATTTACAGACTGTGCAACGATGACCACTCACTTGCAATCAGACATTCGGGCTCCTTTATGCTAAGTTTTTGATTATAGAAACCAAAAAATCATCACCTTGAAAACCTACGTCTTGGTTTTACAATCTTTGTTCTTCAGCTCCTTTGGAGGTCCAGGGACTGTTTCTAGGGCGTCCAGGAAGGGAGCTAAGAAAACACAGCCTACTACCAGCTCACACAGATTCTTTGAACAGGCTCCTCACATTTCCCAGGAAATCATTAAGTTGTCCACATATCAAAAAGGTTAAAATCACAGGTTTATTCTACAGCCTTGTGATAGGAAATGTTAAGAAGAAAGAAAAATGACGTAAGGCTCTCCTACACTCCTCGATGAGAAACAGTTACACACACTGGGCCACAAAGAAATCTCCACTGTCATGCAGGTGAAATCAATGCCCAGGCTCACGGAGAGGATCTTCGTCTCATTTGCCATCCAGTCAGACTCTGAAGAAGCTAGGGTCACTGTTTTTATAGACCTGCTGCCTTGGGAGAAGATAACCGTACCACGAGGTCCTTCCACCGGTGTTTTCACTCAGACTCTGCCATGCCAGAGAGCAGAGGTGTCTTCTCAGCCCTATACACACCATGGAGATAATTAAGTCTTAAAGTATCAGTGCAGTCAGTTGTTCTTTTTTTCCCCCTCAGTTCTCCCTCCCTTGATTCCTCTATTTTTTTCTTACTGCTAGTTCATGCATCATATTCCCCCTCCTCTTGCTGGCAGATAATTTATCTCCTGCACTTTCACAGACAGTTCAAATAGGTCTTAGTATTAAACTCAATTATTTGTAAGAGCAAACCTTCAATTCTTTATCAAAAATGCAAATTAGTCAAGATTTTAAAGCTGCTCAATAAACTAACGGTGCAGCACAATTTGGCATCTGAGAGAACTTGAAATTGCTGAATTGAATAACTACATTCACATATTATGATTCAGAATATTTCTCTAAGGTATGAACAGTGTTCAGACCTTCAGAAAAAAAGAGAGAGGAATGGTGAAAAAGGAAAGAATAGTTATTTTCTCTTTTTCAGATAGCATGCAATAGCCCAACTTTTTCTAACTTGCTACATTTCTGTGACTGAATATTGCGGAACTCTTGATTTCTTCTCTAAGGTGTAATGATTTTCATAGCCATCACTGCTATTTGTTATATGCAAAATTTGCAATGTACTGAGATTATAAAACAGAGATAGGCCTTGGCTTTGAGTCTATGAGCTATAAAAAACCTTGGTAAATCATTCGTCAGTGCTGAAGATGTGGTTTTTTGGTGTGCTCCTTTTTCTTTAAACTCTTTGTTATTCTCTCCCTCAAAAGTCAAACAAAGAAACAAGGATTACACAGAATTAAAACTTGGAGACAAATAGGGTTCCAATTTATTACAATACCTAGACTACACAGTTCAAGAATAATTTTAAAATCTCAGGCAATGATTATCAAAATTGTAGAACCTTTCAAACAAAACATTTAAAAACTTGTTGTTGACTAATTCTTCCTTCCAAATGCAGAGCAGAACGTTCAAATCCTTGCTATCAGTTTCCTTGCACTTAAAAAAAAAATCCAGGATGTTTCTAATTTCCAGAGGGATGAATTAGTCATTTGCAGTAGAAAAAGGAATAAAGAAGTCTTTACATTACTAAATAAATGGATGTCATCATGTAACTTGCTGGATAGAGTGAGAGATTTTAACAACATCCAATAGCTCAGAGATTTATACTTCACATTTATGATGGAGAAAAAGCAACACCTCTATGTTTAAGTTTGCAGCTACAATACCCACAGTAAATCTGATTTTGTTTTCCTTTGCCATACAAAGAAAAAAGAAGGAATGTTCTTGTGACTTGACATTTTGGAGTCATAGACATGCTACATGCCTGCATGAGTGGTATGGCACTTGACCAGGTGCCGTGATTGAGAGACGGGACACCGCTTGATGCAAGCAGAATGTACGTTTTATTGCTGCTGCACACATACATTTATACAGATCAGAAGACAGCGTGTTTTAAACTGATTGGTTAAGTTTCAAACTAGGCACTCATTAATTGGTTAACACAAACGCTGGGCAGACACACATTCTTTAAGCTTATCTCAACAGATACATTCCTTAAGTTTATTTTAACTAGGGCAATACTCCCTCCTCCAGGAAGACTCGACACTATCTCGTTTGTATTGCCGAGTCGGGTGACCCCGACGTGATTCGGAGAGAATCACCTATCTGCGTGGCATGCTGCGAGTCCCACAGGACGTTGAATGAGCGGCTGAAAGGAAGCAGGAGCCGGCCTAAACAATCCCTCCGGAGCAGAGAGGTGAGCTGTGGGAAACATGGGAAGTTAGACGTCTTCCCCAGAGAGAGACGTTTATGAGCTTATAAAAGCTCTCCTTCAAAAACATGGAAAGAATATTTCTGGGCACGATCTCAAACTGATACTTAAATGGGTACAGGTGAAGATGCCCACTGTAACTGCGTCTACTATCTTTACGCGGGAACTTTGGGACGATGTGGGGGTGAAACTATGGGACGCGGCAACAACAGGGAACGCTGAAGCGCAGCGTATGCTCCCCTGGAGGAGGAGTGTTTTTGAGACCTTAAAAACGCAAGAGAAAAATCATAAGGACAAAGCAGGGGAGGGAGACAACTCTCCCACAGCACCTCCGGTGCTGCCGGAGAACAAACCTTTAAGAGTGTGTGCTGCGAGATACCCCCCGGGGGGGGATCCTTTTGACCCGGGTCCGGTGGATCCCGAAAAAGAACCGGATCTCTACCCCCCTGACCCGCGCGATGTGTGGGCTAATATAAGACGCCAAGCCTTGAAGGAGGGGGAGTTAGAAATCGCTAAAACAATTGTAGCCCCCATGATTTATCAGGGTCGGGGGGCTCAGTGGGAGGCTTTATCTTTCCCGGTAATTAAGGAACTGCGTCGTACTGTTACTGAGCACGGGCTTTCTTCCCCATATTTTGCAAGTTTGTTATCTTCTGTTTTTGACACTTATATTATGACTCCGCATGATTTAAAATCTTTAGTGCAACTGTTACTGACTCCGACACAGTACTCCCTGTGGGAGTCACACTGGAGGGGGGGACTACAGGCGCTTCTTATGACTTACGTGGGTCACGGCAATGCAGCTATAGCTGCGGTGACTATCGAGCACCTTACTGGCACGGGTCAACACTCTGATCCGGTGGCTCAAGCCCGGGATATCCCACGGGAAGCTCTTGAGGCGACTCGTGAAGAAGCTAAAAAAGCCCTTCTTAAGGTCCCTGACTCACAAAAACCGCAAAAAACCTTCACTACGATTACCCAGGACCCCCGGGAACCTTATATGCAGTTTATTGACAGGCTGAAGCAAGCTCTGGAGCGTCAGATGGACAATACGGAAGCGCGAGAGATTTTGTTGTTAAAATTGGCTGTAGAAAATGCTAATGTGGGTTGTAAAAAGTTACTGAAATCTCTCCCAAATCCAAACCCCACACTGGTGGAGATGGTAGAGGCTTGTAATAGAATTGGCACTATGGATCATAAATTTGAAGCCATGGCTGCTGCTTTCGCGGCCATGCGCCGCTCTGGGGGGCCCGGGAATTGTTATGGTTGCGGCAAACCTGGTCATTTGAAAAAAAACTGTTTGACTACCAATGCTGGTACCAGGCCCCACGCCCCTGGGGTCTGTCCTAGATGCCGAAAAGGGCATCATTATGCTAATCAATGTCGGTCTAAGTATGATTTCCAAGGTCAACCGATACAGGGAAACTGATCACGGAGCGCGGGGCAGCGACGCGCGCAGACACAAGTACCGCAGCCGACGTTCCAACCCCCACGGAGGGAACCAGCAGTGTCTCAAGTCTCCATCCAACAACAGCCGGTAGTGCCGGACTGGACCTGGCAACCTCCCACACAGTAACGTTGCTCGATTCCTCGGTTCACTTATTGTTAACAAACGTTTCGGGGCCCCTACCCCCAAAAACTCAAGCGCTTTTTTTAGGAAGATCATCTACCACCTTGTCAGGACCTTTTGTACTACCAGGGGTCATTGATTCTGACAGTACTGATGAAATTAAAATCATGGCATGGACCCCGTTTCCTCCCTGCACGGTGCCAAAAGGCAGCCGTGTAGCACAATTGGTATTGATTCCCACAGTGACGGACTCCACAGTTCCTAACCAGCCTCAACAAAGGCAGGGAGGGTTTGGATCTACGGGGGACCCACAAATTTTATGGGTACAGTCTATTTCCCAGAAACGACCTGTGTACCAATGTACCCTTATTCGTGGGGGGCAAAAAGTAATGCTAAATGGGATTATTGATACTGGAGCTGATGTTACAGTAATATCCCAGGCCAAGTGGCCTCCACAATGGCCTCTGGCTAACGTTTCCCAGACATTGGCTGGAATTGGGGGAACTGGTAAAAGTCACCAAAGCGTGGAATTAATCCAAATCCAAGGTCTGGAAGGGCATACGGCTTCTATTAAGCCTTTTGTGTTACCTGTTCCTATGGTTCTGTGGGGGCACGACGTACTGTCTCAATGGGGAATGTCCATTCGGACCCATTTTTAGGTGGGGCCATTGAAGTGCGCGACACCCTGAAATTAACTTGGAAAACCGATGACCCTATTTGGGTAGATCAATGGCCCCTCCCTCTGGAAAAGCTTCACGCCCTCCAGGAATTAGTCACGGAGCAGTTAACAAGAGGGCACATTGTGCCCTCCACTAGCCCCTGGAATTCACCTGTCTTTGTCATCAAAAAACAAACTGGCAAGTGGCGCTTACTCCATGACCTTAGGAAAATTAATGACGCTATGGAAGACATGGGAGCCCTTCAGCCAGGACTCCCGTCCCCTACTATGATCCCTCGAGATTGGCACTTGAATGTTATTGACCTCAAAGACTGCTTTTTTAATATCCCACTGCATCCAGACGATGCTCCTAAATTTGCCTTTTCAGTTCCAAGCATCAACATGCAAGCCCCATTGCAAAGATACCAGTGGGTTGTGCTGCCACAGGGAATGAAGAATAGTCCTACGATTTGTCAGTGGTACGTAGCTAAAGTACTCATCCCGTTAGAACTACGATGCCCAATGTCTTGTTGTATCACTATATGGATGACATCCTAGTGGCTACACAACTTCACGAGGTCATGGAGGAAGCTGTAGCTCTTGTCATGGCTGCCATTAACTCGGCAGGCCTCTGTATTGCGCCGGAAAAGGTTCAAAAAATATCTCCATGGAAATACTTAGGTTGGCGCATCAGGGCCCAAACTATAACTCCCCAACCTCTACAGATACAGACAGACATACAAAATTTACATGATGTACAGAAATTGTTGGGAACAATCAATTGGGTCCGACCACTGTTGGGGATTTCTAATGCGGACCTAAGTCCTTTATTTAGACTGCTAAAAGGGGACACTGACTTGCGCTCCCCCCGCAGTCTTGACCCTAAAGCCACTACTTCCCTGCAAAAGGTTGCTACAGCAATTAGTCTCCAACAAGCACATTGATGGGCTCCCGAGCTACCCTTTTTTCTGATTATTTTAAACCCCACTCGACAACCTCATGCGCTAATATTTCAGTGGGATTCTCAGAAATCAGACCCACTGCTGATTATCGAATGGGTTTTCTTACCCAATCAATCTTCAAAGACTATTTCAACACAGCACGAGATGTTTGCGTCCTTAATCATTAGAGCCCGGCAACATTTATTGACACTATCAGGGATGGACTTTGCCTGCATCTGTTTGCCTGTGGCAAGTACTTATTTACAGTGGCTCCACCAACAATCCGATGCCTTCAGTATAGCGATAGCTGGCTATACAGGCCAACTTACCTCTCACCCGCCATCTCATAAGCTACTCAATGCTGACTTTCATCTTCTGTCCAGACCAAAAAGAAGCAACCAACCCCTGCAGGCCCTCACCGTGTTTACGGATGGCTCTGGAAAGTCGCATAAATCGGTCATCCTATGGTGGGATGACCAGCGTGGACAATGGAACTCGGATATAGAGACTGTGCCTGGTTCTCCTCAGATAGTAGAGCTGACCGCGGTTGTTCGAGTCTTTCGAAAGTGGTCCACACCGCTTAACATAATTACTGACTCAGCTTATGTTGTAGGAATTGTTGAACGAGCTGAAGCATCTGCGTTACATGATGTCTCACATTCTGAATTGTTTGCTTTATTGCAGGAACTTATTTTCCTTTTGGACTCGCGCCCTCATCCCTATTCTGTTATGCACGTCAGGGCACATACTGTTTTACCTGGTTTTATTGCAGAAGGGAATCGACGAGCTGATATACTTATGTTACCAGTACAAGTATTACCGGATCGCGTCGCACAGGCTAAACTCAGCCATTCTTTCTTTCACCAGAATGCTGGAGGTCTTAAACGACAATTCGGCCTCTCTACTCAGCAAGCAACTAATATTATCGCCATGTGTCCTGACTGTCAAAAACACTCCTTTCCGTCGATAACGGGAGGGGTTAATCCTAGGGGACTGCAGAGCTTACAACTGTGGCAAACCGATGTAACCCACTTTTCAGAATTTGGTCATCTAAAATGTATTCATTCTTCCATTGATACCTTTTCTGGTGCCTTGTTTGCCTCCTGCCACACAGGAGAAAAGACACGTGATGTTCAAAAACATTTAATGCGTGCCTTTACCACTTTAAGTATACCCTCTCAAATCAAGACGGACAACGGCCCTGCCTACTTGTCGACCGCAACTAAAACTTTTTTTAACTCCTGGGGGATTACTCACATTACTGGCATTCCTCACTCCCCTACAGGCCAATCTTTAATTGAACGCTCTCATCAATCTCTAAAACGTTTATTACAAAAAAAAAAACGGGGAGTAGGGACTGCTACCCCTGAGGAGCGTCTACAGAAAGCCTTATATGTTTTTAATTTTTTCAATTGTTCTCTGTTAGACAGCAACCCTCCGACAGTTCGTCACTTTAAAACAAACGCTTCGTTTGAAGCAACAGTCAAGGCTCCGGTATTGATTCAAGATCCCGAAACAGGTAAGATCATGGGACCTTACCCCCTTATCACGTGGGGCAGAGGTTATGCTTGTGTTTCCACAGAAAGAGGCCCCCGATGGATTCTAGCGAAAAGCGTGCAACCTTTCCGCGAATCATTGCCACAACCGTCTGAGGACGAATCGGATCGCACCCGGGACCAACCTTCTGATCAACAAGTCGGTGAATCTCCTCAAGAGGGCCGGGACAATCAGGACGGTTGAATCATAAACATAGAAGGACTGTATGAACCAGTGTACAGAGACACCAGTCACGAAAGATTCGTGTCTTTTCTGTAACACTTGTGAACCATGAGTTTTGTGTAAATGCTATAAAGACAGCAGCGTATGCTTTGGCTGTTTTTATTTTTCTGTTATTACTCCTTCCATGCCTGTTGCAGTGTTTGCAAAAACTAATAACACGCTCGATAAAAAGGGTTCTTATCATGCAACAGGAAGGGGGAGATGTAGGTCAGAGTTCGACTGGTCTCAGCAGGGCCCCCAGTGTGGCGCGATTGATAAAGGAGGACATGCTGGAACTTCGGTCACAAGCCCTGGGGGGAAACAAGATAGTGTTGAGTCTTCCTGGAGGAGGGAGTATTGCCCTAGTTAAAATAAACGTAAGGAATGTATCTGTTGAGATAAGCTTAAAGAATGTGTGTCTGCCCAGCGTTTGTGTTAAAGAATTAATGAGTGCCTAGTTTGAAACTTAACCAATCAGTTTAAAACACGCTGTCTTCTGATCTGTATAAATGTATGTGTGCAGCAGCAATAAAATGTACATTCTGCTTGCATCAAGTGGTGTCCTGTCTCTCAATCGCAGCAACCAGGAATCCTGCTTCACACTTGGTGGCAGAACTTTTCTTGGAGACTGTATATGTAGTATATATGATGATCTCAGAAGTGCAAAGGACAACCTGTAAATCCCCTTGCATCATATTCAGAAGACTTATTTTTGTGACACCAGTGAGATTTCCATAATGCTTTTATGTAGTCATATTTTCTCGTAGCTGTATCTCCCTGTGCTGGCTCTCCACCAGTGGATGGAGCTCACCTGAGCTTTTCTACTTGGGCTGACTTCAGAGATAGTTCTAAGCCTTATCAGGAAAAGAAGCTGTCTCCATTCCCAGCTACACACATCTCACGTAAACAAGTTCCAAAATCTAACATCGGAACAAACCAAAAGTCTCTGTAGGTTAAAAAATGAACTTAGCCTTTTGCTGTAGAGTTAATCCATTACTTTGGGCTTTGCTGACTTTGCGCTTGATAAGGGTGGGAGTAGAAACATCTTTAGGGATTGTGGAAATCTCTGTTTTGTTGTTAAGCCGGGAAAGAGGCAGAAAGGTTCCACTGCTCTAGGAAACACTGGCTATCTGAGAGTCACTGATACTGGGAAAGGAGTACCTTTAAAACAGAATCCCTAATTCTGGCTCAAATCACCTCATTTCAACTGTGGCTCCAGCCCCCAGGACATTGATTCGAAGGCTGTGCTTTCCCCTTCTAGCTCTTTCAGAAACACACTTCTTGTTTCAGTGAGAAAGCAGTCTGAGAAATTATCCCAGCACAGATTTTTCCCAAAGAATATTCATATTGTCTTGAGAGTATTTTTCAGTGGTTACTGCTGAAAAAGGAGACACTGTGAATAAAACCACTGTAACCACTTGGGTCGTATTTGGAAGCAGCTGTGAAATGTCTCTTTAGATAGGTGTTCATGAATTATCGTAGCACACCAATAAAGACATATGGAAGTAATTGCCTAGATCAGAATTCATCCTGTGTTCTTTTCAATGTTACTGTATTTATTTGCAATTGGCAGGGAGGTTCTTCATGCTTTCTGTATTCTGCCATAAAGACAGGAAACCTCATTCAACCCTGTTTGCAGACACAGTTACCTGACGTGACATGAATAGTCATCCATGGAACGTAACTGAATTAATTCCGTTTTTTATATTTTTTCTCAGAAGCAGCTGTTGCTACAGAAAGAAATGCAATGTCGTTAGCTCTGTACAGCTTGCTTTGGAGGCAGACAAGACACCAGAGTGAAGCAGACTTCTGAGGTCTGTAGGAGATTTATTTTGAAAGCAATGAATCTTCTACATCTACTTATTTGGATTTAATGCTCCCAAGAAATTTTTCAAGGTGTTTAACACCTACAACTCAGACAGAAGTTCTTATTGTGATTTGTTTGATTCCAATATACTGATTTCACGTCCTACAGGTTTGCAGTGATACTTAAACAGACCTACATGCTCTTGAAAATGCATGGGGTGTCTGTCTGCAGTTCTGGGCCCAGAGAATTTGTCCCTCATGCATCATTATTCAGCAGCCATGGAAAGATTTGATAGCCTCTATCAAATCTCACTAAACAGATGTTTACATGAAAGAATCTGCCATCCAAAAAGGCACTAATTGGCAAGCCAATAGGCAGTCCCAGCAACAGGACCAATGGCTGGATGGCACCAGAGACAATTAGCACCCTGGGGATGAATTCTCCTTCAGGCCTTTCTCAGCTGACCTTCACAGATCACAGCATTTCTGCAATGAGAATTAGTGAAGGTGAAAAAACACTCAGAAATTATTTGTCTAATTTCACATTTCTCTGGAAAAAAATAAAATCTTCTCTGATCTCTTGAAATATATTAGACCAAAGAAACATTTTGGAGCAGGAAAAAGGGGTCAGAGCCAGACTTCAGCTTTACTCAATCCTAGGACGAGTAAGAGGTTTAATAATGCCTGAATTTTTCTAGTCTCATTTCCACTGCTGCATGTTGGTGGGAAGCCTGCACTCCATAAATAATAAATCATGCTACTGCTGCTTATGAGTGACCTGGCTTCTCTGTCCTGCAGCATGATCTTTACCATGGTCTGCTTATAGTGAAAAGAATGCAGAGATCAAAGACCCCCACAGGCTACTCTAGAGGACTGACTCATTTGCAACGTGGCTCTGGCAGCATTTGGATTCTGATGGGCAGCTCTGTGTCACTCTTCTGCCATCACAAGTAGGTGCCTCTTGGTTGTTGTAGGATTCCCTGAACAGCATCTACCCTGGCCAAACCCCTGTGCCTGTTCCTGGCATCAGCAACATGCCTGCTCCTAAAGTGTGTAAATGTCAAGCACAGCTGGAAAAGAAGAGGTAGTGAGGAGGAGCTGCTGAATCATGCTGCTTTCCACACAGCTCTCTAACATCCCAGAGTTTGTAACTGAGGAGCAGGAGCTGAGGGGATGGTACAGAGCACACCAGTGTTTCCCTTTAACTGGAGTAAGCATGTGAATAGGGAAATAACAATGCAGAAGAGGGAGGTTTCATCAACAATCTCCCAAGCAGTTGCTCTAGCCAAGAAAGAAGACAATTTGACAAGGAACTTGTGCCAGCTTCTCTGATCAAAGGCTGATGTTCAGCAGCTTGGGTCTCAACTCCAGTAAATTTGAGATATAATCTATACAGAGAAAAAAAAAAAAAGAAGAAAAAAAAATACCAGGACTGATTCCTGCCTCTAATGCAAGGCAGTCTCAGTACCACAGCCACTACAAGAAAATCTGCTTTAGAACAATAAATTATGCAGTGCCCTCAACGGATTGTGCATAGTTGCAGCCAGTGTTGGTGTGATTTGAGGGAAGCACAAACAGTGTCATTCTTTGCAAGGATCTAATTCAAAGAATTAATTATGAGATAGATAAGGAAATGTGGAGAAAAGAATGGGGAATGAAGAAGGGAGAAAGATGAGATCTTTGACTTCCTGTCTTTGATTTTGTATCTTTGAACTTAGGCCTCCAGTCTGAAGTGAATCAGCTGCACAAATCTAGCCCCCATAACCTTGCTACCCTAAAGCTGTTTACTTTGGAGGCGGTGTGTCACTGCCCACAGCTTCATTCTGCACCCAGTTTAGCCCACACTTATTTTTGATTCGCCTGCACGCAACTGCCTTGAACAATCCAAGCAGCCGAATTCAGAAACAAATAATGTTAATAAAAAGCAGGTATCTCCCTTTCTCTCCAAGTCGCTTAGTACTACCATTGGATGGTGTTTTATAGCCCTAATGGACTTTCCTCCTGAGTTTGCTCCATCCATTTTGGAAAACATTGCAGCCACAAGTTCCACAGCTGAATTAGGTACCATGTAAAAAACACTCTGTCTTTGTTTGGTTGGTCTTTTCTTTGCTTGTTTTCTGCCTGAGCAATGTTACTGTCTGCTTGCTAGATCTTGCATTATGCGTTAAGACTTCCAGGGAGGTCCACTGAGATGACAGTTACACTAGGAATGGAGGATGGAGCTCTCATTCTGTTGCCAGTGGTTTCTTCCCATCTAATAATGACCTTTTCACTTAGGCTGGGTAGTTGAGAGGTTGTAGAAAGTTGCAGTGATGGAAAAATACCAGGAACGTACATTTCAATTTATGGATTAAAATTAAGAACAAAGTAAAACATGATCGAAAGCGCAAATGCTGATTTACAAACCCAGTCCTCGTAATGGTTCTGGGAATCTCTGTCTAACCTTTTTTTGCTTTTTCACTATCTCCACAGTTCTACAGCCCTAATTCCTGTAATTGTTTTCACTTAGTCCAGGAAAAGAAGACAGGTGAGAACTGAATCTATGAGAAAGGAGTAACCTTTAAGTATCTGTTATTGGTAGCAGGTATATGCTGATTCATGAAATTATGAAAAGATATAGATGATACAGTTCTGAAAATAGTACTATATTTATGAACAGCTCCGGGAGTTTATGGCATGATTAAATCTAGTGATTAAAGTTTCTAATGCAAAACCTGCTGTTATGAATGGCTGAGCAATGCATATATTCCAAAGCAGAGCTACCAGCTTCTCCCATGACATTGGACACAAGAGATTTCCATTTTCAATGTGCCATTAGCTATTTAAAGACAAAGCAGGGGGGCTATCTAGTATTTTTGAAAGTGACAGTTTGTCACAGGTTTAAGATACATGAGGAAAAGATACACAAATAAAACTACATTAAATTAAATGGTTGAGCAGTGCTTAAGGGCTGCAAATTGTCAAATCTGTCCCCACCATTATCAGTGTTTGCAAGTATCTAAAGGATGCGAACAAAGAGAAGCATGAGCAAATGAGGCACTTGAAGAAATGGGAAGATATTAAACAAAGAAGACTTTAGAAAGAAAATCGGGAAAAGATTCCTAATGATGAAATTTTCCCAACTGAAGAATCATTTCCCAGAGGAAGGTCTGTAATCTCTCTTGCTCCCATGATTTGAAAGTGAATTTGAATGAAGTACAGGTCGTTTTATAGAAGGACATAATTGGTCTTTTACAGTATTTCTATTATTCTGTATTATTATTTCCGTTATCCTATGCTCCACAATTACTGCCTGTAGCCAGACAGAAATCAACCTAGCAAAAAAGTATCCAGATGCAAGAATAAGCAATTATCTCTTTCCTTAATGCTTTTTCTCCTCTACAACATGTTTATTTTTAATAGTTTAGTGACAGAAGCCCAGCGGCTGGAGCTCTCCATTTTTCACAAGTTAAGAATTGTTCATTCAATTAGAAGCTGAGAAACTCCCAAGAGGATGACAGGAACACGCCTCACCTCAGTTTAAAGAGGCTGTTCCCAGGCAGCATGTCCTTCTGTTCATGGTGGGACACTACAGACCACTGCTCCGGTCCCTGCCCTCCTAATCCCTAACCTCTGACTGCGTGTGTATTAGCATGCACCTGTGATCCCATCGGGAGCGCAGCCATGGGTCCTGCTGTGAAAATCCTCAGGCTTGAGGTAGAGGAGGATCTGAGGTGGCTTCCTGATCATGGAAATCTTGCAGCCTTCGTAGTCCAGAAGATCCACAACCCTAAACCACCGGAGGTATACACGCTACCCCTGGCCACAGCATCTCCTGCTTCCCTGCCCCTGGGGTGAATGGGGAGAGGTGTGGTGCTGCTTCCAGTGCCCAAAGCCTTCTGCAGGGTATATCCACAGCTGTTGCAGGTGGCTGCAGTGCCCAGGATGGGGCTGCCGGAGCCCCTCAGCAAGACCCCAACAGGGCCCACGCTTGGGAGAGCCCCACTGCCTGCCAGCATTTCCCATGGGGGTCTGAGTGGTGTGGGACGGGGAGCTGCTGGGATGTGTGTGGGAGGTCCAGGGTCCAGCCCAGAGAGGTGGGAGGCAGGATGGAGAAATGGTCCTGGACTACCTGTGGGAGGGTTTGACAAAGCAGGGGTCCACAGGGGCTGGGGGGATGCTGCACAGGGGTCTTACAGCAGAGTGTATGGCTGCCCTAGCGACTACACTGTCTCTGGTAGCACAGGGACTTGATCTACCCCTGCATCAAGACGGGGACAGCATAGCAAAAGGAGCTACACAGCTGACATTACATTTTGTCCCAAGTGCTCAGCACCCCATGGCAGTACTTGAAGGAGAAGGCAACTTGCTCCACTCCTGCCTCAGACAGACAAGCTGCTTGCAGGGGAGCACCATATTCATGATTTGTTCTCACATTCAAAAAAAGGCACACCAGCTCCTTCCTCTCTCCCCCCTCTCCTCTGCATTCAGTGTCTCCCTCCTCCTGCACCAAAACCTGCAGGCGCCAGAGGAACCACACTGGGCACGAGAGCCAACACCAGGACTTTCTGTCTTGCTTTCTTGGACGCCTGCCACTAATTGGCCTTCACTGTAATAGAGCTGCTATTTCCAGGAGGTCTAACAGCATAAGCAGTTAAGTGTAATTGTACTCAGTGAGACCAACACGTTTAGCCTGGTAGCTTGTCTTGGATGTAATTATTGATAGACATATATAAAGGTATTTTCCTAGAATAATTTCCCAGTCTGTCCAGTGGCCTTTCCAGCAGGTCATTTTCTCAGCCAGAGAGGACTTTACATATTTAATAAGCTTCAATATGCTTTTCTACCCAGAATTTGCCTAAGCCCTTTCTGATCACATGTAAATCCATATACATATTCTCACCCCACACCCAATGCCAAGGGGTTCAACAGAAAATCAAGACATCTCCTTTTATACCCAGTCAGTTTGATCAACCTATGATAGATATCTCAACTGCATCATTTCTAGATGTCATCTCTGACTGTATGCAAATCACGCTCAGGTTTTGGGACAGCAATATATACATCTTCTAGGAAATGGACTGAATGCATTCCATTTGGTCACTTTAACCAGAGCACAAAGTCGTTGATATATGTCAGTGATTTGTAATCCCTATTTGCCTGGGTATTAACGGTTATAATTACCCATGTGACTGAGGTGTGGAAGGCTCTGTATCATATCATTCATCCTGAAAGCTACCTCATGATGTTGTGCAAAACAAATAAGAGAAGACTCCAGATGGAAATAAAAATAATACATTTAACTTCTTTATGTGTTCAAAAAGGTCATTTATTTTGGTATCCCTGTTTGGCTGCTCATATGCTTATTGTGAAGTAGCACACAAAATTGTTCAGATATTTGCATTTACCTTTATGTGCATTTACCTTTCGTGACCTACCTGTGATTTAGCAGGAATAAAAGGAAACCTTTATTACTGTACAGTGGAGATGAGCCCATTATGTAGTGCTAAAAGCAGTGAAGTATTCAGGGAAGCTTTGGCTATGTTGTCTGGCACAATTACCCAGATTTGCAAGTGTACCTGCCCACCTCTGCACTGAAGAGGCTTTGGGTTCCTCTCTGGAGCATAGAAGCAATTTCTATGGTTGTATTGGTGCTGCGTCTCAGCAAAAGCACAGTGGGGCCACGCAAACCATTCCCTATACCTTCGCATCTATCCAGTATGGCCCCAGGCAGTACATGGTGCCTCTTGGCACTTGTCTGGCTCATGCCATGACTACCACAGCCTACTCGCCATAAAGATGGCTGCAGGCCTCTTCCCCCTCGTTTTTTTCCCCTGGATTCTTTTTCATCATACTGCCTCCTCTGTCAAAACACAGATTCAACACCAAGGGACCACCTTATAGCCACCCTCATGTTCAGAAAGCGGACTAAGCAGATCAGAGGCGGGGGACAGAGACCAGACATGCCTTCCTCTACTCCTGCTCTCATTCAAAATGAGAATTTCCTCCTTACCTGGCTGTTTCATCCAGCCTACTCTAAGAGCAGACTCAGAAGTAGCTTTGGCTCTGTCTAATCCTCGTACTGTTTGTTATGAGCTTTCAGTGAGAAACACTGATACCCACTGCCAGCACCACAAATGCTTCCCTTTACATCCAGCCCGATCGGCAGCACCTATGAGCTTCCAGGGTAGCAACAGACACCCCATCACAACCTGTGCTACCCATCTGGGCCCATGAAGAGGGTAAAAACCCTTGCCCCTCTACACACAAGTGAGGAGGATTTGCCTTTCTGTGCTGTGGCTACATATTTACCCAACAATTCATGTACACAGTCAGCCCACAAGGACAGATGGTGCATGATTCACTCTGGGGCTCTGATCGCCGACTGCCACTAGCTTTGCATTGGGCCCCCACCACTGGGAAATTGCTGCAGGCAGTTGTATAATTCAGTAATGATTTTGCAGCCAAAGGCTCCAGCTGCCCTTCCTTGAGTGGCAGCTTGGAACAAGGAGACCAGAACAGGCTGGTAGGACTACAAACCTCTGCTTACCTCTGGCAACACCAAGAGCAGAGGGGAAAAAACTGATGACGTGAAGGGCTACACACTGGATCAGCAACGTGACTGCTGCAGCTCTCCCTCAGCCCTCCCGGTGCCTGTGGTCCTGCTGGAACTTGGTACATCCCATTGGATCCAGGGCCAGTCTGGCAGAAGCAGTCAGGTCAGCAGCCAGATCTCTGGTCCTTCTGCAGCTGGAAATGCTCAACATAATGAATTCCTGGACAGATGCAGCTTCATGATTTACCTGTACCACAGGTACATTTGTGTCTGGACATGTGGATGCTTTTCATCATTATTATTAACAACCCTAGGAGAAGGTTGTTTTCTTTAAGCACCTATAAAATACTGCAGATAGCATGACAGTCTTTCAAATGGGATGCCCAGACTATCACAGATAAGATTTTTTGAATATACTTTCATGGCCATCCAGTGACGTGTATTTAAAGGTGCCTGTGGGTGGGATGTCCTGCCACTAACTTTTGAGAACAAACTCTAGGCAGCATATGTGGTGTACATAAATACTGCTCTTTTGGTGACACATGGCCCCACGGCCTTCTAGGGACTTTGGAAGCACACCATTTGGCTTAGTTCCGCACCCCACCACCCAAAGGCAATCAGATAGCACTTCAGATGGAGGGAGACCCTTTGCCCCTCCAAGGGTAAACATATCCTTCAACTGTATGCCTAGACAACAAGAACCTCTCCATGGACCAAAGAAGAGCATTGATTTAAGGATGGCCAGGCATTTCCCTTCATACAGGTTGGCACAGTCCCTCAGCCTTCTTTCTTTGCTCATCAAACCAAAATAATTACATGCACAAACAAAACAGTCAGGAACTGCAGTGAATGTCACTGACCTCAGAGCAACCAGCATATGGACAGGATTTGGGGACATCTTCTGCTAGATTACCATGCCAGCTTGGTGCTTTGAAAAAACTTCCCTGATATTTTTTTTGTTTGTAAATAATTACAAATATTTTGCACAGATGGTGTTTACATGGCTGCCTAAAACATCGAGTATTACCTTAGTTTTAAATTTAAAAACAATTGTGACAAATACTAGCAATTTCAAGACAGCTCTCTCTAGATACTAAGTCAGAGCCAAACTCTATGAAGTATTAATTCAAATAAATTTGTATGGGACTTTTTTTCAACAGGATTTTAAGGTAGTCAGCCGTTTACAAGATCACACTTTTTCAGTTGTACTTGCATTAGATTAAAAATATATGCTACCAAAGTCAGTGGTTCTTATTCCATGGACACAGTGGGATCAGAGTTGTATCTGCAGTGTTATATAAGTAGTTAAACTACACAACCACAGTGCTATTTAGCCTTTAGGTAACATTTCTACAACAACATGGAAGGAAAAAATGCTTGTTATTTCGAAACTGTGAGCAGAAGGAGAAATATTTACAGAATAAATTTTCTTAAATGTTGATTTATAGACTGTAGGAATCCTGATTCCATTTTAACATAAGCTTTTTGTATGTGTATTGCCATTAAGAAAACCCAAACATTTTTTCATCTCATTTGACTGACTTAACACGTCCCAAAAATAATGAATACACAGTTATGTCTACACACACAAAATAAACAGTGCATTCAGAATAGCTATGTGATGTGAATCTTGTTGTTTATTAAATGAAACATTTGCTTATCTTTGTAAAAAACTTAAGAAAATAAAGTTATTTCACTCTATAAAAAGTCCATGTAGTAAAAATCATCGAAGTGCAAGACAACAGATTCATTCCATCATAGTTTCAAGTTTAGAAGCAACCAGTACAAGTATAAATTTCAGATGTAGATTAATGAAGTTTAAAATATTGTTCATAGTGCTTATTAAAAAATCAAAGCACAGACTAGTTGTGGCAAAGCAGCTGGTGATTTTCAGCTGATTAGAGGATAAGAACAGAACTGGGCTTTGTATTTGCTACAGGCAAAAACCCTGGTGTTTTAAGCAGGTAGTCTTGGCAGTCTCATGGCATAGATCATAGATGACTGGGTTGGAAGTAACTTCAGGAGGTAATACAGGTCATCTTCCAGTTCCAAGCAAATGAACGCTAAGTATGGATTACAATAGACATCGGTTTTCAAGAATTTGACTCAAAAAAGAGGAGCAATAGTAGCTGATGAAGAACAGTCCACTCAAAGCCAAGTTTCTGTAGCACCCTGGCATGAATCAAGCACTTCTAGATTGCCCAGGAGGAAACAGACCTTCTTGTAAAGACTGGCATCCAGCTCAATGGCCTGACTCATGCTTTGGCCAGCCACAAGTTTAGAGACACTGCACACGAGTTGCCCCCTCACCGATGTGTGCCGCTGTCCCTGATCAGCAGCTGGGTATTGTTCTCAAAGAAGCTGCTGCTGAGGCCATATTGCTTGCAGCCAAACCATCAACCATCTCCTCCCCAACAACCAGCTGTAGGGACATAGAAAGACATGTCCACTAAAGGGAAATAACAGAAGCACGTTGTAGTCATTTGTGTAAAAGCCCATGCAACCCCCACCATTTAGACTTCCATTTTGGGGACTTTTTGTTCTTTTTGTTTGTTTCCTGTCTCCATTGGAGTCTTCTGGAAACCACAAAAAATGCATAGGCAACAATATCTTGTATGTGATGTGCTGTGCATAATGTGAGCATTTTCTGCACACAAAAAGGCCCAACAGCCAGATACTGAAATAAGCCAAGCTCCTTCTGGGCCAGGCACTACCACTCTGGATCGCAGGAGCTTTGCCAGCTGAAACCAAAAGCCAATGAACAGCACTGACCAGAAATGGGAAAGGATTTTCTTTAATCTACTGAACCACTCTGCTGACACACCTGGGCCTATTGCAGGCTAAGAACAATGCTCCAGGGACGACCTTCACTTGCGCTCAGCTACTTCACAAAATGAACTGGACTATTTAAATTCAACTAGCTGTCGTTATCCAGAGCTCAATAAAGTGCAAGGAACTGATAAAACCTCAGAAAAATACGCAATTCTAATCTAGAATTAAACAGTGAAGTCTAGATGCGAAATAAGAAAGGAGCTATTGAGATATTTATTCACTTTAAGGAGATATTCTGAAGACAGCACCTGTTCATCCAGAGATATTAACGCTACAATCTCTTCTAATTCCTAAAGAGGTTAAATAAGGAACTTGAATGTCTGAATATCAGTTGAGCAATTTGCATTTAGTCACCCGTGAAGTCACTGGTGCTGCTAGGTCAGTCTGGTGGGGAGACCAATGTCTGAAAAGGTCATTAAATGCTGTTTGGGGAGGGACAAGGCTTTCTGACCCAAGAGGTCCTGTGCATCTCTCCTTCATGAGGCTTGGTTGTGTTTTCTGTCACTTTTATTCTCCTCTTACTCTGTATCTTTTCCTGAAGAGGCACAGCGCACTGCAAGATGGAGACACTGAGTGCCAGAAAGCTTCTTCAGGAAGATACAGCATCCATTTGATGCCTGTGCTAATTGCTACTCCCAGGCACCCTTTTCAGATCTGTGAAAGAAATTAACTGATCCCAAGACAATACTGAGCATTTCACAGTCTCACTTGGTAATGAAGGAATTACAGACAACAGTTGCTGTTTTAAAATTGAAATTCATAGTTATATATCTATAGTTTCATAGGGTCAGTGGTATTTTATGGGACTTTTCATGCATGGAACAATTTAATGACAGCTACAGTATTGCATATTTATTCCCTACCATTTCCAAGTTTATTTATTATCAATTACTTCATCTTTTCATGCCAGCAGTGTTTGCCATGCAGATGAAAAAAAAAGTGCAGGGGCAGACAGGACCCTTATATGTATTTAGAGGCTGAGGACCATTCTATTGTAACTTTGTGATTGGAGTTATCCAGATTAAGTGAGTAAAGGTATTTCTGATACACAACCATGATCTACAGCCACACTTCTTGATGGTAGTGTAAGAATACTGCAGCCAGCATCCTGATTTTTTATATTAATAAGAGAAAAAATAGACTTTGAGAGCAAAGGGAGAATGAACACACAGAGCAATTACTTTTTTGATACATTGTTCCGATTATCACTGAATCAACTTCACCACTCCACAAGCTTTGTTATACCGCCAGATGTATAAAGTGACCTCAGTGATAGCAAAGATATTTTAATTTCTGTTGAATTACTGTCATTTCTTTACCTCCCTTTGCAGACAGTGTTTTGAGGCAAACAAAATGCACCTTTGCAAAAGCTTGTCTAGACAAGTTGTGGGGTGAGAAGCACAGTCTGGAGGGCTTCCTCCATCCCTGTCTCCTCCCTCTCAGAAGCAGCTCTGCGTCAATCCCCACCATGTCTCAGCATGGGAACCCTTGTGCAATGTTTTTGAGAGATAAGGATACAAAGGTTGATTTTGGGGAAGAGAGGAAAGACAAATCCACAATGCCAGGAACCCAGTGACACGCTTCAGCTCAGTATGTGGCTAATCCCAGTGAAGTCTCTGTAAGTCACTATATACAAGTAGCTACGATACACGCATCGTGGTGGTCCTCATTTAACAGGCCCTCTAACAGCAATGCAGAAGTGGGTCAAAGCCTTAGGATTTCAGGTCAATGTTCAGAGTAGAACCTGAGAAATGCTTAGCATTAATCAGGCATGTTATTCTTCTTTACCAATTAAATCAGATAAAGTTGAACTTAAAATTAAGTTCAGACTTTGAAACAGACCTAAAATTAATGGGGAAGTGAGGTAAGAAGAAGAAAATGAATGTGTTGACATTATTTTTCTGGTCATATAAATATAAAATGAAAGGCTTGGGATCTTTTTGCTGGTTTTCCCTGCTCAGGCTGTCCCCAAAATGCGATTGCCTCATGAGTGGACTACCCTGATATATTTTGTCAGCAGTATCATGAGACAGTTTCTAGCAGGGAAAGCAAAAAACTAAAAGGAGTTGCAAATATTTGAGACCAGGCGTAGAGGAGGGGTTGACTTGCCCAGACTGCTGGTATCCAGCCACCTTAGAGCTGCTGACTGCAAACTCCCCAGTTAACCACAGTCCCTTGTGTTGTTACAGACCCCTCTGCTGAGATCAGCAGCTGTTATTTATCTCTGCTGAGTTAAATTGTACTTTAAAAAGGGAAAAGATCAGCTATGGTTAACTAATGAAGAGAGGATTTGCCCTAACTTTGCAGACAAAAATTAGATTAACATGATTTCACAAAAAAAAAAATACGTACTTTCCATGGAGAACTGGCATTTAATATCCCTTATTTGTTACAGCTTAGTGTAGCGTCAGTTGCATGTACAACATAGGATTTTGGACTACATCATTCCTGCACAGCAAGTGTAGCCTGAGGCTGCCATAACTACCAGGCATGACCAGTTATTCACTGCCTTGGATCCATCAGTTCAGTGGAGAATGTAGGATATGTTCTGCTGGCATGAAAACTACAGCATTACCTTCACTACAATTAAGGATGAGTTGGCTGTCCCCTGAGAAATCCTCATGGTAATTTAGAATCACATCAGGCTACCGTGGTCATTGTCAGCCTAGCCGACTGTTTCATAGGTCATTTTCCCAAAGTGGAATGGCTTAAAATTGAAAAGAAAAAAGTCCAAGGTTGCCAAAATGAGTTGTCTGTATTGGGATGTAGCCCTGACATCAACAGTTATTAACAGGAGCAAGTGCCACTGTCAGAAATTAGGCTTTTCCATGTCTCTGCTCTGGGATTGTATCAGACATTATCAGCAGGCCACCCGCTGCTGAAAGTGAGACTAATTCTCACTATAGAAAAGGCCTTAGAGAGTCTTCCTTTAATTTGAATCCCCTTCATTGAAATGAAAGTCCATTGTTCCTTATTCTGTCTGTAGAGGGAACATAAAAGACAACATTTTGTCTTCTCCTCTACAACTGTATTTTCCATACTTGAAGACTGCTGTCATATCATCTTTTTGCCTTTTTTTCTCTGTAATAAAGAATCACAATTCCTTCATCTGCCTCTGTTAGGCCACATCATTCAGAAGTCTTTTGCAATTTCTCCACATCTTTTCCAAAATGCAGAGCCCCAAACTAAACACAATATTCATTCTGAATAGAAGGATTATTTCCAGGCATCTCTTCTTATGTCCTAGCCCAATGCTTGGGGTTTTTTTGTCATAGCCTAAAAGTATTGACTTGTGGTCATCTTGTAAACCATGGCAAACCCTAAGTCCCTTTCTGTGGAAATGGTATCTAACCTGTGTTTCCCCCATTCAGTTTTTATGCAGCAGATTAGTCCTTTCTGAATACAGAACCTCCATCTATTTTAAGAACTTTTCTCCAATTTATCCATATAATCCCAAATTTCATTCCCAACCTCCATGTGCTTTCACTTTTTCACATATCTTTGTCATCTGAGAATTTAATAAGCACATTCTCCACTTCATCCTCCGATTATCATTTTACTTAGATCTAGAACCCAGGACCAGCACCCTCAGAGTCTCCCAAGATATTGCTTCCATCTTGACAGCAAACCATTGGCAGCTACAGTTTGAGAGCAATTTGCTGTAGCTCAGCCCTCTCTGTAGCTGTTCTTATTTATATAACCTCAGGGCAAGGCCCTCGGGGAAAGGTTTATGAAATAAACTTCTCATTTTTGTGAATCTCCATGGCCATACTACCTTCTTTTAAGAGGGTAACACTACACACAGTCAAAAACAAGAGAGCCCACTGAAGAGCTGTATTTTCACACACCTGATAGCACTGTTCTGGCCATTTCCTTGTTGCCTTAGCCATATTGACTCACGCATTAATAGACTGGCTTGAACACCAGGCCTTCTATTTCGTAAATGAACATAAGGTCTACAGGGCAGAGCTGTGACAAAGAATAGCTCGTTGTTGACATGCTCATTTTTTTCTTACAACAATTAAATCAGTTGCATAAATCAAATCAACAATGAGCTTTGACATTCCCCTGCATAAGCAGCCCTCAGAACATTTACATATATATAATTGAAATTATAACATCAGGAATGTGTTTGACTCAGTATTATACACAGAATAAAGACAATCTCTGTGACAGAAAGGGTATAACCTAAATGACAGATAGCAGACAGGATGCACAATGTCAAATGAGGATAAGGAGATGCTTCTCTCTTCACATTGTTATCAAAATCACCTCACGCTCCCGTTTGCCTTCTTCTCAGATACTGCCATGAACACAGGATGCTGCCCCAAATCCAGGTATCACCTAGGTGTCTATTGTCCATAAATCTAGTTTTGGCTCTGTATAACTGAATTACTAGCAATGGGCTTTGTGAAGCAAACCTGCACCAATATGGGTCATTACCTGGCAGGAGAACTGGTGGACAAGTTCAAGGACACTAAAATGATCTTTAGGCTGAGATTGTGGCTTCCAGCCTATGCTGAGCAGAAATGTCCTTGACCATTTCCCAAGATGGGCTTCTCGCCAAACCAATGCAATTATTTTTATTGATAACAGTTTAGTGTATTAAATAAAACTCATCAACTTTTTTTGGCCAAGATCTGTCACATTTCCCTCAGTCTGCTGGTGTCATTTTCCATTCATTGCTTCTTTAAGAAATTAAAGAGTTGTCTGCTTTGCCACACTGACTGTGGCACTCCAGCTGGACTGCAAGCTTATTTATGCTACGTACATTTAAAATAAACTTGGCAGGTGGAACAGTGGGTTCTTCCAACATACACCTGCCTCATTTCTTCCGAGCTGTGGCAAACCACTTGTAGGTAAATGACTGACAAAGAAAATGATCCCACGCAACCATGGCATGGCAACTACTTTGCCTTGAGCAGGCCCAAAATTTTTACTGGTGTCTCAAAAAGCCGATCTGGGAAAATGGCATCTTTCCTGTTTCAAAAACCAAAAAGACTTCTATCAGATGTTTTTAAATTTGCCATTCATAGTCTCAAACTCTGTTGCATTTGGCCAGACACTGCTTTTCCATGCCAGGTGGACATAAATGCTAGCTAAAATTAAGAAAGGTAGTGCAGGAACTTTGTTAGGTCTCGATTTATCACTTTGCTACCCATCTAATAGCAGACAAATTTCAACAGACTTCTACAAGAATATGCCAGGAGTTAGTGATGTATAATATTAATACTGCAAAGTGAAAAACTGGGGCTTGTAGAATCAATCGGTAATTCATTTAAGTGTCGACAGAGCAGGAAGGAACCATCAAAATTTTAATAATAAGCCTAAATTTCAAAGATGCCCCATTGCCATAATGCTAATGCAAGCACTGATTTTCCAGGTCCCCCCGGGTTATTACGGTTCCACCAGCTGATGACGAGGAGACAATTTGGCATGGCTGGTTACAGCTACGCCGGATATTCCTGTCAATGCCTGTGCTGTGCCATGGGCATACTCCCAAGGACCTGAGCCAGGCCAGAAGGGCAATCCAGCCTGGTCACAGCTTAAAATCAGAGACAGTGTCCCGGCACAGCACGGCTGAGCAGCCACCACGCAGCTTTTGCAGTATGCTTAGCATGAGGTGCTCCGGGACATCACTGCATGGCCCCACAGACCTGTGTCATACATCTGCTCTACTCAGTTTTATTACCAATTATTTTCTAACAGCTCAGTTCTAGGACTTGGTGTGTGACCTTGGGATACTCTAAGAGAATTTTTTTCTAACAGAAATCATTTCATCTGAATTGATTTCATAACAAGTCTCTCATATTTAGAAAATCTTGTGTTATAAAGGCTTTACTGTATGCACTATATGGATTGTAGCAACACACAGAAGTCCTGAAGCGGATGTGAATTTAGGGCTTTACTTAGTAAACAAGAACTTTGCCCATAGCACAGAACCACTATGAAATGGTCTGGTCCTTTTCTTCTGGAACTGTTTCAAGTCAGTCTCCACAGCAGCTGACACAGTGATGGGGAATGACCCTTCTTCACCCACTGCATCAATTTACAGTCACTATTTCTGTTGCTTTGTTATTTTCCCCTTATCTGTTTGTCTTTTCCAGCCCTTTAGTTCACTCATGTGAAAGTACTGGGGCAGTCATTCCAAAAGAGAAATGGAAAGCTGTAATCAGAATGAGTGGGATGCAATTTATCTATCTCATAGATTGTCATGAGTGGTTTTGTGCAAAGAATATGTAAAAAAAGAGCTTGTACTGATACACATCAGTATTCCCAACTTCAAGACAATAATGATTATTGGATTTCAACCTCACAGCTAGCAATTTGAAAGATGCAAGAATGTGCACAATTTGGATTTCCATTCTCCTTCTGAGAAAAAAAAAAGCTCTCTCCATTTTGTTTCCAACACATTCCCTGTCCTGCATATGAAAAGCAAGCCTGAAAATGTAAAAATGTTCAGTTTGCTTGCTTTTAAATGTTAGATGTTAGACAAAGACTGCTGACAAAAGTTTTTCCTCTCCAAGCATTTTGGGCGAGTGTCACTTGTGATGCTAGAAAATAGTGCTTGGAAAGCTTTATAAGCCATATAAAAGATTGGCTCCTAGTGCTGCAGAATGAGGCTTTTTTAGCTTTCTGAAGGACCACACATCCCGGTATTTGACCTTCCTGAAACAAATTACTATCTACGTCCTTTGATGCCACCTTTTTGGGTAAAAGATAGCTCAGTTGCGTATAGAGGTCCTTGGTGTCAATGGAGATGGCTGACTGGCTTTCCCATATGCCCCTAACTTGCAGTTTTCTCCTCTCTTCCCATCTGAAAAATGCGAGTAAGTGATAGGAAGACTCACAAGCAAAACTGTGGCCCACACATACACACACATACAGAGATATGCAAATATATGCATGTGTAGATCTGTATACACATATACATATTTATCATCAGAGGCTGCTGAATCAGCAGCTCAATGGAGGTGAGGCTGCTGCAGCTCCATGCCCCCAAGTCCAGCCAGTAGTGAGGCCAAGTGTGTGTTCCCATAGGCACACACACGCATGTACACAACACGTAAGTACATTTATACTGCCAGCCACATAGAACAACAGAGACACACTCAGCAGCAGGGCCTTATGCTGTTCCCCTCTCTGGCTGCTCAGGGTGAGGGTCTGTTAGTAGGGAAGATATATAAATATATATGATATGGATCCCTCCAGCAGCTTGACTCAGGCACTCAGTCTGCCCAGCAGCTGCCCCTGGATCCCAGTCTCCCCAGTTGCTGGCACCTGGATGTATGAGCCCCTGAGGATGCAGCCCCGCTCCAGCTGCTGGTACAGACCTCCTTGCATACACACACAGTGTCGATCCTTCCTTTAACTGGGATTAGATACAGATCATCCCGTAGCTTGCCCCAGATCCTCACTTTCCCCATTGCCTCCTGTACAGAGACACACAAACATGCAAAGGGGTCTCTCCATCTACTCAGACCCCATGGCCTCTTGGGTGGTTGGCATGGACCCTCTGGTCCCTCCAGTGGCCAACTCATCATGCTGTCTTACCTCTGGACACACACACCCCCGGCTCCCAGATCACGTCACCTCCTCGTCAGTTAGTCCAGCCTGATATTCACTAGCAATCCCACACAGACATATGTACCCACACTCACTCACTCCCATCAATGGCACCACAGACATATGGACACACTGACCCATGGTCCAACTGATGGCTGGAAGTGAGACCCCCACATACACACATGCGCACACAATACATGGTCCCTCAATCCAGAAAATAGAAATGGAGTTTAATGAGAAGTCAGGTCAGGCTGTGCTGATCAGGTGCAGGGCATGGCCAGACAAGTGTGCTGACCAGCCACTGTTCACACACAATCAGATCCTTTTATCTTCTTTATCCCCTTTCCCTTTATTTTTGAACACTCATCCTTCCCCAGACCATCTTGATCCTTCCCATTCCCCACCTTGTGTTCCTCCCCTGAATATCTCATAAAAGCTATCGTACCATCCCAAAATGTTCCTCCCCAGCATCCCACACTGTCTCACACCCACCCTGCAGGCAGTGAGCCCCTCAGTCTGAGGAATGCTCTGGAGAGCCTCTCCCCTTGGGCGTCCCCCGGCTCCTGGGGCTCAGGGTCCCCTGTGACAGTCCGGGGGGGCTGGGGAGATGCTCATGTCTCTCAGTGCGTTACTGGGACTCCCTCCCCCACCATTGTGCCCAGTGACACTCTAACATAGTGCAGACCCATAGATTTATCTGGTCTTCATACACGCTGCTGCCTTGAGTCAGGCCACACGTGGTGCAGGAGAAGGAGTCAAGACCTTTCTGGTATCAGGGGAGCTGAGTAAAATAGCAGTGAGGGAAGTCAGCACTCTCTGGTTCTGCTCCCGC
This sequence comes from Opisthocomus hoazin, assembly GCF_030867145.1. Lineage (NCBI taxonomy): Eukaryota > Metazoa > Chordata > Aves > Opisthocomiformes > Opisthocomidae > Opisthocomus > Opisthocomus hoazin. The sequence goes on along the minus strand of NC_134414.1, from coordinate 22,028,999 downwards.
TTCAGGAGCTTACCTAAACCAAATCCACAGTTTTAAGAGTTTTCAAGTAGTTCTGTGATAGCAAATAAACCTAGGCAATGGCAAGCTTCCCTTCACTTTGCTTCATTTACCTTTGTGGTGTGCTTACCTTCTTTTTTAAAATAAACTTTTCATGTTTATTAACAAAGTGACCTTGGCTAGGTCACTTAATCTCTCTGTGATTCACTTCTCCCTTTTGTACAATTAGGACAATAAAACAATGCATCCACACGGGTATGGTGAAGCTTAATTAACTGGTGCATGCAGGACACTCTGAGGTTCTGCAAAGGGGAGCACTGTAAGCACAGAAAATTAATGTTAGGATGAATATTACACAATAACCTGACACAGCATCTGTAAGTAAGCGAACAATTTGAAAAAACCTCACCTCAGGCCAGATTTTCCAAGGCACTGAAATCAGTTTTGCAGCAGTGCCTTCAGATTCAGTCTGCAGTGGCCAGAAGTATAAAAAAGGGGAGCAGTTTGCAGTCCCAGGTGAATTGCTCAGTTCAGGAGGACCATTTACCGTTGGACTCAATGGTCTTAAGGGTCTTTTCCAACCTAAATGATTCTGTGTTTCTATGATTTCTATGAACGCAGGTTTCACCCAGTTAAATACCTATGTCTTGTATTCCTACGCATATCCATGTAAATCTTCACCATCTTCTCAGCAGTGCCATTGGAATAGCAGGTACAAACGGTCCCTAAACTGTGTTCAAAATGGAGCATCAACCAGCCTGGGAAGTTTTCTGAACTCAGTTTCTTTTATTAATCTGGTCAAGGTTCACCTGGTGATCTGGGTATGCTTGCCAGGTTTCCATTTCAGGTGTATCCATACCACAGCTTCTGTCAATGCATTTCGTTTTCAGGTTCTAGTCTCATGCAAAGCTTGGGTGAAGCTCTGAAGGTGCAGATATTAGGAAAGAAATTAAAGGCAATATCTACACCACCCAAAGAAAGATGAAACTGCAGAATACCACATAGTAACAGTAGAAATTGTGTGAAATTTCCTTACTTTAAAACAAGTTTGTTTTGTAGTATATACTATATTTTAAATTACCATAAGCATCCATAGGCATCTCAGCTGTGTAGCTGCATAACTTCCCTGATTATGACAAAAAATCACAATAACCATGAAGTTCTGCAGATGGGAGATGCCAGGTTTCCTACTGATGCCACAGTCCTTAGAAGCCAGGTGATGCACAGTCAATTTTTAGACAGTTACCAGGCAACAGCTGGGATTAACAGAAGGCCACGGACAACTCCTTAATTTTCTTTCCTGAATCTGAGGTGCTGGATTTATATTTCAACTATTTTTGCACCAGAGATCTTAGCCATGGAAAAAGGATCATACAGTATATTGGTTAGATTAGATAAGTGATTTTCTTTAGCAGGTCTAAGTATTTGATAAATCTATTCCTTTGTAAATATAAAATTGCTCTTTCAATTTTTCATGTGCTTAGATCTGAGAAATTCTACCTGCAAGAAAGAGGTTGAACAACCATTCAGTGGTATTGCAAAAAATACAAGCCTGTGATTTTGCTTTTTGTTCACATTTTCTTTTACCTGTCATTTCTGTTTTGACATGTTTCCCAAACTCCTGTTACCAACCATTCTAATTTTTACCATTAAATTATGAATGATGATTTAATGAGCAATGGAACATTCAGCTACGCTACAGTTTTTTCTATTTCTCCCCCTTGCTTTCACCAACAAACCAACTGAGTTTGATATACTTACAAAAGAGAGAAAATGGCATGTTTGCCTGCAACAGGAGGGATCTTGACTTCAAGATCAAGATGTACTTTCCTCTGTTATTGTTCTGTGGTAACGTCAGTTTGTCATACTGTTTTTTACATGCCAACAATCACTCTACATTCACACTCAGTGCCACCCAAAGTGGAAGCTCAGCATGCGGGAAGGAAAAATTAAATAGGAACAAACAGACGTTTCCTTTCATTTTTCACATTTCATATTAAAAGAAATGGTATTTCATGTCATCTAATTACTCATACTTTTAGTATATAACCATCATCACAATATCTCTCTCACAGCATAGTCAACAACTGCTGCCCCTCACCTGGTGAGATTTCTATATCCACTAGTGTGACCTCATGTCTAAGAGCAACTGAATTAAACCACTGCCACAAAAAATGTGAGCCCAGTGTTTCAGATGTAAGACATGAAAATCCATATCATTTTTTTCCCCCGTGAGGAAAGACAGGGACGAGGAAGGGCTCTAATTTCCCTGCTTCACGTACTGTATATTACCACTCTGTAACTTGTCATTGTCTGCAGGCTGCTAGGAACCTGAGTTTATTTTCACTGTTGTTTACGACTGTTACTGCACTAGCTCCTACACAGAAGTTATGCTGTTCAATTACAGACCTATTGTGCTCAGCACTCCAGGAACACAAAAAAACAGATCGCAAACTTGTGGGGTCAAGTCACTGAAAAGGAGTTTGAGACCCTGCACTTACATCCCAGAGGTTCTTTTGAATATTTCTGGCATTTGTATCATTGTAAAGTATAACCTGCCACACAATGAGTGGGTTGCTTGAAAAGCTTAAGTGGTACAATACACAGGAATTTGATGCTTTGCTAGATGTCTTATTCAAAGCTAAGCTGAGATAACACATCTTACTCCAGATTTCTGTAGCATCTGGCATTTCACCAATATTGCTCAAGTATGCCTGACATTTCCCTTATACTGGGAAGTGTTAGTAACCCCATGATGTGTGTGACAAAACTCAAATAGGCAGTGGTTGAGGACAATATTTTCACACTTTAAGTCAACACCCATATTGTGTCCACAGAGCCAACTGTGAGTCCCTTAAGATCCAGATCTGGCTTCATAACTGATTTGAGCTGACCTAAGTCAGGGCTGTTATCTAACGGGCTAGTTCTACCCCCTGCTCTCTGACCCCAGTCACGTATCCTCCCTTGTGCCAGCACAAGGTGTTGTGTGGATGCACAAAGGGTCAGATCACAGAACTGATCCAGCTGAAAACTGAGAAAAAAACAACCAAGCAGATGGCTCAGTGACATCAAATGGACCATGAAACAGCACGCTCAACACCTCTGCACTGCATTTTGGAAGACCTGTGCTTGAGGTAGCTGGGGGAGAAATTAATGAAAGGAGTCTTCACTGTGCTGTGCCTATTCAACACAGGCTAGTTGAGCAAAAGCCTTACCAGGCATGAAGGACTTGAGGTCTCCTCTAGCAGCGTGGCCCAGAACTCACCCATAGTCTGCACTGGAGTATGCCCTTGTGCACAATCACCAGAAGCACAAGGTCGAGCGTGACTGACAGCACCTGTAAGGGGGTCACTGGTAGCATGCTGAAGTGGGGGAGAGGTTTAGGGGTTAGTAGCCCTCTGTCTTGGATGGATTGGTAAACACATCCTTTTGCCTGCTCTTCTCTCCCTTCTGCCGCCATAAGTGGGATGGCGCCATCCTCTCACTCCTGCTTCTGCTTCAGTCCACCACTGTTGCTGTGCAGCTCTCTGTCGTCCCTTCTCAAATAATCCCATGCTTCCCTTCACTCTCCACATTCCTTTCTCTTGTACAAGTAATCCAGATTTTCTCCTTTACCACAAATGTCCCTAAAGTTTCCATGTCCTCACCCCTTCTTCCCCAGACGTGGCAAGCTCTTGTGCCTGGGGATACTCAGCATTCTCCAGCTTCAGGCCATATTGGCCAACAGTGAAACTCAGTCACGGAAAATCCAGAGCACACCCCAAATCCCTCATCTCTGTGGATTTTAACATCCTCAAAGCACTTGCCAAAATTTTGACTCTAACTCTAAATGGTCAGCCAAGAATGGAGGGAGTCCTTCAGCCCATCCCCATAAGTTCCAGAGAATGATGACAACTGGAAGAAAAAGTTTGTGAAAAAATTGCTTTGTCCTATTAAAACAGATTTCAAGTAAATGTTCCCCTTTGGCTATGTTTATCATTGAAACACAGCCATTTTATGAAACAAAAAGACATCACTGGGTCTGGTTTGCAGCCAATATGCTGAAGGCTTCAGGAACAGTTTTATCATCATTTAAATCAACAGACTATGCTGAACATTTTAAGAAAACAAAGGGGAAACCATGTAGAATCCTTTCCGTAGATAAGTGCTCTGAGAAGTTCACAAAGGGGTTCAAAAACCATGTGGATGTGGTCCTTGGGGACATGGTTGAGCAGGCATGGGGGCGTTGGGTGGACGGTTGGACTTGATGGTCTTAGAGGTCTTTTCCAACCTATGATTCTACGATTCACTAGGCTCGGGCACTGAGGGGGTAGCAGCCCCAGCCGCGCGATGGTTGGATGAACCACGACACCAGGGACAGAGAAAACATTTAATTGTTTAACATTTCAGATGGGAGGGGCGGTTCCTGGCCCCATGCCCCCTTGCTGCTCATTAGTAGGGGAACAGTCAATGGTGTCAGTTGCTCTGCTCTCTCCATCCGCAGGGGGAGAATCTATCCCTTGAAGCTGGTCCTGCAGCTCCTGCAGCAGCTCGCGTTGCTGCTCCATTGACAGCTGGAAGGTCCGAAAGGCGTGGATCATCTCCGGGATGAGCTGTGCCAAGGTCATGGGCATGTCTGGGGAGCTGCTGGAGGGCGGCTGCACATTGCGGACTGGAGCATCTCTCCTACGAGGAAAGGCTGAGGGAGCTGGGCTTGTTTAGCCTGATTAGCCTGATTCTTAGCCTAAAGAAGAGAAGGCTGCAAGGGGACCTTATAAATGCTTACAAATACCTGAAGGGTGGGTGTCAGGAGGATGGGGCCAAGCTCTTTTCAGTGGTGCCCAGCAACAGGACAAGGGGCAATAGGCACAAACTGAAGCATAGGAAGTTCCGTCTGAACATGAGGAAGAACTTCTTCCCTCTGAGGGTGACGGAGCACTGGAACAGGCTGCCCAGGGAGGTTGTGGAGTCTCCTTCTCTGGAGATACTCAAGACCTGCCTGGACAAGGTCCTGTGCAGCCTGCTGTAGATGACCCTGCTTCGGCAGGAGGGTTGGACTAGATGACCCACAGAGGTCCCTTCTAACCCCTACCATTCTGTGATTCTGTGATATGTCTGGGGCTCTGTGCCCTGTCCTCCTTGTCCCCAGGGACCTGGTCTTGCTCTGCCCCCGACACTGGCTGCAGTGGGTGGTCCTGGCCACGGTCTGGCTCCGGCTCCCCCACTGAGCCCCTGAGAGTCTTGGGGGACTGGGAGGGTGCCGAGTGGTTGAGTGCTTCCAGACAGAAGAAGCTCTGTGGGACCAGACATCATTACCTCCATGGGAGGACCAGCCAGCAGCATCTCTGCTGCTCCGAGCAGCAGCATCCACGCAGAGACCGGACCCCAGCAACAGGTGCCCACAGGAATGGCGTGTGGCTGGCTGGCCCCGAGGCCGTGCAGGGCAGGACAGTGCCTGTGGGAGGGCTGGCGACGCCACAAGGCCTGGTGGAGATGCACTGTCGGCCCCAACGGACCGATGCTGCAAGCCCCAGTGGTGGCAGCGATGGTCCCACAAGACCAACAGGTTCCCCTACCACTGAGTGGCCAGGGTGTGTGGGGCTGGGAACACCCCTGGGCTGCCCTCCTATCTGAATTGTTCATAAATTAAATGTTTTCTCTGTCCCTGGTGTCGTGGTTCATCCAGCCATCACGCGGCTGGGGGTGCCACCCCACTTTAGCCGCCAGGACCCCAGTTAAGCTGCCAGGATCTCAGGTAACACCCCGAAACACCAGTTAACAGCCCAGGACCGCATTTAAGCTGGCAGGACCCCAGCTAACACCCCACAGAATCACAGAATGGTAGGGATTAGAAGGGACCTCTGTGGGTCATCTAGTTCAACCCCCCTGCCGAAGCAGGGTCACCTACAGCAGGCTGCACAGGACCTTGTCCAGGCGGGTCTTGAATATCTCCAGAGAAGGAGACTCCACAACCTCCCTGGGTGAACTGTTCCAGTGCTCCGTCACCCTCAGAGTGATTTTTTTGTTTGTTTTGTTTTTGGTGGTGTTTTTTTTTGTCTTTTTTTGGTTTTTGGGGTTTTTTTTCTTTTTTTTGAGAGGACGAGTGAGCCAGTGCACACCTTTACACCCAACTCCCCTGCTGGCCAAGGGAGCTGAATTTGTTCCTTGCGCAGCTCTGCCGCAGTAGCAGGAGTGGATTTGGCCCCAGGGATGGTGGCTTACTCACCACTGTATAGAAGGCTACTACTAATGCAGCTCGTGGCGTTTATCTGCTGCTGACGGATGTGCTGGTGCTTGCCCCGCATGCGGATCCCCTCCTTTTTCACTTCCAGCAGCTGTTCCTTCAGGTTTCAAACCACCGATTGCCCCCAGTCAAACCATCGCAGGTACCTGCTGGAGGCTGTGGCGCGGGCACCCATTGTCCCTCCTGCGGTTTGTGCTCGGCCCCCAGCAGCTCTCACGACGTTCCTCGTTGCTGTCCACGGGGCTGCATGTGAGGGGCTAACGCCTGACCCTTACGGTGGACGAGGCTCCACATTCCAGACAAGAGAAGCAACACTTGACTCGCCGGTCCTGTGTCCGCCCACTTCACAGCGTGTCCCACGGGAGAGCCCGGGGCTGGGCTCGCTCAGTGGTGGGCGACTTAAGAAGCCAAGGGAAACGCTCACTGGTGCAAGGACAGTATAGCGACCGAAGACCAAGAGAAGAGGGGGGAAAAGTCACCTAGCCCCTCTCCCTGTGTTACCAATGCTAACCCCTTTCTCTCGCCTGCTTCAAAAACAGCATGACCCTCCTGCTCCGTGCGATCAGAAAGACTCGCCCGATTTCCACCCGAAGCCCCACGGCTGCGCCCCACGGCCACGACTCCCACGCTGCCCGCGGAGAACACGCTCCTGCTGCCCTCCCCCTCCGTGCGGGCCCCCCCTTCATCCTCTCCAGGCTGAGCAGCCCCGGGGGCGGCAGCAGCAGAGAAGATCGCCCGTGGGGAGCAGCTGACGGCCCCCACCTGCCCTCCCGGCCCTTCCCCCCGGGCTGCGGCTGCTGACTCGCTCCTGGGGGGGGGGGGTGGGGTGGTCTGCGGATCGCCCGCCCCGGCGGCGTGGGTGCAGACACCACCTCCGCGCCACGGAGCCGCTGCTGCTAACCAAGGCCCCGGTCCGGCCGCAGCCCGGCCGCAGCCGCTGCAGCCCCACCGGCCCGCTCCCAGGGCGGGCTCACCGCCGGAGAGCCGCCCCCGAGGAGCGTCCCCGCCGAGCAGGGCCGGTCCCGCCAGGGCCGACGGGCCGCGCCGAGGGCGGCGGGGCGGGCCAAGATGGCGGCGGGCGGCGAGCCGTACTTCTGCACGGCGGGCGGCGGGCTGGAGCCTTTCCTGGCGCGGGAGGTAAGGGCGCGGCTCGGCGCCACGGAGGTGAAGGGGGAGCCGGCGCCGGTGCCCGCCCGGTCCGTTCCCAAGGACCCCAGTTCAGCTGCCAGGACCCCAGTTAACACCCCAGGACCCCAGTTAAATTTTTTATGGCCATGTGGGTCTGAAATGGTTGGGTGTTTCCTTTTGTCTCATACCACTAAGGAAGGACAAAACCTTGAGAGGAAAAAAAAGGTGTCATCAGTCTTATATTTTTTTTTTCTTTTCTTTGTAAAGAATGCCAATGAATATGTTTCATATCTACCAGTCATTTACACTCTGTTGTGATAAGCACCTGCTACTTTTTGGAAGTGGTCACCTCCCTTTGCACTGTGCAGAGATCCAAAACATCCTTCTTATGACAGAGCCCAAACTCATCTCACCTAAATTATGGCATTTACCAAAGCCGTCTCTAATCTGAGGCTGAATTGTCTTTCTGATGGTTACCTCTTTCCATCAACTACAGGCAAAACTTGGGTCCAAAGCAATGCAAACAGACATCTCACTGCAGCACTTCCTCGGGGAGCCTGTGGGTACCGTCTTCAGGCATTGTGCTATTGTTTTTACGTGCTTGTGTTGGGTAGCCTAGATGTTGCAACTTGATGATAAAAAGGAAAAGTTTGAGTTGGGGGAAGTGTAAGAACCTGAGGTGACTGTTGTTGTGGCGGGAACGAGGACTCAATCAATATGATCCATAACAGTCAACTTTATTAGCAGAGAATCTGGATTATATAGACAGCACTCGGTACAGCACTCGGTTGTGATTGGTCCCTATACATAAAGCATCTATTAACAGAACATCTGTTTACCCGCAGCCAGCCTTGGAGCATCTGTTTATCCACAGCTGGCCTCTCGATGGCCTTGAGGCCTGTGCTGCTACAGACCGATCAAGTCCATATTCAGAGTGTCTGGATTGCTCACAATATGTCCATGTTCTTCCAGGAATCCCACAAATCCCCCTTTTTGTTTTTGAGCAACCCAGATACCGTTAAACGTCTTCTTGGCCACATTTATAGCACAACTTAACAAACATCCCAAAATGCCTAGCATGATCAGAATCGTAACCAGCATCGCTATTCCCTGTTTGACCAGATCCAGCAACCAATTTTTTCATCATTTTGATCACACAGCTTATCACACAACCAAACACCAACAATCCCACCAACAGAGTAATTAACATAGTCACTCCCTGAATTACCAAATCTTTTAACCATACAGTTATACCTAATGTTTTCAACCAGTCTGCCAATCCAGTCTCTACAGTTATAGCCCTCAAGTTTTTGCGTAGCTCACTCAATTGTTGATGTATCGATTTTTAGTGGTCACTCAAATTCATACAACACATTCCTTCAAAATCTTCACACCCATGTCCTTGTGCTAAAAGTAAAAATCAATTGCTACACGATTTGGTAAAGTCGCGTGTCTAACCAAATCAACATCTACAACCAAACTACTTAAGGCCTGAGAAGTAGCATTAGTCTAACCAACATCCCAATTTCTTCGGGGTAGGTAGAGCCTGAAAGGCTGCAATCCTGGGAGCTAAAAATGATGCAGTGATTATTTCACTGCTATTCCAAAATTCGATACTGTCTTTGCAATCTAAGGTAAAAGCATGAATTTCTCTTTTCCCTCGGTATCGTGGCCAATTATCATGATCGGATTTGGTGTTAAAAGCATTTATCTCCCTAGACTACAGGGACCTCCCTTTATATGGGATGGGATGGACGGCTAAGCATGGTCTGTACAAATGATAAATACTCCATGGGGTAAAGCAAGAGGTTGATTAATCGATTTAGATACGTTGCTTGTGGTATAGCTACACCAAGCGCTTGCATTGTGAGATATAATGTTCAATGTATCAACACTCCATGCACGTATTGGATTTCCCCCTGTATAGTTAAAAAACAAACAAAAGTCCATTCGTATGGAGCCAAGTAATGCTATCTCTTGAGGCTCTAACTGGGCCAACGGCAGTTGAACAGTCCATAGGTCCCACATTGTCGGAGCTGTACAGGCACAGAGTACAAGGTGCCAGGTACAGGGTACAGGTACAGGGAGCCGGGACATTCCAGCATTGGGATGCGTATTCAGCAGAAGCCACTTGCCTAGCTAACACTAGAGAATCTGCCACTCAACCTGGACCTGCTCGGCCCGAACCCCTGCGGACTGTGGGAGGAGAGAAGGTCCCTGGGACACATCTAAGGAACTGGCCGGGAAAAACAGTCTGGGCTCTTCCCTCCTCAGGAAAGGGAAAACCTATCCATGGGATCGATTCTGCTCAAGGACCTGCATGCACTTGGTGGGTAATGTGGAAGGATGGGGGAGTCCAGGGTGTACCTCGAGGGGATTTAATCCTGGGTGAAAATAATCCTTGCTCTGAGCTGTATGGTGGCAGGGTTACATCAGGCTGTATCTCACCACTGCTGCGGCTGCCACACATCAAAGCTATTCCAGCAGGAACCTCTCGCTGCTGGCCAGGCTGGAGGCAAGAGGAGAAATTCATTGCAGTGTTCAACCTTATGGTCTAGTCCAAAGGGACCAGGGGTGGAGACTGTCACGGATGTGCCTTTAGATTGTTGCAAGCCATGATGGGAGTTGCATGGTATAGGAAGCGCTCCAGCAACAACCACCTGAAGCCATGAAGGACGAACCTGATCTCGCAAGAAGCAGTGCAAGTGCAGCAGTGACCCAACCTGAGCTGGCTTTGGTGCCCAGCAACTCCACCCAAGACACCACCTCTCCTGCCCCGGGTGACCACCGTAACAGATGGAGCCCAAAGTCATGGACCAAATGAAATCCATGGACACCTTCTGGGTATTTATGGACATTTTGCCAACATGTTACAGGGAAGAGGTGGTTAATGAGGATGTGTTGCGATAGGGTGGTAAATGGTATGGAATAAGGGGTGGAGAATGTACAGGTTTTGCCTGGGATCGAGCTAAATTTCTTCACAGTGGCTAGTATGGGGCTATGTCTTGCATTTGTGCTGAAAAGAGCTTTGCTAACCAAGAGATGTTTGTGCTACTGCTGACCGGTGCTTGCACAGCATTGAGGCCTTTTCTGCTCCTCACCCTGACCCACCAGTGAGTAGGTGGGAGGTGCACAAAGAGTTGGGAGCAGGCGCAGCCAGGACAGCTGACCCCAGCTGACCAAAGGGATATTCCACATCAGAGGACATCGTGCTCATCAACAAGCCTGGGGAGGAGGTTGTCGCAGGGGGTGGCTGCTCAGGGACTGGCTGGGCATTGGTCCCTTGGTGGTGAGCAGTCGTTTTCATTTGCATCGATTTTTTTTTCTTGGGTTTTATTATCTTCTCTCTTTTTTTTTTTTTTTTGCCTTCCAAGTATTTTTAAAATTTCTTTTTAATTGACCGATCAAGTCCATATTCAGAGTGTCTGGGTTGCTCACAATATGTCCCTGTTCTTCCAGGAATCCCACAGACTGTGAAACTATTTTGTAGTGGAAACATTCATTTTAAAATGTACTTGAAGTTTAGTCATCTGTAAAAACCTTGGCATGTCATTAGCATCACCTACACACTGGGACAGAGAGCCCAGGACGTTATTCTTTTATTTCCACGTCTAGCGCTGACCATTTGTGTGACCTTGGACAGATGACTTCCCAGTTCCATGTCCTCTCTTTCCGCTCACCCTTTAACTCTCCTGTCTCCTTAGATTATGAACTTTCTGCTACAAGGACTATATTTTTATACAATAACCAGATATTGCAAGACTAGAACCCATGCCCTGAAGACCAGGGCTCTTCAGAAGAATTGCTCTTTCCCAAGGCTCTTCCTCTAGGTGATGTAGGCAGAGAAGGCTCGTTGAGAAAGTTCTTGGTAGTAACAGAGCAAGAGTTAGGAGGAACTCAGGACTGAAAGCTCTCCATGGCCTAAAGGTGACTTTGACACAAGACAAGCTTCAGGTAAAGGTACTGTAGAGGATTAGTGGCTTTTATTGCACAGCATCTCACATAGTCCCAATGGAACCTATGCAGCATGATCAGGAAGTGATCAAAACCCAGTGCTTTGCAGAGAAAAGGCCAAGAAATGAGTGACTTATGAAAAGTGGCTGTACTAAGTCTTCAGACTCAGTTAAAGCTTTGAGAGCCTACCATGGGACATATTAAGAAACCACACATGCAGGCTGTGTGTGTTGTGTACAGACTGAGGCATGACACCTGATCAAAGAAATTCCACTTGCATTAAGAGTATTTACACCTCTGGCATTACCCTTTAAATGAACACAAATCTGATTTGCAGTCAAAGAAATTCCATTTACATTAAGAGTATTTACACCTCTGGCATTACCCTTTAAATGAACACAAATCTGATTTGCAGTGTCCTGAAATCAGCACAGTCTTAGTGTAAATGGCTGTGGAGACCTGAGGTGTTCCTCCTGAATGCGAGTCCCCACCCCTGTTTATCTGCAAGGGTGAGATGATGCCACCATTTTTCCTTCTCCTCCAAAGCTATGTAAAATCTACACCTCTTTTCAGTGATCCAGACTTCAGATATTCAGAAACTGAAATGAGAAATAACTTTGAAACCCCTCCAGGTTGGCAGGAAGCTGCACTGACCTCAGAACTGCAATAGGAAAGTCTTGCGGCCGTGTTGGCCAGCTCTGGTGAGAGCCTGTAACACTTTACCTCTCAAATTGGTTTCAGTTCCCCAGGGATATTTCTGTCAAAGCTGAGTGCCACTTGCAAATAGGGACTGTTGTGTTGTCCTTGAAAAAGGCACATAAAAATACACTTCAAACTTTTATGAAGCCCTGCAGTTTACTTATGTTAATTATTGAAGAAGTTGTACACGATATTAGAATGACCAAGTGTGATGATATGTAATCAGTGATTAATGAACTGCTCACCAATGAAAGACAGGTCCCTCATTCTGGTACAGCAGGGGGAGGGGAAGGGACACAGGCTTGATGAACTGATGATATTTCTTCCAGGCCTATTTTCTCTTATTCCATTGTTATACTTCTCTGTCACATATGGAAAATCAATGCATATGGAACGGATCTATGAACACTTGCCCTCATTGCAGTCATCCTTTTAAAACAGTTTTTTACAAATGCCTGAAATAAGTGCCTTTGTTTACCATTCAGATTTTTAATTTGGCAGTTACACTGCCATAATCTTACAGCTTGTCTTCATAAATATGCTCACTTTATGACCATCCAGGACAGTATCTGCATTAACATTGCACTGAAATGCAGTGATTCAAGTTCTCGCCCTTCAGCATCAGTTTTCCTGTAAAAACGATCTAAAAATCACCTTGAATATGAGTTTCCTCCATTAGCAGCCCACAATTCAAAAAAGAACATAACACAAAGTATTTAAATTTTAAGCTGTCTGTGTAATTTAATAGAAAAGTATGATATTTCTTATTAATATTCTATGTGCCTAACTGCTCTAATAAGCAATCTGAAGCACTGCATGGGCAGTTAGGAAGAAAAAGCCTCAGTACATTGGATCCTTTGAAATGAGCAGATTATTCTGGCATGCTCATATTTTACATGATGCACTTAAGAGCTCATTTGTAAGAAGCTTTCTGCACAGTGTTTAGTGAAACAGAAAAATTGTCATCAAAATTAGAGTAAAATAATATTATTTAGCATTACATAAGAAACTATTATTATTGCATCAGCTTCTGGTCTTAATTACAATGTGTTTGTGAGAACAAGCTTTTTGGCCATTTACTCATCCCACCTCCATCTTTTCCCATCGCGGTCTCCACTGTGACTGCCTTCACCTCTCTCCCTGTCCCTTCAGGGACATGATTTAATGGTGAGAGAGTTGCCACATGGGTGAAGCTTGGCTGAGGACTCTGGCATGTCATGCAGACACAACTCAAGCAATTATGTTGAAGTTTCACCTGTGAAAAGAGCAGGGTGTTCTCTGAAACAGGAATTCTACTGTTTTTCTTATCTTTGACCCAATCAGAAGTTGCTGTGAAGGACCAAGTAAAGTAGCAAGGAACAAAGACAACAATAAGAGAGAGCGAGAGATGCACCAGCTTTCTCTCCAGAGGTAACAAAGATTTTTACAGCATTGACACATACTAAAACAACCACACGGACTTTACACCTGCCTCAAGGAGCTATTCTGCCCATCTAGGATCAACACAGTGTCCTATTTGCTTCCCTGGAGGGACAAAGCCAATCTTAGGCCAGTGACGTGTTTTTCTTGAAGTGCTGAATTACGTGGGTATTAGATTGGCCATGGAAAAAGCTGGAGCTCTAGCCGCACAATACATGAGCTTCATTTGGGAGGGAAGCAGGAGAAGACAGACATGATCCTCATCTACCTCTTTTCAAAGCACTCCAGCAGCTCCACCATCTTTCTCGATATCTTGAGGTAGGCACTGTACTTTCCTCTCATTGTGACTGCCTGGTCTGTCTTTGTAAGACTGGACAGATGGCAAAGATGGAAAAGGAGCACCAGGCTGCCCAAATCATGCCTTTTTGATTGGATTTAATGAAACATTTCCCTCTTAGTGCAGTGGTGTAGGAGTAAGTGGTGTGGGTTTCCCCCTAGAATCACCCATAGGGCATGCCTCAACTGGAACCATCCTAGCTGAGATGGAGTTATCTGGCAAGATGTTTATTTCTTGCCAGAAGGTTGGGGCACCCTTCTGTAGCAGCTCAGTCGCACTCCTTACACAGAGATTTCACCTCACAGTCATTCAGCTGGCAAAGGAAACAATCAGATCCATACCCTGTTGTAAATTAAAGAACCTGAATTAATATTTCTGGATCAGGGTAAAAAAGAAGAATATGGGCCTGATTCATTGAGTCCCATCCCCTGGAACCCCAGATAACCACACAATAATCACCCAGGCCAAAAGGGTGTGCCAAATTCCTCCTCATGCCACAGGCCACAGAGCACTTGCTGTCACCTTAAATCAACTTTCAGCTGCAGTTACACAGGAGAGCAAGTACGTTACCAGTGATCTAGAACAATGGAAAAATGGAGACTTAAAAGTGGTTAAATAAAACTACCAGCCATGCTTTAACAGCTATGCAGAACAGGGCAAGGACAACTCTGTCAGTCTGATGGTCTCACCTAGAGAAAAATTCCTCTCTAACCCAAATCTGGTAGTCAGTTTACTCATGAGGGCAGGACATAGCACACCTAAAGTATGCCACAGGAGGTCTGTTCCCCTTGGTCTTAAATCCTGTTTATAGCTATGATCAATGTCAAATACATTAGAGAGAGACAAAAAGACAAAAAAAAAAAAAAAAGCCAAATATTCCTCAAAGGAGAAACTCGGTGGTCCTTACAGAGTGCAGATAAGCATTAGAAGCTCTAACATGGATTAATATAGCAGTAATGTATCACAAACACAGAGCCCATTAGGCCAGTTTCAGATGCCCTGGATGACTCGAGAACCACCATACCAGCAGAAGACCTCCAGCAACCTCTCCCAAATCTGATAGCTTCCATCCTTTTGTACTTCATATCTACCTTACAGGAGCTATACTAATACTTGTCATCTCCACCTAATGTTTCCAACAGACATTTCACAAGGGACACTCTACCCAGTGCTTCACTTCCATGCAGACAGATAAAGTCCCCTGCATTCTATCCATCTAACGTAATCCATTCTCTCTCAGAAGAAGTAGCACCAAAAAGAGAGCAGGGCTCTTATGCAAACCATAAAATACTCTGCTTGAATTTCCATTCCAGGTCAGAAAATTTTAAGTCAATCCATGCAAAATAAGAAATCAGTCAAAAAAAAACTGATAAAAGCCAAGCCCAGCATACTCTTAAGTATGATAGCTATTTTTCTGCCTGAAGGATTAAAATTACAATAGACTCAGGAAGGATTTGAACTCAGGTCTCCAACATCTGAGGATTCTCTTCCAACATCCAAAGCTGATGGATGTCTTCCAACATCCCTCCAGCATCCAAGGAGAATCCCATGCCTGTGGATCCCAGGCACCAGCAGTCATCAGCCTCTTGAGTCCCTGAGGATTCCTACTTGGGTTAAATACCTGGTTTTACCTGGCTTTAAGCCCTTCTTAGTATTTACAGCCAGATAGCTTGGGGAGTCTCATCCAGCCCAATAGCTTTCACAGCACCCGTTCTTATGTATCTCACCATTCTTCCAGATGACCAACGCAAAAACATGAGGCTGCATACAGCAGTATCAGAGCTCGAGGGCTCAGTGACGCTTGTCCTCTGCATCTGATTCAAGACGAGGGCAATAGTGGGCACAGATGACTTGTCAGTAGGAGAGTTTCAGAGACAAATGATAAATCTGTAAGCCCAAACTGGCCTTAAGCAGAAGGTCTGAACTTCTTCACCCACACAAATGGGTGTCCTTGTACGATACCAGATGTGTTGGCAGCTGGTTTCCACAGAGCAGCTACAAGCTGCAGCAGCCAAGGGAACTGACTAGAGACTGAGCTGTGAATGTATCACCTGCCTCCAGTTCGCACTGAAGTGTGCAGTGTTCTTCACATTAATTAAGTGATTTACAGACCAGTGTCACCATTACTCTGTGTCTTGGAGGGCAACACACCATGTGCTTCTACATCCAAGTACAGATAGTTTTACCACAGCTGGCAACTGCAGCAGAACAGACAGCTTGCGAGCTGTGTCATTTATGAGCAGTGGCAGAAACTGAGGTCACTCATTACAGAAAAGAACCTTTAAAAGAGTACATCACTGTCCCATGGACAATGACATTTACAAATGTTTTGCTGTTTTCAGTGAGCAAAAAATATCACCCATAGTGGTAATATCACAGTGGAAACACAGTGCTGCTGGAAAAGCAAAATCTAGGATAATACAACCTCATCCACGAGTTTCAGGCTCAATAAAGCCTCTGGAAATTAAACTCAGCTGACAACATTTCCACAAGTGTTCTAATTTCTTTATAATCAAGCACATTAACAACCCACCATATTCATTTTCAATGGCTTCAGCTTCTCAGCCTAGCAATAGGAACAGTTCAACACATCTGGGACTGAATTAATGTCACAAACAATTCCACACACTAGAATGAAGTTCTTACTTTGCATTACATAGAAGACACTCCTCAGAGCAAACAGTTAGCATTAAAATACCCCCACTTGTCTAAGTCACCCTTGGAGCTGAACTGAGCTGTTACTAATTAGTGGCATGTCTTCTGTGTTTATACAGCACCATTTGTGTGCCTAGTACATGTGAACAAAGTCACTACCCCAAGGAGCTTATAGTTTAAATTGTACAGATAGCTAACCACGTCATTATAAACTTGTTATAGATTTCAATCTAAAAAGGAGGCAGAGCAAGACAAAACCGTGGGGAGTGAATACATCTGCTTTGCAAGGGAATCTGAGCTAGGATACGAGGTTATGCAAGGATATAAGCCGCTCTTTTAATAAGTGTATCTGCTATAAAATAGAATTGCATGGGTGTGGAGGGGCTCTTCGCTAGATCAAACACTGGGGAGATGTTTAAAACTAGATCCAGTAAAAGACTTGGGTGCTGCAACTTTTGGGTCTTGTCCCCTGCTGTTTATTGAGCTACATCCAACAAAGGAGTGAAGCAGGCAACGGTCCCAAAGGCATGTCTAAATCCCCACACCTAGTTGCTGCTTGACCCTGGACGTGCATTAAGAATCAAGCCAATGTATTACATTTCCCAAGTACCCAGAGCTTGCTGCTCCTTCTGCCCACAATGAGACACTACCAGTGGCTTAGAGAGATCATCAGGAAAAGCAAAGCCTGGAAGAAGTTTCCCACGCATTTTTTTCTTTTGTTCTTGATTTCACAGCTTCCTTTCCACTTCTCACCACACCCCCACTGCACAAAGGCTTTGAGTCTTTTAGTAACTTCTTCCTTTCCTCCAGCACACACAGTGCTTTAGCTCTTTGAATCTGACCTGCATCACTCAGGAGTTGGGAAGCAATTTCTGCATCCATCCATGAGGTTAGCTGATGCAGCAAAAATCTCAAAAGTGCTTAAAGCCTTTCTTCACGCTACTGAATTTAGTTCCCATGAATCTATATGTACTAACAAGTCCACTTTTATTGGACAGGTGGCCGTTTTCTTCCAGTATGATGTTGTGTAATTCCTTTTTCCCTCTGTACAACAAGCATCATGCAACGAAGAACACGGGCTCGTTGGGCCCAGACAACCATGGTAACAACTTTGCATAAAAACTTCAAACTTGGTTGTATACATATACATCCCACCGCTCTGGGAGATTTCCAAGAGCATATGGAGACTGCCACTAGAGGCCTTTTTAGAGGGCTACTATCCTGTTGGTACCCAGTAAAGTGTAAATCTTGGTCTTTGATCTATAGAAAGATTGTTGGTGAATCCCACAATATCTACAGCTTACAACCAACCTTAATTGTAGTTGAAAGCCCTGAGTTAATGCAGTGATATTCCCTGTCCCCAAAATGCCTTTTTTTATATCTTTTTCAGCCTTTTACTTACTCTCTTGAAATTAAGTGTGTAGGAGAGGAGACTGGAGTATTGTTTGAGGCAGCCTTTACCATTATGCACCCAACAGTGCTTGTCATGTGTATTGAATGTCCTCCATCAGTTAAATGTGTGCTATGAGAAAGCAGAGAAAAACCCTCCCCTCCGGGAAATACTAGCCGTGTAACAAAAATGTACATGACACAAATACATGGAAATTCTTTTTTTTTAATTGTCATTTTCTGTGTGAATTTCTGAAAAAAAAAAAATGTCCTTTACACAAAAAGTCTATTTTATGGTGAAAAATGTATTTTGTGCATCAACAGATCGAAGGCTAAAGGAAAAGTGATGTAATCATTGTGTCCAGCCTGCTGCAGAAATCCATCTGAGGAATATCATTAACCAAAAATCTTTGCATCATCCTTGTAACTTCTTTAGAAATAATGACATTTTAGAATAAAATGTGAATTTAAATGGTTCAAATCTACCATAGCCCAATTCATTATCTCTACTATCAAAAATATTCTCCATATCATAAAGCATCATCTTCTGCACTTTGTGTCACATCAGGATATTTTATTCTATTCTAACCAATCACTCCCCATGAAAAATATCTTTCCCATGTAGGATTGTGCTCAAATCACCTTCCAGCTTTTTCTTGGGTAAGCAGAACAAATTGAGTTTTTTAGGTTCACTAGAAAGCATATTTTCTGCATTATCCTGTAGCTATTTTGTGAATTATTTATCAATTAAAATAAAAATGCCAGCCTGCTTCAGTACATTGCCTTGTTTCTATCTGGATACCATAGGAAATTTTCATTGATAAGCATGAATGCTGTTGTCTTTCTCTTACAACAAACCAAAATGAAGATTACTTCTTAGCTTAGGCTGGAAGAGAATTGTGTCGATGCCACTTGCTTATACTCCTATAAATAACCAGAAGTTTCAATAACTGATGATTCTTTTTTGAGTACACAGATGAAAGCAGCTAGAAAAGAACAAATAACCCCAAACTTTTCTGAAAACCTCATTAAATTGAAAGTTGAATCTTGGGCTTCAAGAGGAGTCACAGGACCAAAATCTGTGTGTGAGAATTTTTATATATATGGATATGGATGATACACACATACACACATATATATAGCTCATACACATCTGTTTTTACATATATATATATTTATATTTATACAGCTGCAAAAAGCTGTGGACCGTATGTGGCCTCTGTCTTTGTATGCAGCCCACTAAGGAACTTTCAACTGCGGTCAGCTTTGAAAGAACAAGACTGTTGAAATTTTTCCACCTGTGCCAGGACTAGCATAAGTGTCTTGGCTCTCAGGAGGGACAATTCAAGTCAAAAATTGGCAGCCCACATCCAGTCAGCCCGGAGAACCCTGAGTTTCTGCATCATGCTTTTTACCCAGGCCTTCAAACTGGCTGCTGCTGGACTCTTCCAGACCAAGGTGACTTTGTCTTCAGAGGTGAGGAAGGAAGGGGTATTCATTTGCAACAAAGCTCAAGAGCCTTATTGTTTTATTTTACAAAACCCTCAAATCCATTAATAGAACTTGCAATTGGTAGCACTACAACCACTGCACTGTTCATAGGAGGATGAAAAGAAACCTGGCTACTCTTAGACAAAAAGAAATTGTCTGCAACTTTAGGAGGTTATAGTAGTATATTTTATTTGTATCTCCTCTACAGTTACAGATTCCTGTAATTTTAGCCTAAAAAGTATCAGAAAATGGCAGGTTTAATTGTATTTTTAAGAAACCTAATGAGATAATTCTATGTCCTTAAGTCTTCTTTGGAAAATAAATTTTTCTAATCTACAAACAAAATAGTTTTCAGATACTTAATTGTAAAAAGCAGTTTGAACTTGCAGGCCTGTTACATACTAGACCCTAAAAACTATGAGGTATGCATCAGAAATACTTCTGATATAATCCACATCCCATCGGAATGGACACAAGTTTCCCACTAACTTCAGTAGGTTTTTGGTCCAGCCCTTGATCCATTCAGTGCAGTGTCAGGTCAAAAAAATCCCAGCCTGCTTTGCTGTTAGTGAGGCACAGAGAAACACTTGGAGGTTCAGCACAAGATTTTTTTGCTAAAGAGACTTTGGAATAAGGGGGAAACAATGAAGGGAGGGAAGGGTAAATCTATAAAAATAGTTTATTTTGTGAGGCAAAATTCCACAGCGACCACAATTATCTCATTTATTTCAGCTGACACCTTCGGAGTAGGTACATGGTTGCATATGTAACACTTTCCCATATTTTTCCCTCAGGACACAGTTTTGTTTACACTCCTTGTGCTGTGAATTTATAACTGAGGCATTGTTTGGGTTATTACATGTAATAGGAACTGTATTTTCACAGATGGCTTACCTTCCTTGCCAGATGTCTGTTTTTAACAGTGTCCTAATAATTACTGCATATGCTAACTTCATTCTGTATAATAAAAATATTGCCTTGAAGGGACAAACGCTTTATTTTTAGGCTCCTTTTGTAATCACTGAAACAACTTATGAAAATATGAACTGGATTCACCAGCACTTGCAAGCTGGAAATCAGCTACGACTCTCTAAAAAATGAATGCTTCTGTGCCACTGGACCTGCCAGGAAGGAAACATGAATTACTGGATTAAAATCCTATTTGTGACAGACTGTAGATAATTTTGTAGCTTTATGCCTCCAGATCCCCTTTTAGTCTTAGAAATCTATGATTCACCTTCTGAACAAGCTTCACACAACCATCACAATTATCAAACAAACCCCTAATTTCTTGCTTCAAAAGATTACAGTCTGGAAAACCAAAGGAAACAGACAATGCCTGGGGGGGTGAAGAAAGCATGTATAAACAGCACAGATGGGCTTCAAAGATATTGTTGAGCAGCACTGCCAAATCCAAACATTTCAAAACTATGAGTCAGGCACCAGAAAAGTCTTGAAATTTACTTACAATTCATGAGATGTGAAAAAGAACTTATTTCAGTAACACCTGCATTATTGTGCAGGCACATTCACTGCCCAACTGCCTGTCAGTTGTCCTCCCCCAACAGTTTTTGCATCCATTGGCTAATTTCAACTGGGTTTGGTGGATGAGTGGAGAGCTGAGTGGTGTTGACTCCTTACGAGTTCTGTGGGTGGCTGGGTTGGGGGTCAAGCCCATGCTGGTGGCTGCATGGGAAGGAAGGCAGGGATAACTGGGACCTTGTCTGCACTGGTCAATTCACCCTCACCTGTGCAGCTCTGTACATACCATGTGCAAGCCAGCCAGGTCAGGAATAGGAGCTGCAGACATTGTATGGGGCTGGGCATACAGGAGAGCACGGGGATATATGGGGAAACATGAAGGATCTCGTTCAAAGGGTAGAGGGAGAAAGCAAGCCAACGCAGCTGGGCCCCCACAGGCTGCGAAGAAGGCTGTGGGCATTGTGGCAGTGGGGTGTGACAGTACCCAAGAGTCAGGTGAAGCTCCACAGCCACAGCAGGCTATCTATATTTTAATCCCAGATGTCCGCGACACAGATATTAAGCACCACATAGACTAAATGGGACTCATAAGACCTTCCTCACAAAACTGTACTGAAGGGTTCAGCGCCCCTGCATCCTTCCCCTTGCTGCTGGATGCTACTCCATTGCCCTCCCACTGGTTGTTGCTCACTTGTGATTCATGAACTCGTTCACTATACACCCATGCAAGTGTACCATAACTTGCTTCAGAGTAAAGTAAGTTAGTGAAGACCTAACACTGAATTCAGGTGAAGTGGTCTGGAAGAGAGTTGGCAGTGGACAGGAGCCAGGAAGGCAAATGGAAACCTCCTCAAGCTGAGAAGTTACTCAAGCCAAGGTACTGTGAAGTAAATCCTGGAGATTTTCCTTACCAAATCACCAGTGCTAAGCCAGTAAGATCTTTGTGTTTTCAAAAGTGCTTTTTTCCATGCCTTACATGATGGGAGGTGTTTTCTCTCCATTTTCCTGTTGACAGCTATTGCCATTGCCAGTCCACCGCCTCCATCAGTCTGAAGGAGCTGAATGAGGACTCAGGGAAGCTGAATTCCTCCTCCTGGCCCCTTGCTGCAACAACTGGTGCGCATCAGTGGAGAAGAAGCATGACTCTCTGGTGGTGAAGTCCTCAGGCTATGAACAAATTTGTCAACCTGGTTGGTGTCTTTCAGAAACAGCTTTCTCACATGGATTACAGAGTCACATTGCTCACTTTATTTCAACATGATTTGAGATTCTGCTTTCCAGAACATTAGAAGAAATCTTTTGTAAGGAAACAGAAGAGGCCTAAATGGAGCATAGTGTTCTCAGGAGTTTCTCTGGAAGCTGTAATATCTGAAGTTTTTATTTATAAAAGACATTACACCCAGATCTGATACCAAGACTTGTGTGATACTGTTTTCTCACCTGCAAGAATAATGGCCTAAGGCATTTGCCCTTATCCCTGAAGTATGGCTACAGTGCTATGCAAACTGTAATATTAAAACCCATCTGTCACATTTCAGTTACCTTTTCCACTCCTCCGCTAGGTTCATCATCACCTCTTTACCCCAGGAGTAACTTAGAGAAGCTCTGTCAGATACGTAATGGCTCATACAGTCAGCTCGGTTGTAGAGGTATATAAATCCAGAATAGCTCAAGTGGTGAGCAGAGATGTTTTGAACTTGCTTCGCTGTAGGCAGGTAAAAAGTCATGGCTGTCTCAGGGTTTACATGTTCCTTGCTTTCTGTTCAAATGCAATCATTGTTTACAGATTTTTGCAGTGACCTCATGATCATCTGGACAGTTGTCCTCCTTTACCCATCACTGTTGCCAGATTGAACAAGCTCTAACAGGTGCTGCAAGTGAAAACTCCCCTGTGCTATTGCTGAGGCCTGTCAAAAGGATGGTTTAATAGAAACTGTATTTCTATAATGAAAACAAATAGACTTTAAACAGTTCAGCTGGAGTTCATAGAGAAGCAGAGCTCACTGACTGGTTTTTCTAGCTGAGCAGCAAAGTAAAAGCATATGCCTAATATCATTCAAGACCAGAAGTAAAAGAATGGATTGTGATAATTTGATTTAAAAGAAGAAAATGTGGACTAGGTGGTCAGCTGTTACTAAACATTCAGTTGACCTTGTCTGTCTCATGGGCTTTACATCTGTATTTGCATATTAACACCCATATTATCACCACTTCCTCTCATTTATTTAGTTTCCCCTCTGTAGTAACTGATACTTTTCCTCACAGTGGTGTTCTTGGTATGAAAGAATGCTGATTCCTCAGCAGTTTCAGCCTGTCGTCTGGGGCTGGCAGCTTAATCAGGAAATGTGATGTTGTTCCAGAGCCAATGGACCATGTCAGGAAGCGTGCCAGGATTTCTCAGACTCTGAAGTCCTTCACTGTCTCAAAAGCTTCTGCCTTGTCACAGAGATTTTTGATACCATATCAGCATGGCTGAGCTATGGGTAAATGCATGAGAATGCTGGATCAAGATGAGGGCAAAGTCCTATAGTATCTTTGCAGAAGTCAAACCAGCCGAACACTTAAAGAGAGAAATTTTCTAATGTCAGACATAGTCTGAGATTACCAATATGAAGGAAGAAAAAAGCCTGGCCAACATAGCCCATCCTATGGCAAGACTAACCAGGCAGGTTCTCTAGTGGGGAGTCAGATGCCGAGACCACAGCAGGACGCAATGAAAGCTAGAAAAGTGAACATGAGTGTGTCACATGTAGGTAACCCCCCAGGTCATCACCTGCTGTCCCCAGCAGGAGCTGTGTAAAGACTGTGAGTGAAAACACAAGAGAAATCCACGTGCCTGAGGAATACTACCTGCAGCAATCAAAATTCTGATGGCACAGCCAACAGATGAACAGCAAGGAGGACTGAGATTTGGTGTCATCTTGGGCCCCACTGAATTCAGGGAGGATTTGCCATGAATTTCATCAGTGATAGGTTTACTCCCAAGAATTGTCTTTTCCTGTAATCTTATTACTTTAGTCAGCACTAAGCTCAAAACAGCACAAGGCTGTTTTCTGCACTGAGAAAAAGTGTTATGAGTGATGAAATAATGGTAAAAAAAAAAATTAGTTGTCTTGGCTCTCCTTCATAACACGTACTCCACTTCAACTTAAAAATTAAATTGAGCCTCTCGGTGTGACTGTTCAAGCATCCTGCCCAGCCATCCATCTCCCAGCTGTGCAGTGTAGCACCTGGACCTCACTGCCAAATGTAAGCATTTGCATAATCCAAGCCAGGTGATCAGTACAAAGACTCTTTTAATTTGTATTATGGCATCGATATTTTTTTAATGTGTAGGATGCTTAATTTATTCATTTCGGGCTGTATATTTGCAGGTCCCATGTCTTTGTTTAATAGATAAGTTATATATTGCTTACTACATAAATAGCTTGGAAGCTGAGAGCCTCACAATGTGTGAGTGACAGAGCCAGGAATAAAGTGTAAAGGCGCTCATTTACAATCATGAATCCATCCTCCAGCACATGCTGCTTTTATTGTATTACAGAG
Organism: Opisthocomus hoazin; assembly: GCF_030867145.1. Classification (NCBI taxonomy): domain Eukaryota; kingdom Metazoa; phylum Chordata; class Aves; order Opisthocomiformes; family Opisthocomidae; genus Opisthocomus; species Opisthocomus hoazin. The sequence goes on along the minus strand of NC_134414.1, from coordinate 22,004,679 downwards.
CTAAAATTTTCTCCTTCTAACCTTCTGTATTTACCCCTTCCTTACAGTACTCATAATCCCCTAGGATACTTTATTATTTATAGATTACAAGATGCTTGAAAAGTTTTAACCTGTACTTTGTCATTGAGTGTGTAATAAACAAACCTAAAACTATAAAAATAAGGCAAACTACCTGTTATATGTGAAGTCTTTCAGAAGATTTTATGCAAGATTTTTACTTGATTGGAGGGGTCTGAAAAACTGAGGAGAAAGAATTGTTGTGAAACCAACAAAACCTACATGGTTTTGTTGTGATGTGCAATGTGATATCTTTTCCTCTTTGTGTATTTTGCAGTGCTTGCTTCAAATTCTTTGTCCTCTTTAGAAAAGTAAAATAATGAACAGATTATATTGCTCCGTTTCAAGGAAGAAAACAACAACAAAAAGCCAACTGGAACACCGGATTACATAAATAAAGGCAATTTTTACTGACAGTGTTCTGATCCAAATATTTATTTATTTCCTAACTCATACAAAATTGATGCTTGTGGAGGTATTGGGTTAAAAGGGTTGGAAAAGGATTTCTAGTTATCCACAGAGTACATATAGTACCAATGAAGCAATGAAAACTTCTTTAATTTAAATAAGAAATATATCACATGTAACTTACAGCAATGAGATCTAGCATCATATAGAAAATGATGTTGTAGAGCAATGGTATCAGGGAGGAGACTGATACTTGTCTCTGCTGTGGCTGGAATGGGTCGCCCTTCACTCAGGTCCATCCAGTGGATTGCGGAAGCCTCACTCCCACAACTCCGAAGGGGAAAGCTAGCTACTACCATTGCCAGGCATTTCACCTGTTTGCTTGCCAGACAGTCACCTCTCTCCTCAAGGTGCACACACCACCCAGTTTTTGCAAGTTCATAACACACTTTCCACACTATCGAGTCTGGCTGGATTCAGGCCAGAGATCTACATGTAAAAGACTGAAAACAGAAGGAGGCTCTGTTCTACTACAAATTTATTTAGTGATCAGCTGGAAAACTTGGCTTCAGGGAAAAAAAAGAGTTAGATACCAGAAAGAGATGAGAAAGTCAGTCCTGGATAAAAGTAGTTCTAATTTTTAATGTAAATGAAAGCGTTATTAAAGTTTTGTATATGAGTCATGCCAACTTCTCTGTAGATGAGAAATGCAATGAAATGGTATCTAAGTCATTATAAATTTTGCTATTTACACAAAAGAGGAAAAAGAAAGTTTCCTACTTCATTTTTTGTGTTTCCCTTTATATCTTGCATACTTATTAAAATGTAGGGTTTCAACTACCCATAGAAAAAATACAAACGTGCAGAGAGTAACCACTAGAAAGAAGAAAAAGCAAACAAGTCCTATAATTGGATTGAAAATAATTCAGTCCTATCTAAGGAGCCAAATCATGTTCTTTTTCCTCCCTACATAAAAGTTGCACTCATAACAATAGAAGAAGAAAAGCGCAGTTGCTTCATAACACTGGACACAGCTTTCCAGAAACAAGATAGCAATTACTTAGAAATGCTGTGGGAAACATTAATCGCATAGCAACTTGCTATTTACATTAAAGATAGTAGCTGCTAAAATTAACTAAAAATAAAAGCAAAAAATCCCCCATTTTTTAGTCATAGGACAGTTTTGTCTAAAATGTGGAGTCTCTGTTTTTTGTCCAGCATTTCTTTCAAGATATATATCTATATATATAGATATATGTCTGAGAGAGATGTATCAAAAGCTGAAACATGTCGGGATGGAGAGCCTGCAAATTTCATCTGAGACTACATTTGCAGTACACAAACCCCCACAGAAAAAAATGCTGCAATGACAAGTTTTAATGAAATTACATTCCCTGTCCACGATCCACACAGGATCCATGTAGAAATCGAAACATCTCAGTACGTAGAAATGGAGCTGACAGCAGCAGCGTGGGTTCCCCGGTGCTGCCAGGCTGAAGCACCCCAGCCCTCGTGGGGTGCAGTGGTTTCCATCCCCGTGGAGGCTGCTGGGATGGGCGCAGAGCAGGGCCAGCGGTGGTGATGCGGAGAGCTGCCACCCTCCATGTGGACTACAGACGGGATCCCAGTCCCCTGGCAGTCAGTGGGAGCCACTCCTGTTGACGCCAGCGGGGGACAGACGCAGCCCCAGAGCAGCAGCAGGCTCCAAGGACGGGAGCGCAGACATCGCCGACTCTCCGATCCAGCCCCAGCACGGCCACCACATTGCCCAGCGGACTCTCAGTTCTCACCAGGTTCTACAAAACAAGTCACTGCTGTCGTGCATCTTCCACGGGACGATGGCTGGACCAGTGTTGAGCGCCACAGCACTTCTTATTCTTACACATGCAGGATGCCAGCGGGCAACCAGCCCCAATTTCTTATTCAGAACCAGGAAAACCCAGGCGAAGGTTGTGCCCCTTAACAGGGGAAAGACTGTCTGTTCTTCCAGCAGTCAGCACTCAGCTGCCCGGTCTCCATCGTAACTGGCAGAAACCAGCGCAAATTCACAGGAAAAAGAATGTCCGCATCGAGAGGGTATAAATCTTTCCTTACGTACGAGAATGGTACAAGCATTTACCCGTCATCTCTATCAAATATTGTAGAAAAGGTTACACAAAAATATTTAAATATATGGATACAGATACATAGATATTACACTTGCATAAAATATGTATATTCAAAACCCTGTGGGCAGTTTCACAGTTAGCTGAAAATGTATGCTTTAGAAATATGAACAATTTCCTACACTTTTTTAGTTTAAGTAGGAGGGGGGAGGGGAAAGAAGTATCAGCCTTATTAATAGTGAATGCTAAGTACAGAAGTTTAGCTGTAGCTGTAGGGTTTTGAAGCAATTGATTTGACAGAACCTCCAAGCATAAACTCTGTTTTAAAAATCCACATCTATTCCCTAGATTGCTTATTGTTTCATGAAAATGAAAACCTACGTCCTGCTTGTATCAGCTAGATCTCCTGAGACCATTCAATTAAACCTCATAAGCTTGCAATACTTCAAGATAGGATTGTGTATTGGGAGTACGCATGAACCTTATTGCGGTATTTCTGTGTGATAATAGGAATTTATAACTTCTCATATCTCATATAATTTAACTTTAGAAACAAAAAAAAACCTTAAATGACACCACAAGAAGCTCACGGTTCTGAGAAAATTAAAGTCAGTATGAAATTTTACTTATAGACCACATAATTTACACAGATTTACATAAATACAGAGATATTAAAATATTAAATCAAAGCTAATTAACAGAGGATAGAGTTTTACATGATAACATTTTAATTCTAGTTACATTTTTGCAACTACTTTTAGTGTCATGAGATTATATAAATAATATATATACCTGTATATCCATAATATATATAAAGATATATATATCTATCATCTCTCCATCCTTCTTTTTTTCTTCAAAAATAGGGCAATTTTATAACTGCAATGAGATGTGACAAGCAGTACACTTCTGGGGAATTATTGCATGCCTTGAGTGCATAAGGCAGAAGGAAGAGTATCTGACTTCAGACACTAAAGAAGTGGAATCATCAACCAGAAATGCACTGGAGTGATTTGGAACATCTTATTGCTTTTATAAAACTTAAAATTATACATTGTTGGTTTTGGGTTTGTTAGTTGTTTTTTTTTAAAGGCACAAAATAAAGGGGAAAGTAATATCTCTCTATTTAGTGGAGATCAACAATTGGGAAGCTCCATTACTGTTCACTGAACACTCTTCATTGTCCTACATCTGTTCCCTGTGGTGCAATACTGTGCTGCAGTTGCATAAGGAGGTTAAACACAAAAGTTCATGCATCCTTTAGTAGGGCAAACAAAACGAAGCTAATTTCCTTGCCTAGCAACAACAAAGTAGCCATCAGCATCCGATCATACCGGCTGGCAGTGGGAGTCAGCCACCCCTCCCACCAAACTGCGATGTGCAGAACACCACTCGGCCACAGGTACGCTTGCCACACTAACCTCAGCTGGCGGAGCAGCTCCTTGAGCTGGGTGATACAGTACTTGCCTAAAACGCTGGAGGCACGGATCCAAACTCAACGGCAATTTCCCATCAGACCAGGCAAGACTGGAAAGCGATGAAACTGGGTAACAGAAACACTGCTCAGAAACCTCTGCATTTTGGGGCCATTAGGGAATTAAGGAGCACTTCTGCCACCCTCTTTCCATGTTTTAAATCGGTTAGTGGCATTCACTCCTGGCTTAGGGCCCCAGACTTCCCAGTGTGTGTGCCTGGGATTTTTCTAACCTAACAGCCACCCTGGGAGACAGAGTACAGCAGAGAGGGAATAAGCGGATACAAAATATTAAAAGCCGTGGACCATTACTATCTCCTCTGATCATTCTGAATGCCAGGATAGAAAGAAAAAAAAAAAAAGAAGAAATCCCTCAGGTCACTTGTTATTTGCTGTATTTTTTTAGATGCTAATATGCACAGCAGAGGGTTGCCTCTGCTATGATACCACACAAGATGTTTCCAAGTTTGGATATGGCACTCTTAAGGCACCTTCAAGTAATGGTTATTGATTTAATCGCTAAGCAAAGCCACATTTTCTGTACCCACCACTGCTTCCTCCAACACACACAGTACTGGCAGCCATTCACACCTGCCATCCACAGACAAAAAACTCCTGGTGCTTGCTAGGAAGAAACTACACCAGCCACTTCTGAAATAAGTATCTACCACGGTTTAGGAGCAGACATCCTGCACAGCTGCGTGGTTTGTTCCCCAAGAGGGGAAAGGGGAGAAAATTAAGTGTTGCCTGTCCCTAACTGTCTACTGGATTAGGAGGGTTAAAAATATATATCAGCCTAAAAAAGTAGAAGCCAGCTCTGTACTGCTGCAGGATTCCTTGCTGGGAGGCGAAGCTGCAAACGCAGGCATTCAGTGCGGGGTGCCTGGTGCAGGACTGGACTTGTTTCAGGACCAACAGGAGGTACAAGGACACCCTCCCCGGGGAGAGGACAAGCAAGCTACCGCACATCTCCTCGCCCTGCCACACAAAACGGTATGGGGCACGGGTTTAATGGCATGGGGATGGGGATTGGGGGGGCGCATTTGAAGACGAGGGGAGCTGAGGGGAGAGGAAAGCTCAGGCTTTGCTTTGTGCAGGCAGCTGGTTCCATCCCCCCTAGACAGTGGGACGCTCGGCATCACAGTCGGGGGCACAGGGCCATGGGGCGCTTGCAGTTAAGCCCAACTAGGGGTGGTCATTCATACACAAAATAATATCCAGTCCCGGAAAGGAGTGAGAGGGGTGGGACAGGGGCATAGGTCCTAGCATAAAAGGAGAGACCACAATGGGCTGTCGCCCTGCTCCAAGGGGACAGGGGGTCCCAAGGCACCCACCAGACCTGCCCGCCCCCCACACCACTCACCCACGCCCCAACCCACGCCATGCAATGGTGACACAGGGTGCAGCGGGAATCCCAAGAGAATGGGATCATCCTGGTCCTCTGTGTAATGATGTCCTGGGAAAAAGGGACCCCCCCGGGGACCTCCCCACCCCTGACCCTCTCCTCCAGGTGGACGACTTGGCATTTGGTAGCTGTGTGCAGCTCCTTCTCCAGTAAAAAGGCGCATCCTTTCCTCGCACAGTCAATGAGAAACGCAATGTGATCTGTCATGCGCTTGGCTTGTGGGCTTGTTCGTTCGTTTGAATTAGCAATGTTTTCTTCTTCTTCGGGGACTAGAATAATCACTCGGGTATTTACAAACACCAACCAGCACCTTCGTGAGGTCTCCCCCAAACCATCATGACAAAACCACCGTCTGCAAGAGCCCTGCACCAGATGTGTCCAAACAAGCCCGTACTTGCTGGGAGCTCGGGGCTGCTGAGGGAGTGGGGCGCTGGATCTCCGAGTCCTTGGGGGGTCTTCCCAGCCGGCTGTCTCTTCCGTGGGGTGCCTCTCCCTGCACCCCCGTCCCAGGGTGCTGGCTGCTGCTGTTGCTGCGGGTGCAGTGGTCCCGTTCATACTCCTCCTGAGCCCTTTGCATTTTCCGCTTCTTCATCTTCCTCTTGTGGATGTGGAAGGTGGTGAGGGAGAGGAGGATCAGGCAGAAGATGAGGGTGACCAGCACAATTAAAACCAGGGTGGACGAGAAGGACTGGAAGAGCTGACCCACTTGCGTGATGCAGGTGCTGCTGGTGTTTAAGGTGGCAGACGTCCTGTTCAGGAGACAAGGTGGCACGGACAGCCTCAACTCCTTGGAGAGCTTGGCACTCATTGAGGAGGCTTCGGAAGACGAGGATCTTCCTCCCCTCTCTGAAGACGCCTGAATTTCACCCAGCTCCGGGCTGCCGGCGGGCGCTGCCTGGAGATGCCCGGGAAGCTGCCGGCTCAGCTTCACGCTCGCTCTGGAGCGACGGAGCAGCCTGCAAAGGGAGAAAAGCAGCCGGACACATCAGCGCTCCGAGGCGCCCACCCTTGCCAGACCCCCCCCCCCCCCAAACCACCGCGCCGGCGGCTGCGGCGGCCCCCTCCCCGCTCCCTGCCCCCGGCGGGCGGCACAGAGGGGACGCGACGGGACGGGACGGGGCGCCGAGCCGGCTTCGCGCGTCGCCCGACATCCCGGGCAGCACCCTCCGGCCGCGCACCCCGACCAGCTGCCGCGGGAAGGGAGCGAGCGGCGGCGCCAGGCTGCCGAAGCCCGGCGGGGTGCCGGCGCCCGGCCCCGGAGCCCCTTACCTGCGGCGCGGCGGGTGGGCTGCGCGGAGCAGGGGGAGGGGGGGCGGGGGGAGCGCGCGGGCGCTGCGGGGCTGCGGCAGCGCGGAGCGAGCGCGCAGAGCGGAGCCGCCGCCGCCTCGGGGAGCGCCGCCCGCAGCCTATAGCCGCCCCGGCCGGTGACGTCAGGCCGCGCGGCCCGCCCGCCCGCCGCCGCCCCGCGCGGCCCCGCCGCCGCCCCCGGCCCGCCCCGCGTCCTCCCCGCGCTCCTCGCGGCCCCCGGCGCCGAGAACCGGCCCCGAAATACCCCTCCCGCCGCAGCCAGACCCGTTCCCCGCGTCCCCACCCGCAGCTGCCCCCGGCGCCTTCGCCTCCCGCCTGCTGCGGGCGCCCACCGCGCCCCGGAGCCCGGCACCAAAATCCCACCCGCCCGTCTCCCGCGAGGCCGACGCGGCTCCGCCGAGGACCCTTGTGCCGAGTCCTCGGAGGTATCCCAGGCGCAGGGAGCATCCGTAAGAGCTCGTCCTACCACGGCTGAGCGTGTGCGGGTGTCTTCTGCAGAAGCAAACAGCTGCGGGCTGCCCATTAACCAGAGGGGTGGGCGATGCTCCATGGCTGGAAACATTCAAGGCCGGGTTGGACGGGGCTCTGAGCAGCCTGATCGAGTTGAAGATGTCCCTGCTCGTTGCAGAGGGGTTGGGCTAGATGGGCTCAAAAGGTCCCTTCCAGCCCTGGGGTGCGTTAAGAAGAGTGTGGCCAGCAGGTCGAGGGAGGTTCTCCTTCCCCTCTACTCTGCCCCAGCGAGGCCCCATCTGGAGTCCTGTGTCCAGTTCTGGGCTCCCCACTTCAAGCAAGATGAGGAGCTACTGGAGAGAGTCCAGCGGAGGGCTACGAGGATCATGAGTGGACTGGAGCATCTCTCCTGTGAGGAAAGGCTGAGGGAGCTGGGCTTGTCCAGCCTGAAGAAGAGAAGACTGCGAGGGGACTGCTTTATAACTGCTTATAAATATCTGAAGGGTGAGTGTCAGGAGGATGGGGCCAGACTCTGTTTCAGTGGTGCCCAGCAACAGGACAAGGGGCAACGGGCACAAACTGAGGCACAGGAAGTTCCATCTGAACATGAGGAAGAACTTCTTCCCTCTGAGGATGACGGAGCACTGGAACAGGCTGCCCAGGAGGTTGTGGAGTCTCCGTCTCTGGAGATATTCAAGACCCGCCTGGACACGGTCCTGTGCAGCCTGCTGTAGGTGACCCTGCTTTGGCAGGAGGCTTGGTCTAGATGATCCCCAGAGGTCCCTTCCAACCCCTAACATTCTGTGATTCTGTGATGCTGTAACCGCAACTGTTCTATGATTAATATATTTAAGCTAGAAATCAGATGATTTCTAAATACAGGAGAATTAACAATTTGCAAAATATTTCCAGTAGACATAATGGGGCAAAAATAATAATTATCTTTAGGGTGGAGCTCCGCACATTTCCAAAAGGAACAAAGTGGTGTGGTTGTGGATGGTAACATGGAACAAGACCTGACAGCCTGGGAGATGCCTTCAGTGCCAAATTGTGTGCTCTAACCCTGGCCACTGGGAGCAGAGGTGCTGTAAAGCCCTAACACGAGTGTAGCAGGACTTGAGGAAAAACAGAAAGTGTTAGTCTCCTCTGGTGGGAAAAGCCTGGAGGAAAATCTGTACAAGATGAGCTCTGACAGGAGTTGGGAAAATCTTCATTCAAGAGCAAAGATCTGTAAGATCTGTTGACCCTGATAGCCGAGAACCTGTCCCCGAGGTGGGTAGGAGCTGGTAAGCCGTGCGCTTAAGCACTTCATTATTTGAAGATAGTCTTCTGTACTGCTTTTGCCTCATATAAATGCCCTGCAGGCTGTGAAATTTGGCCGGTCACTATTAACTCTATGATTGCTCCGGAGAAAGACTTGCACCGCACGGGACGAGCTACATTCAGGCCAGCCGGGATAGTCCCAACCATATGCAAAGGGGCTGCAACTTAAGGCTTCCTTTAAAACCAGAGGAATGGAGGTTCCCATCACCCCTTCCCCTCCCCAGAGTGATACGGTGTGATGCCTTAGAGCGGTGCTGTGGGGGCTGCACAGAGAGGAGAAAAGTACAGTCCAGAACTGAAAGACGAGCCCTTGCCCGCTCGCTCACCCACCGCTCCTCTCACCCGGCTCCCTCGGGCGCATGCGTGGTGTCGCTGCCCGAAGCCCACCTCCCCTAGGCATTCTCAGCCCGGCATCCCTCGCACACGCGCACGTCCCCTCTTGCACACCAGCCACACCTCCACATCCTTGCTGACGTGATGCCAGCACCCCCTTTCCTCCTCCATACCTTTCTCCCTTGTGCTCTGTGCTCACTGCTCGCTGCCTGAGGGGAGAAGACAACGGCCACAGGCTGGGACAGCAAGGCAACCTTCAGGCCATTCCATCTTTCCTCCGACTATTCTCTGCGAAGCAGCAGCTGGGTGGGGGGCTGCAAAACGGGTTGGGGGGCATGGGAACCGCTCCTCACAGCCTGGGCCACCGGAGAGCACCTCTGATCCCACTCAGAAGCAAGCGAGGGTGTGGTATAAACTGGTAGCACTGAGCTCCCAGACTGGGCTCCTCTGACTCCTGCAGCCTAAACTGAAGGTAGGACACTTAATCCCAAAAGTGTAGGTGAGTGTGTGAAGTCGTAGAAGCTGATCTGAGACTACCACTCACAAGTTACCAGATGATTAGAAATAATTTTTTTTTTTTTCAGAAAAAAACAGCATAAGAATGACCTTTTTTACAGAAAACAGCATTGGCAGCTGTAATATAGGTATAAAGATATTTTTGGATGTTAGCCCTGTTTATGGCAGAAATAACCAAACAGTGGCTTGAGTAAACTTCAGAGCCAAAGAATTCACTAACTCATGATGTGGTTATTACAAAAGTTAATAGACAGGACTACTTACTTATCGCCCTAGAATATTTGACTACGTCTTCAGGTTTTACTTGTCAGAAGGGGCAACACACAGCTACTGGAAGTTAAATTGCCTTAAATACATTTAACATTCTTTGTGTATTCTTCTCACCTGCTGTGTTTTGCCACCTGACCGTTTGCCTTCCTTGTGTCCCAAGCTGCCTCTTCCTGCCTCTCCTGCCCCTGCCCCAACTCATCCACGTTCACCCGGACCAGAGGGCTGAAATGCCCAGAATGACTCATATAAGTTTTACTTACTGCTTTCAAAATGCTACTCACATTATTCCTCGCTTTTAGGATTAGCGGATAACGAAAATGTGTCTTACGTATGAGTATGATAATTATTCCAAGTACAAGGTTTTTCCTAAATTGCGGAGAGTGAAAGATGGGTCCAGGGAGTGGAGCAGGGCAGATAGGGCTGAGACCTTAACAAATGTTTAGCTCTTTGCCTACTGTCGCAGCCCCTTTTCTCTCTGTCCTCATGTGCAATTTGGAATATTTCTGCTTCAGCTAAAAGAAATGAAAAGCAGAGGTAGTTGTTGCTCTTGCTGGCATCAAATTTTACAATTTTTAATGAAAGAGATGGTCAGAAAAGAAGCATTGTGAAGAAGAGGGGAAATAACTGTACTGTAATTATATATACTTTGGCATTCTGGTTCACACTGGCTGTCGGCCAACCAAAGTATATAGATGCAAATATCTATGATCAGAATATAGGGAATTTCAGAAATCGGGGGAAACATTCTATATTGTTATGGATGGGTAGCTGTGCAATATTCCTTTGCTCTTATTAACTGATAGAATTGAATACAAAAATAAAATATATATATATATCTTCAATAGATACTGTGGTAATGAAAAATCCTTCCTTTATTTAGCATGAAAATAAAGGATATGATATCTTCAGGAGTGCTCTCTTTCAAGAATGAATTGCTCATTACTTAGAGTGAATTTCCCCATAGTATATATGCAGTATGACGTTTATTTAGGTTCCTTGCTCAGGTAGGATTGGCTGATGTGTGATATAGGATATTATATTAAGGGGATAGTTGTCGTATTTTACAACAATCACAGAATCACAGAATCACAGAATGTTCAGAGTTGGAAGGGACCTCTGTGGGTCATCTAGTCCAACCCCCCTGCCAAAGCAGGGTCACCTACAGCAGGCTGCACAGGACCTTGTCCAGGCAAGTCTTGAATATCTCCACAGAAGGAGACTCCACAACCTCCCTGGGCAGCCTGTTCCAGGGCTCCGTCACCCTCAAAGAAATTCTTCCTCATGTTCAGACGGAACTTCCTGTGCTTCAGTTTGTGCCCGTTGCCCTTTGTCCTGTCGCTGGGCACCACTGAAAAGAGTTTGACCCCATCCTCCTGACACCCACCCTTCAGATATTTATAGGCATTTATAAGGTCCCCTCTCAGCCTTCTGTTCTTCAGGCTGAACAAGGCCAGCTCCCTCAGCTTCTCCTCGTAGGAGAGATGCTCCAGTCCCCTCACCATCCTTGTAGTCCTCCGCTGGACTCTCTCCAGTAGCTCCTCATCTTGCTTGAAGTGGGGAACCCAGAACTGGACACAGGACTCCAGAGGGGGCCTCACTAGGGCAGAGTAGAGGGGAAGGAGAACCTCCCTCGACCTGCTGGCCACACTCCTCTTGATGCACCTCAGGATCCCATTAGTTTTCTTGGCAGCCAGGGCACACTGCTGGCTCATGGTCAACCTGTCGTCCACCAGGACACCCAGGTCCCTCTCCACAGAGCTGCTCTCCAGCAGGTCCACCTCAAGCCTGTACTGGTGCATGGGGTTGTTCCTCCCCAGGTGCAGGACCCTGCACTTGCCCTTGTTGAACCTCATCAGTTTCCTCTGTGCCCAACTTTCCAGCCTGTCCAGGTCACGCTGAATGGCAGCACAGCCTTCTGGTGTATCTACCACTCCTCCCAGTTTGGTGTCATCAGCAAACTTGCTGAGGGTACATTCTAACTCTTCATCCAGGTCATTGATGAAGAAGTTAAACAAGTGTTCGTTATAACCTTGACAACTCCCAGTTTTCTCTGGATTCACACTATTAAGAAGCAGACAGCATATATATTTGCAAATCTCCCAAACAGACTTTTGTACATGTATATTTTTTTAATCTGTTAATTACAGAAGTTGTTCCTTCAGATGCTGATTCCTCAAACTCTGTATTACACGGCCCTTGTTCACCAAGGCAGTTGCCTAATGAGATAACCTCTATGAGCGAAGACTGTTCATGTAAGTAAAGGTTTGATGGTTCAGGCCCTTGGCTATTAATGACCCTTCTTGAAAAAAAATTTATTGTCCTACCACTGTTTAAATTTAGCAGTTGATTGCATGTAGAATAATGCATGATCCCTTTTGCACCAAGATTGATGTCATCATTTGCCAGACAGACCAAGTACTCAGTGAATGCCAATGACCCTCTTGTTAATTCGCAGTCTTCCCATGGGATTAAGGCCATCTGTATAAAAGCCTATTAGGACTCTACATACTCCCCCTACTATAGGTGAAGCCCAGTGATTTACGTGTGATCTGAAACCCTGACACTGTAAATAGAATGAATTTTAAAAACAAAACAAAATAGACTTATGTTTTGTATGCACTGGCAGGTCAACTAAAACCCTGCACATGTAAACCTTTGTCTTGCAAAAATACTGTAAGTGTCCTTGAGAGATATTTGATTGGAAATAGCTTGACTATGGCTGACAATGCTGCTTCCCAGGCTACCCAGCTCAGAAGCAGATACTCATTTTCTTTCGTTCTTCCCCCAACACCTTCTAGAACAGGATAGTCTGGGTCATGTGGGCTCACAATTACTTCATTCTCAGGAGGTGATTCCTTATGAAGCTTGGGGACAGTTTTACATACTCAATTTCTATTCTTACTTTAGAAAAAATATTCTTTTCTTGTTCTGGTAAAGGAGAAACCTACTGCATGGGATGGTGAGGGAAAAAAAGTAAAGGACGCATGTGATGCTGACTGAGGAAGGTTACTAAGTTTTGCTGAATTCAACAGGATGTTAAATGGCACCAGGAGTAGAATGTGGGCCCAGACTATGAAGAAATAAATAGACAACATTGGGCATACCTGACTGAGTACAAAGATTTTCAGTTTAATTATGATAACAGAATTCTATGAGCTGCCACATATCTGCATCTACTAATGAGTAGCAGATCTGGGTAAAATTAATACAAAGGGAGGAAAGAAGGGCAGACTTTTCTCTGTAACTGTACATTAAAGATGCTATTTATTTTTTCTTTAGTCAATGCATTTTAGAAAGGCAAGAATCGGAGTAATGACCTTTCAGATTTAATCTTTTTGCTCTTCTTAATCGTTTACAGAGTTTTCAAAGAATTCAGAGCGGCAGACTTGAATTACATTTTTTAAATAGAGAAAATGGCTCGTGGTTGGTGAAACATAAACTGACTGTACCAGTGGATATCACTGAGGGAGAAAAAAGAAACTTGTTTTGCTCAGTTAGACTGGACAGAGATTTAAGCATGAAGATCAACAATTTAAATCAGATTCCATCTTAACAGCCCCTCATCTGCTTCCCTAACACAATTTGAATGCATTTCAGAGCTAATTCAACATATCATTCAGTCTGGATTTTAATACAAGATAAAGAGCTTGTGTAGCCAAATTCTTCTTGCGATAGGGTCAGACCCAGTGCCTGAGGAGGGTGGGTTTGTGCAGCCTTATGGCTGCATCCTCTTCACCTGGTCCAGGGCAGTTTCCTGTCCCACCAGTGGGGGACAAGGAGGGAAATTTCAAGGGAGAGAAGGAAAGCTCTGAACCCTTCGTAGGTTATCCCATGGGCCAGGAAGAGAATGGTCCTGACAGATGCTTGTATGATCCGTCTGGATGTTTAGACAAACTGGAACAGCAACAATGTGAAAGGGACACACAGCATAACAGTCCAGTGGCTGTAGTCTGCAGACAGGAGGCCGGTAGAGAAGGGACTTGAATTTGGGTCTTTCATCTTCAGGCAGCCTCTCCATCAGCTTGAAACAGGAGATTTTCTTGTTCATTCCACGCACATAACAACCCCCCCTCTCCCCATAATGTCCTGGCTTTGTTCCAGGAAGGAAATCTAAGAAAGCTGGGAAAGTGTAATGGATGACAAAGCCATTTACCTCTAGCTCTACCGGAAAAAATTCATGCTCAGGCAACACCAGGCTCACTGCACTGTTCATCAGCAAAGTACATAGCTCAGATTTTGCTCAGGGCCTTTTATAATCCTTTATCAACTACTGTGTGGAGAAGGAAGTTAGTAGCACTCATTATTATTCTGTTCTGCTCTTATCTCGTGGGCCTCAGGCACCCAAGAGACCCCTGGTACATGAACTATCGCAATAGTAAAGGAAATCCTGATAACAGCTGTTGGGAATACCATTTTCTCATGTTGTTGTGTAGCTGCAACCCTTTGTGGACAGCTCAGTTCTTTGAACTTGTCTGTCACCCTGCTTGTAGCCAGGTGGTCAATAAGTGACCATCTTCTCTTCCACTCCTCTTACAAGAAATTTGAATTAATTTTAGAAATTTTACTTACTCATAAAACTAATTTTTATCAGATTTGTACCACTGCAGTGTTTTTCTTCTGAGGCTGTAATTTGGAGGAAGAGGGAAGGAATATTAATTTTTAATTACATTATCATCCCCAAACTTCTTAAGTGTAAAATTTTTTTATGGTCCTATTTCATAAACTAGGATCAGAAATGTGAAGGTCTTATTCTGTGAAGTGCCGTGCCCTGTAGTCAAATCCAACCCAGGATACAAGCACCTGCCCATAGGAAAGGTAAAACTAAATATGTCAGTAATTGCTTGTTGGATTGGATCAAGCACCTTTCAGCAATGGCCCCTTTGCACGCATTTCTTCCCCTTTTTCTTGAAAACCCATGTAGCAAATGCAGCTACCTGGCTACAAAAGGGATGGTCCCTTCCGTGGCGAAAGGTCTCCATCTTATGAGTGATGATATGATCAGATTCTAAAAGAGAGCATTTAAGTGGCTGTGACCGACAAATGAGTTCAAGGTTTTCACTTCGATATGCATGGCATTTACCTAATATCATGTAAGATGTGCTCGCGAGTAACTCATTTGTACAAAAATAACATCATTCGTCTTAGAAGTGCTTATTGTCCCAGTGATATCGGCAAGAAAGCAGTTGTTTACCGTGTTTTCATTTTAAACTTGTTTCATCACAGAGTGTATTAGACTCTACTGGAGAACCGTGTAATCTTTTATTACTGAACTCTTTGTTTTTCTCTCTCTCTCTCTCCATCTGCAAAGTTTTGTTATACTTTCCGCTATGTCATGTCTGAAATTAGACTAAAAAAATTTTGGGAAAGCAACCAAATTATCTGATTTTTATCAGAAGATGGTCCGAGAGAACATAAAGCTCTCTCCAAAATAAAATAAACACAACTGCAGCAGCAGCTGGAAATAAGGAGAAAATATCGATGCAATAAACATTCAGCAAGAGTGACTGGTTTTTTCAAAGCCCTACAAGAACATACTTGGATGTGGCAATGTTCTTGCACGATAGCAGGAGGCTTTTTAGCTACTTTGCACATACTCAAAGAAAGTAGTGATACCATAACTTTTCTCTGTGTACTTAAGTAAGACGAGCCTGTAGCATATAGAACTGGGAGGAATCCTACGTTTAGCCATTCTTTCCTGCCATCTTCCTACTTCTTCTGACCTTCATGTCTCAGAAGTAAAAATTAGGTCTCTCAATCATTGCTATGATACAAATATTTTTGCTTGCCTTGAGAGGCCCAGGAGTACAGTTTAGCTAACACACCTCTCACCACCTTTGTGGGTCATGCTAGAGCAGCATCAATGCAAAAAAAGAGAAGCTTGGAAAACAAAGGGAAGACTGAGTCTATAGAGCAGAAAACAAAAAAATGGGCAAAAAAGAAAATGAGAATGCATTTTATAGAATAAAGAAGAGCAGGTGGAACATAGGAGATACAGTGTAGAGGTGACAATTGTAAATAGCTATTATTTGGGGAGCAACACAACAGTGAGAAGAGCAATTACAAGAAATTGGAATTACACAACTGAAAATTATACGACATAAAAGCATCACTTGTCATATCGATCATAGGCCTATAAGGTCCTAATACTAAATGGAGTTTCAGCTGCTCTTGTTAGTGAGATAAGTAATAATCCTTATGAGAATGCACATTTTAAGATTCTGTAAACTGTGATAGCATGAAAAAAAATGAGAAATGTTATAGTATTTCTGAGGTGTATGTATATATATATTTATATCACCTGCCACTTTCAATCCTATGACGTCTTTTCCAGCCTGTCATATTTACTCCACAAGTTTGAGAAAGAGTTGGACATTTACCACAAAGTGTGTGTTAAAGTATATCATAAAGTCTCAGAGCCAGGTACTAGGAGAACAGGATGTCTTCCTAATGAGGAGAAATGTAGAAACACAGCTGAGACAGAATAAAAAGCTGTATTGCATTTAGTCTTTTCTTTTTCTATGAAGAGAAGAATAGAGAAGGAAAAGAAAGACAGGAAACAAAAGCAAGGGAAGACATGAAAGAAAAGAAAGAGAGGGAAGGGAAGGGAAGGGAAGGGAAGGGAAGGGAAGGGAAGGGAAGGGAAGGGAAGGGAAGGGAAGGGAAGGGAAGGGAAGGGAAGGGAAGGGAAGGGAAGGGAAGGGAAGGGAAGGGAAGGGAAGGGAAGGGAAGGGAAGGGAAGGGAAGGGAAGGGAAGGGAAGGGAAGGGAAGGGAAGGGAAGGGAAGGGAAGGGAAGGGAAGGGAAGGGAAGGGAAGGGAAGGGAAGGGAAGGGAAGGGAAGGGAAGGGAAGGGAAGGGAGGAACACTGTACCTTGTCTAATAAATTGGTTAGGAGACCTGAAGGTCTGGTTTATGAACAAATGGATAGGTCATTAAAGAAGAATGAATTAAAGATCAGCCTGTAAAGTGCCAACATGACACAGAACAAATGTTGTGAATTGTAACCTTATTAGCACAGAAAACTAATGAGAAAAATTGCACAACTAGGATTTTTTCTCCACAGTTGTCAGATACATAAAGACTGTGTGTGTGACTGCTATATCCACAAAACATAGCACCGAGAATTCACCTTGAAAGTGATCTTGTTTGTTGAAACCATCAGGCATTTTTTATTTTAGTATTGTCTCAAGTAGAAGGTAGGAAAGAGGGCTTTGTGTGTTTATTTGGGGGATCTATTTCCTTGGAAAGACAGACTTTTAAGGAAGTACGGATTACTGCAATGAGTCACCAAGAACCGAGTTTTGCACTTGTAGGCAAGCAGATCACTGGCAGAGGATAGGATTTTTACAGTGCAGCTAGAGGGAAGACAAAGGTATCCAGAAGTTTGCTATTTAAAAGAAGAAGGAGGAGGAAAAGAAGAAAGAGAAGAAGAGAAGGAAAAGGAGAATCCACTATTTCTAAACATAAATAGAATATCACTATTTGGCTTCACAGAATGCAATAAGCACTTCAGAGTGACTACTCTCAAGTCTTGTATGTGTGTTTATATAGTTTTGGTACATAAACATAAGATATTAATGATCAACAAGGAAATGATAAAAAATTATTAAACAAAATATGAACTTAAATATTAATAGAGCTTCATTCTACCCACAAGTTCAGGGAAGGTGTGTGGACCTTGAGAGCCTAGCTCAGGCCACAGTCTTTATCTGGCAAGAGGCTGGGAATGGGCCACTGTGGAAGACGAGTAAGCAACTGCATTGCACAGCAGGGATGAAGAATAGGATTAAAAGCAGGATGTTTCACTGTGCAACAGCAATTTGGCAAGAGGACAAGGGCCGCTGTTCATCAGAAAAGCTGAAATGGTGTTTATGGTAGCACTTGGGATAGATACCAAGTATTTCTGCAGCCTGCAGAACAGGTAACATGGCTGTCAGAGCAGAGAGCTTGGCTCTTTTAAGTATTTAGCTTTCTAACTCTCAGATACTTAACCTTGTGATCAGAACTGCAGAAGCCAGCATTAACTGCTATCACCCCTCATACAATGATTAGTGAAACAAAGTGACACAGAAAGACTAAAGAAGCCGAGTACACGGTATAAGAAATTTGCCAAGAAAAATCGACATACTTTAGCCTGGTTGTTTAGGGACCCACCCTGAATGTAAAACCTGGGTTCTGATCCATGTTCAGAAGGCCATCTATGTATTGTATGTTAAATAGTTCTTGGAAGAAAAATACAGAAAAAGTCTGAGAGGACTCGACAAAATAAAATGGGACACTGCTCCTGCTTGAATGCCCATTTTAGGAGATCAGAAGTTGGGGGAAGAGAGGCTGGAGACAAGAATTTGGTTTGCAAGAACGTTAGGAACTAGATGTGGGAGAAGCATGGTGCTCCTTGAAAAGGTAAGCTGGAATCCTCTCTGAATGTGAATCTACTCACCGGAGCAGTAGACAGGGACAAGGATATATGTTTTGGTTTGTGGCACAATTTTGGCTTGTGTTTGTGAGTACCATCACAAACAATGTTCCATCACAATGTTGAAGCCAAGGACTGTTCCTAGCAGATGATAGGGATAAGGTGCATTAGAAAGTGGGGAAAGAGTTTGGACATACAAGGCCACTAGCTGGTCACTAGTATCAACCTAAATTGTGATGTTAGATGTCCTTCTCTAGTACTGGACTTGACTGGAGTCCTATACAATCATGGTGTCTCACAGAGTGTCTTACCATTTTTATGGGAGGACCGTGCTTTCAGTTCTCAAGGTATCTTCAGTTTCTTACAGGACTGTACCTTGTGGTCTTCTGAGTAACCACTCATGACATTTTCCCGCCCCCCTATGATAACTAGTGGTGTCCCTCAGGGGTCAGTACTTGGCCCAGTCATATTCAACTTACTCATCAATGACCTGGATGAAGGGACAGAGTGTACCCTCAGCACGTTTGCTGATGACACCAAGCTGTGTGGTGTGGTCGACACACTGGAGGGACTGAGAGCGGCCCTGCCAAGATGGACTTGAGAGTACTGGTGGATGAAAGGCTGGACACGAGCCCACAACGTGTTCTTGCAGCCCACAAGGCCAACCATATCCTGGGCTGCATCAAGAGCAGCATGGCCAGCAGGTCAAGGGAGGGGATTCTGCCCCTCTACTCTGCTCAGGTGAGAGCCCACCTGGAGTCCTGCATCCAGCTCTGGAGCCCTCAGCACAGGAAAGACATGGTGCTGTTGGAGCAGGTCCAGAGGAGGGCCACGAAAATGACTGGAACACAAAAAGGGCTGGAACACCTCTTTCATGAGGAAAGGCTGAGGGAGTTGGAGCTGTTCAGCCTGGAGAAAAGAAGGCTCCAGGGACACCTTATTGCAGCCTCCCAATACCTGAAGCAGTCCTACTGCTGAAGAGGGACTTCTTACAAGGGCATGTAGTGATAGGACAAGGGGTAATGGCTTTAATATGAAAGAGGGTAGATTTAGATTAGATAGAAGGAAGAAATTCTTTTCTATGAAGGTGGCAAGACAGTGGCACAGTTTGCCCAGAGAAGTTGTGGATGTCCCCTCCTTGGAAGTGTTCAAGGCCAGGCTGGATGGGCTTTGAGCAACCTGGTCTAATGAAAGTTGCCCTTGCCCATGGCAGGGATATTGGAACTAGATGGCCTTTAAGGTTCCTTCCAGCTCAAACCATTCTATGATTTGATGATTAAAACACTCCTGGAAAAGGAGAAAATGAGATTAACCGTCTAGTTCACTAACGTGTCATTGTGTTTAAACTGCACACATTTGTGTGTCTTATATCAGCCAAAATTTGTTCTAGTTTTTGAAAAAAAATAATTTGACAAGTGGCTTTAACTTAATTTAGTCATCACATACAGTATTTTCACATTAAGAAAAGACTAATTAATAACAGCTGTCATTTAAAAAATAGGTACTTTACAAAAGTACATTTCTCCATAGATTTCCATAATGATTTTTACCATGACTAGAACAGAACACAACCTAAATACCTAAATACTTCATTGCTTGATAGTCTAGGCTTCATTTGAGCTGTTCCAGTCTGTTATGCAGATTGTATCAAATTAAACAAAATTTATTGATATATATTTAATTGGAAGATGACAGCATCTCAGCTACTGAGGGCCAGACCAACAGTTAAAAATATTAGTATGAAAGTTATACAAACAAAAACCTTGCAAATCAAAAGAATCTGGCTTATTTCCTCCGATTTTACACTGAATACAGTCTGTATCATTTCAGCCCACAAATAACAATCAAGTTAGTGAGTAATTAAAGCAAGGGACAAAGTTAGGACTACACTATTCTATTCCTAATTCAGCTACTGACTCACAGTGTGATTTTGCTCATTTACCACCTATAAAATGGAAAATGTCATAATGATAATGACAATGACAAGGATAATAATACCTACATAAATGAAGTACTAGAAGTCTTAACGTTTGGAGAGAACTTTAAGATACAGCTGCTATATAAACACTAAGTATAATTAGCAAGAGACTACAAGCTTGCACAATTTGTACATTTTGGGCTTTTAAAATTAAAGACAGACGAACTCTTTAGGTCTGAGAGACCACAACTCCTGTGTTTTAAGAGCTTATTTGGGAAATCATTATGTTTCACAGTTGCCATTACATTGTATTGGACCTAGGCTTTTAAGAAGACCTAACTAGTTGCCAGTTATTAACATGAGAAACTTTAAAGGCAGTTCAAAATAATCTCGTCACTGTGACTACTGGCTACAACTTGTCTTGTTTTATTCTCTTCTTTGTAGCTATGTGTAACAATGCATTTATATGAAAGGCAGGAGAACATGAGCATGTGAACAAGGAGAAGAGGTTCAGTGCTTTAGCCTGAGGCATGGGTGAACTTAGAGGTTTTCTTATACTCTAAATCCAACCTGCCAAAATCTCTGAAAATGGTCAAACATAACCCCAACAATCATTTTCTTGGACAGTTCAGATGTCTGCTCTGAGTACAGTGATATTCTTATGCTGATTGAAAGCCTTCAGAAATAATGGATTTCATTAGAACAGAAACCTAGTAAAAATACTTTGGAAAGGTGAAGTCTCCCTTGCTGAAAAGCAAATGGAACAGTAGCTTTGGAAAGGTAATATAACCAACCAAAGTTGGAATAAGAACGAAAAGCAAATGAACAGATTACAGAATTTTGGAGACCGCAGCACACTATTGCTCTGCAGAACAGGTCAAAGGCATCTGCAAAGGTAAAACGGTATCTCTTTTTTGTATATATTCAGCTAGATTTTTTGCATAAATTAAATCAGCTAAAAAAAAGAACAATCTGTAAGTAATCTTTGTGGGCAAACAAATGATCAGTGCAGAGGAACAGCATAAACTTCTTCTATTAATAGTTTGTTTTGTAGGAAAAAGTTAGACAGGACTAGATTTGTGCAAAACTGGCAGACTACAGGAGCATGATGAGTGAAATGATATTAAAAGCGTTTGTGCATGTACACATTATTCTGAATACTTTTCCAGTGCATAACATTACAAATACATTTCTATTTTCCTCAGAAACATGGCAAACTCTCATACCATCGTGGAATGGAAAATGTTTTAAGTCAAGGCCATAAGAAAACTGCTTGATTCTTCTAAGCCGATTAGGTTTCATTGTTATTAGTTATGTTACAATGTCAAAAGTCCCCATCAGGTCAACATCACGATACTGAAACATTAAAGAGGGATCATACCCTACCAGAACACAATTCAATTAAAGAACCAGTAAAGCAGTTTAGTTAAGGCCACAGAAAAGGTCAGTGGTAGAAGAAGAGCAGCCCCTGGACTGCAGAATCTGTGATGTAAATATGAAGTATGAAGACAACACATAACATAAATTGGTAGGCCAGCCCAAACCTAAAAGAGACTATAAAGCTGTGAGTATTTTGTGACCTGCCTAGCTGCCCTGCCATATTATCTCTCATTGCTCCACTCATCTCTGTATAGTCAGGCTGCTGGAGTGGCATCCTCCTCATTTCACAAGAGATGGTTGGCTAGCGGAGCAGCCCCCACAAAGGCACACCTCCATGCAGTTATTTAATATTTCATAGATGGAGAACAATTAGCTGGTGACAGGGAATAAACATATATAGGGTCCCAAGGAGAGTCCGAGGGAAGGAAGAACAGGACAGGCAGCAAGCACAGCACTCAGTGTTGCAAGATTTCTCCCTGCTGAAAGATTTCATTATTTACAGAGAGAGTCCAAAAAAAGCTCATATTTGTATAGAACAGAACACACATAGATGGCTGCAGCTTTCTGTTTTAAAAAAAAAAAAATTAGTTAATAAACCCAAATGCTATTGGGCATTATTCTGTAGCTGCCTGTAGCTGCCTGTTGTGGTCTTTCCCGAACATCCGTATGAACTGCTTAGCACCAGTTTTAGCATCAGGCTAGAGAATGCATGGATGAGGGTTGTTTTTCTGTTCTTAACTGGGCAGAAAGTACTGTATGTCTCTGATTTGTTAGCAACAGTACTGGGAGCAGGATCTTGGGAGAGCTTTCTGAGGACAGCAAGTGGCATAAACGCAGACAGAACTGATGTAAAATATGAAACGTAAAACCATGAAACTTTTGTGGATAATCATAGAATCATAGAATCAGAAAGTTTTGGGTTGGAAGGGACCCCTAGAGGTCATCTAGTCCAACCCCCCTGCAGCGAGCAGGGACACTGCTAACTAGATCAGGTTGCTCAGAACCCTGTCCAACCTGGTCTTGAATGTTTCCAGGAATGGGGCCTCCACTACCTCTCTGGGCAACCCGTTCCAGTGTTTTACCACCCTCATTGTAAAGAATTTCTTCCTTATATCTAGCCTAAACCTACCCTGTTTTAGTTTAAAACCATTACCCCTCATCCTGTCACTGTTGTCTCTACTAAAAAGATTGTCCCCATCTTTCCTATAGGCTCCCTTTAACTACTGAAAGTCTGCAATCAGGTCTCCCCACAGCCTTCTCTTCTCCAGGCTGAACAACCCCAACTCTCTCAGCCTGTCCTCATAGGAGAGGTGCTCCAGCCCTCAGATCCTTTTTGTAGCCCTCCTTTGGACCCGCTCCAACAGTTCCATGTCCTTCTTGTGCTGAGGGCTCCAGAGCTGAACACAGTACTCCAGGTGAGGTCTCACCAGAGCAGAGCAGAGGGGCAGAATCACCTCTCTCGACCTGCTGGCCACGCTTGTCTTGATGCAGCCCAGGACACGGTTGGCCCTCTGGGCTGCCAGCGCACATTGCTGGCTCATGTCCAGCCTTTCGTCTGTCAGTACCCCCAAGTCCCTCTCAGCAGAGTTGCTCTTGATCCTTCCATCCCCCAGCCTGTATTGATACCGGGGATTACCCCGACCCAGGTGTAGGACCTTGCACTTGGCCTTGTTGAACCTCATGAGGTTCACACAGGCCTACCTCTCCAGCTTGTCCAGGTCCCTCTGGATGTCATCCCGTGCTTCTGGTGTCTCAACCGTACCACTCAGCTTGGTGTCATCTGCAAACTTGCTGAGGGTACACTCGATGTCGCTGTAAAATAAAAGAGATAAAAGATAAATGAGAGAGCCATTCGTGATGTTGTCCTAAACACAATGTTTGCCAGAAATTTTTCGCTGTGGATCAGTGAGGACTACAGGAACACATCAGGACTCCCAGTCCACACTGTTAAGAGCAGCAGTTCCCGTATTTGTACCTGAGGCAAGAGTTCACGCTGTTCGTTCCTCAGAAACCCTTTGCCATTTTTGTTCTTCTGCATTAAAATAACTTTGATAGGTATTTCTTGTAACAACGGGGAAATCATTCCTCTGCTTCCAGAGATGATTCAGAAACACAGAGAAGGGTTGCAATGAAGGCTACAGACACTGCTGTTAGGCCACGTCCGATGATTGTTTCATGCTGTATTGATCTTGGCATAACTCCTCTCAGCTCAAATAAATGGCAGATTTCCGTTTTTTCACCCTCACTTTGCCATGACCCTTCTTGTCTGAGAAAAGCTGAGTAGAAGGCACAGAAGTGTCAGTGTCAAAGGAGTGCATTTGTTTGTGAGGATGGATGGGCAGCATCCAAATGAGCATAGTCAATATTTTATGAAAAAAGCCTTACATAAGTTTCACTGTTCCTTCCTTCTATCTAGGCTGGTGCTCTTCTTTTGTGTTATCACAGCTAAGTCATTTTGCTTTTCTTACTACAATCCTCACTCACCTTCTTCCTAGTGTCTTCAGCAGGCAGCTGGCCTGACTGCTCCCACCCTCCTTTTCAGTGCCACTGCTGGATCTCCCCGGGAGTTTCCAGGTCCTGTGTCTGAGCCAAAACCCCTGCAGTGTGAATGGGAAAGCTGTGTAGGCTGAATGTGTCACGTGCCCATCACTGGAGCTCACACATGCTCCAGTGATAATCTCTCCACTCTGAAAATTTTGTATCTGAAGCCTTGGATACACTTCAGATTTGTTGAGCTGTAGAGGAAGAAGGTCTGTGATTTCAAGACAGTGGAGTCAAGCTAAATTACACTGGGGCGCACAGTTCATGCAAATGGCACATATACACTGAAGGGAATATTAACTGGTTTTCCAGCTGAACGATACATACATAGTATTTTACATATGTTCTGGTGTAGGTGAAAAATGTCCTAAAAAGCTAATATCCAAGAAAAAGCATTGAAAGCATTAGCTACACAATTTCAAGTTCCCATCATGGGCAGCTGAAGTGCATTCTTAGGTTCCCATCAGGTATCAATGCCCGCTGCCTGGGGGGCTGCCGAACCTCCAGTGCAGTGCTGCTCTTGCACTTTAAATTACCACTGCCACTATGGAAAAGCTATTGGGCATATTTCTGCATAAGTGACTAAGGAATCCAAGGACATTCACTCACCTGTCCTTCAACTCTAAGAAATTTCTTTATTCTCTGAAAACTAAGTTATTTCTCCTCTTTTTAACTCTTTGCAAATGTGTCCGAGTGATCTATTTGAGCTTGGGCTTTCTTCCCTCAGTGTACACACCAAGTGGTCCCTTTGGTTTCTGAGCTGCTTTCCTGCAACAAGATCAAGATTTCAAATGAGCAAATGGACACAGTTCACACCACCATATTCTGGTTTCTCTATCTTTGCTTTCCACTGCCTGATCATCCCTCATAACCTAAACATAAGGCTGATTTCTCAGCATCTTTGACTTACTTCCTTTACGGATGGTATTTCTCAGGTTGTCAGTTCCACATCATCCCCAAATCCGCACATCTTGTTCCACATTTTCTTCTGTAAGATAACTGCGATCTCCTATATATAGCAGAAACAGAACAGGCTCAACATATTCCCACCTGTCACTCTTATCCCACTGTCTCTCTTTACCCCTCTGTCCCATTTACCATCTCTGGTTTCTGTTAGGCAACTGAGTATTTAATCATCAGTGTTCATTTGTTAACCTTACAGATTACTCTCTCAGTTGGGCATTTAAAACTGTCCAGAAGCCCTTGTATAAGATGCCCACACATTCACCCTGTTATGTTCTCACTTTCTCCACCTGGGAGAGAGTAATCAAGATGGCTAGGTTTGAACTTCTTTTACCTGCCTATGCTGAGAGTCTCTGACTAATCTGTGTCTGTCCAAGTGTTTGCTATTTGTCCCTCACCAGCTTTCCCGAGTCTTAGAAAGAAAGCCAGGAAAACGGTCTGTAGTTACCGCCTCTTCTGAACTTTTTTTAAATTTTATAAGCCAAAGTAGGTATCTCTGTTCTCTAAGTGCAGTAAGCTCAATCTTCAGCTGGCATCAGATCAATAGAACTGCACCGTTTTTAGCCCAGTGAAAGTTTCCTGTGTCTTTGGCTTCTAGTACACCTATCGCTGTATAATCTGAGATCTGTGAACAGCTCATAGCACTTGAACAAGGTACCACTTGTTACTGAGCGTACACATGCTCAGTACACATGAGCTGAAAACCAACATGCACCAGCTTCGGTTCTGGTTTAAGTTAACACATTTTTTTATCTTACAGACAGGGAAGGCTGAGAGCATGCACACACACACTTATGAAGCCTCAGCAGATGAATGGTAATTTATTAAGTGGCAGGACCCAATCAAATTCAATTAGTGTCTGTGTTTTACAGCAAATTACTCTGTCTCTTTCATTTCCATCAGGAAATTTAAGTCCTGTACCAAAGTGCCCTCTTGGAGTTTTGGTTGGCTCTGGCTGCATTTCTAGGCCTTCAGTCTTCATAGATTTTAACCACTGCAGGCTTCTTGAAGTACACATGGCAAACAGCATAAATCCTCTGTTTTGCTTTGGTTTTAATATACTATTCTCATACAGCTTTCCTAGTAAAACCTTTTACCTTCGGGTACTGGAAGATACAAATGAATACTCTCTCTGAACTGCCAAAGTCTATGCTTGACTGTGATGCAGAGGCAATAGGAACATGGCAGGCACCTTAGTTGCCTTTTCTGTGTGCAAATGTCAGAAATTCCACAGGTGATTGTCTATAATGGAATTACAAAACATGTTCACCATGTGTCACATGTACTTAGGTTATGGGCCTTTTCCTGTTGTAGATGAGGCCTTATTTTTCTCTCAGGAAATAGTAGGAGTGCTCCAGATAATACAGGAACCCTTCTTCTCTGCACCTGCTCCTCCTAGGTGCAATCTGAAGGAGACTGTTTGTGAAACATACGTGATCACATTTTGGATGCCCACAGAATATACTGTAAACAGAATCTTCTTTATGATGGGAGTGCAAGTCAGACCATACCCCATGGGCAGATCAAGGGAGAGGGACATTTTTTTGGCCTCTCCAAGTCCGACCTTGCTGGAGACAAACTTGGTTTCAAGCATCTCCATTTGAGACCTGGCCACTCAAAGCAGAGCCTGGGAACCACGTCTAGTTACCCCAAAAGAATAAATGGCTCAATTCCAACTAGCATTTCCAGGAATTTTAAGCTGTGGACGATTTGCTGTACACCAAGCTACAGGATTTTCACTCTCCTTGTAATGCTCCAGTCCATTTTCTGATGGTCATTTTACCTGAAACATGTTTTATCCTTGTTCTAGTCACTGGCCTTTATTAGATTTCAGTGGTTTGATGGGATTTACTGGGAAACGTAATCATATCAGGAGACCGTGTTGCCTGTTGATTTTCCCTAAAGAATTTTTGGGCTGTTCCCCTACACGTGTGTGCTGGCTTTGGCTGGGATAGAGTTAATTTTCTTCATAGTAGCTAGAATGGGGCTATGTTCTGGATTTGTGCTGAAAACAGTGTTGATAATACAGAGATGTGTTCTTTATTGTGGAGCAGAGCTTACACAGAGTCAATTCCTTTTCTGCTTCTCGCACTGCCCCACCAGTGAGCGGGCTGGGCATGTACAAGGGGCTGGGAGGGGACACAGATGGGACAGCTGACCCCAACTGACCAAAGGGATATTCCATACTAGGTGTCGTCATGCTCAGCTTACAAAGCTGGGGGAAGGAAAAGGAAGGGAGGGATGTTCAGAGTGATGGTGTTTGTCTTCCCAAGGAACTGTTACGTGTGATGGAGCCCTACTTTCCTGGACATGGCTGAACACCTGTCTGCTGATGGGAAGCAGTGAATGAATTCCTTGTTTTGATTTGCTTGCATGTCTAGCTTTTGGTTTACCTATTAAACTGTCTTTATTTCAGCCCACGAGTTTTCTTACTTTTACCCTTCCAGTTCTCTCCCCATGCCACTGTGAGGGGAGTGAGTGAGCGGCTGTGTGGTACTTAGTTGCTGGCTGGGGTTAAACCACAACAGCATGTACACATGTGATCTCAGCTATCTGCATTTAAAGCAGCTTCTGGAGACTCTTCATTTGCTTGCAACCCTCTAGCTGTTTTCTTAAATAATTGAATCAGTGTTCATATTTATGGGGCCTGAAATGTTTTTACCAATGGTGTTTCCAATTTTGAAGATAATTTGGAAGTTACTGCCAAATGTTCACGTTATAAGATGCTGTTATACACTCATCTTAAGATATATCCTGGTTTATGCATTGTTGTTTATAACCTCTTTGGAATCTTAAACTTCAATATATTTGCTGACCAAAATGCATTTCTTCCTGATTATAAAATACATATTGTTTTATGATGCTAGGATTACTCACATCTGTTGGGCTCTAAGCAACTTAGGAAGATTAAAGGAGGAATCAGATTTTTATTTGCACACAAAGTATATCCAGGGCTATAACAGTTAACACTAACAACACTAGCGGGGGGGGGTATGTTAAATGTCATGTCTTGAAACAATCTAGCTTTCAGAGATTAGAATAATACCAAATGTGTGGGCCATATTATCTGCCTACCGCATAGTTCATAATGCCTACGTCTGAATCACCTCATATTGCCGACTGCAGGAGACTGACAATAGATGTGATCCCTGCTCCCAGCTTTTCTTAGGATCCAGCTACTTCTTCAGACAAAGCAGTACATGCAAAAACACAGTAGCAATGCAATCAGTTTCTGCTCCTGTTGCACTTTGCCCCCTATCCTGCAGTTCAATCCACTTAGCTGGAAGTCTGCTGACACAAACGGGCCCGAAAAAACTCCCAAGCAGACTGTCAGACTGAGGTAAGGTCTGTGTATGACTCCCCGTTTCTGCCTGTGAGATTATTTTGCAAGGATGCGTTTATTTAATATGCCCTACGGTAGCAAAGAGAGTTTATTTCTGATTTGGGAGAAGACCTTTGAACTGCCAATTGATAATGCAAAGGAAATGTTATAGCCAGTTAGTTAACTTCTTTTGACCTTGGTTTTTACACAGAGGAAAATATCTGGGTATGATCAGCCAAAATTACACAGCCTAAACTCAGATTTTGTTTTGATCTTCCTTTGATCATACATTTACCAAGAAAAATGAACTCACTTGCATTTAGGGTTTGATAGCAGAACGACAACTCGTTGTATTGATCCTAATGAATATGCAATTCAATTCTGATAAATATACATAGATATATACATAGTTGTAAACAGAAATAAATATATGTAACTTGAAAGACCATGGACACGAAAAATGATATTTTATAGTATTTTTTAAAGCCAGTGTTCTAGTCTGTCTGTGTTCACAGTTAGTAATATATTAAGATAATGTTGTTGCAGTGGGTACTTTCTTTAGCTGTCCTTCCCACATCAGGATGCAACTGATGTAAATCCAATTCTGAATGATCAAACTTTATAATGCAAAGCAAAGCCATCACTTCGCCATCCTGGCTAGAGCTGCTGTTAAATGTGGCTTTTCACGCTGAGATTATCAGGGAGCTCAGTAGTGGCTAACCGCATTTGCTGCTGTTATAGTTCTTATTTTGTGGGACAATGGAAGGGAAAGATAGTTCAGTAATAGCAGTATATTTTTTCTACTTGGATGGTGAAGTAAATGGAAAGGTAAGGTTCAGAGAACATGTCTGGTCATGTCTAGAACCACAATCTCAAAACAAAACATGACATATTCATGCATACAGAATCTCAGTAAAACCTAAGCCCTTGTCCTTTCCCAGCTGCAGTTTGCACAGCTGTGGACACCAGTGCAAAGGTCTACTCAGCACCGCCAAGTAAGAACAACAACAAAACAGATGGCTACGTTACTTACTCTGGAAGTTATTTTTTGGGATAAGCCTAGTTTTACAAAGCAAATCCTGTTTTTTCAGGTGAGTGCTCAGATGAGTCTATAATATCCCAGATTAGGATTCTAGGACATGTACCTCTGGATGAATTTACTCTCCATACCTTTTAATGTTTCTCTTAGGAGAGGATAAATGTGCTCTAAATGCATTGAAGCACATACTAGTTCAAACCAGTGCAGGGAGTCAACTGTGCCTCTTAGACACCTTCACCTCCTTATCTCAAGGCAACCTTACTTTACTTTTTAAATGACTGGGCTAAGATAAGTCAAGTTGGATGCAGCTCTGAGCAAACTGATCTAGTTAAAGATGTCCCTGCTCACTGCAAGGGGGTTGGGCTAGATGACCTCTAAAGGTCCCTTCCAACCCAAAGCATTCTATGATTCTATGACAAGATTTTACACTGAAAATGATGTTATATTTGCTGATGTCTAGTACTGGCCAAATGTACAGTGTAGCAGAGGAACTGAAAAACTTAGTTGTATCGTGTGGTAATAAGTTTCAAAGTAATGTCAGGAGCATTGCTTAATTTACCTTTCAAACTTGGACACCACTGCAGAACATGTCAGGAAGAAATTATGGGGCAATTCTAGCAGTGTTTAAACTAGGAACACCCTGATTATTTATATCTGCATCTTCTGCTATAGGCACATAGGCATAAGACATTCATGCTCTGGTAGCACATCTTATAGGGATCTTTACCACTTCACCTGACAAAAATCAATCATAGAATCATAGATTCGTAGAATCATGGAATGCTTTGGGTTGGAGGGGAACTTTAGAGGTCATCTAGCCCCCTGATATGAGCAGGGACATCTTCAACTAGATCAGGTTGCTCAGAGCCCCATCCAACTTGACCTTGAATGTTTCTGGGAATGAGGCATCCACTAACTCTCTGGGCAACCCGTTCCAGTGTTTCGCTGCCCTCATTGTAAAAAATTTCTTCCTTATATCCAGCCTAAATCTACTCTCCCTTAGTTTAAAATCGTTATCTCTTGTCTTGTCACAACTGGCCTTGCTAAAAAAGATTGTCCCCATCTTTCTTATAAGACACCTTTAAATACTGAAAGGCTGCAAAAAGATCTCCCCACAGCCTGCTCTTCTCCAGGCTGAACAACCCCAACTCTCTCAGCCTTTCCTTATAGGAGAGGTGTTCCAGACCTTGGATCTTTTTTGGGGCTCTCCTGCGGACCCACTCCCACAGCTCCATGTCTTTCTTGTGGTGACGGCTCCAGAGCTGGGCTCAGGACTCCAGGTGAGGTCTCACCTGAGCAGAGCAGAGGGGCAGAATCCCGTCCCTCGAACTGCTGGCCATGCTGTTCTTGATGCAGCCCAGGATATGGTTGGCCTTCTGGGCTGCGAGTGCACATTGGTGGCTCATGTCCAGCTTTTCATTCACCGGTACCCTCAAGTCCTTCTTGGCAGGGCTGCTCTCAATCCCTTCATCCCTCAGCCTCCATTGATAGCCGGGATTGCCCCCAGCCAGATGCAGGCCTCATGAGGTTCATACAGGCCCACCTCTCCAGCTTCTCCAGGTCGCTTTGGATGATATCCCATCCTTCTGGCATGTCCATTGCACTACTCAGCTTGGTGTCATCTGCAGACTTGCTGAGGGTGCACTTGATCTCACTGTCTATGTCATTAATTAAAATATTAAACAGCACCGGTCCCACTACAGACCCCTGAGGGACACCACTTGTTACCGATCTCCATCCAGATATTGAGCCATTGACTACTACACTCTGGATGCAACCATCCAACCAATTCCTTATCCACCGAACAGTCCACCCATCAAATCCATATCTCTCCAATTTAGAGAAAAGGATGTTGTGTGGGACTGTGCCAAAGGCTTTACAGAAATCCAGATAGATGACATCCATTTCTTTTCCCTTGTCTACTGATGCAGTCGCTCCATCATAGAAGGCCACTGGTTTGGTCAGGCAAGACTTGCCATTGGTGAAGCCATGCTGGCTGTCTTGAATCCCCTCCATGTCCTCCATGTGCCTTAGCATAGCTTCTAGGAGGATCTGTTCCATGATCTTCCCAGACACAGAGTTGAGGCTGGAAGGTCTTTAGTTCCCGGGGTCCTCCTTCCTGCCCTTTTTAAAAATGGGCACAATGTTTCCCTTTGTCCAGTCACCAGGGACTTGGCCTGACTGCCATGACTTTTCAAAAATCAGGGAGAATGGCTTGACAACTACACCAGCCAATTCCCTCAGGACTCTGGGATGCATCTCATCAGGTCCCATAGATTTATGTATGTTCAAGTTCCTCAGGTGGTCACGAACGGGATCTTCCCTTACAGTGGGAGGGGCTTTACCCCTCTGGTCCCCATCTAGTGGTCCTTAGACTCGGCAGGGATGAGGAGAGAGGTTGCCAGTGCAGACTGAGGCAAAAAAATTGTTGAGTACCTCAGCCTTCTCCTCATCTTTTCATACGAGGTCACCATTCTTATTCATCGGGGGGCTACGCTTTCTTTAATCTTCCTATCAGTTGTGACAAACTGAGATCAAAGACACTAAGAAAATAAACATATAGAATCATAGAATCATTAAGGTTGGAAAAGACCTACAACTCATTCTTCCTGGATTCTCTGAGAGCTCCTATGACATTCATAATGAATATTTTTGCAAGGTCTTGAGATTTAGAAGCAGCAGTGATGGCCACACTGCACCGCATCTCCTGCACCATCATGTGGCTGGCATGACACGCCACACACGGAGGTGCTAGAACAAGAGGGGAAGGAAACAACTACTCCCTTATCTGTCCTTGTCCCAACACTGAACTGAAAAGCAAATGTGGCACTGTCTCAGCCTTCATAAAAGTAAGAAGAAAGATCTTACTAATTACAATGCTTTACATTTAGCTTCTAAACTTGGCAAAAACAGTAGAAAAAGTCTTAAGAAATAGTCACTTCTTTTACAGAGAATAATGCAATGATGAGCAATAAGAGACAGGATTTATAAAGAATAGATCCTGTCTGACAAAGCTAACACTTTTTTATGGAATTACTGAATTAATGGATGAATGGAAGAGAATAAATGTAATACTCTTGGATTTCAGCCATATTTTTTTGAACAATTCTTCTGATCATCCTCTCCCTCAAAGCCAAGCAGCTACACTGACATAAAACTGGAGAGCATGAGAATAGAAAGTTGCTTCCTACACTTCCCAAAAATATCCTTGAAAAGCTCAACTGAACCTGGTTGTACAAAAAAAAAAAAATCTCATTTGTTCTGAAGTTTGGAATGAAGGATCAAAACAAGGCTAATAAAGACATGGCAGGATACCAGTTTAGAGGGAGGACAGGTAAATATTTAAGGATCAGTCTTGGATCTTGCCTTATTTAATACTTCCAATAATGAGCTAGAAAGAGGAGTAAACAGCATACTAATGAAATTCACCGGGTGATGCTAAATTGAGAATAGACAAGAAAAACAGGGAGGCCAGAGAAATAGGACAGAGGGATTAGAGTAATTAGTAACACAAGCCAAAAATAACAAAACAAGAATCACCTTGGTAAAATGCAGTGGAAGACATCAGCACAAAAGAAGGGGAAAATTAGCATGGAAGGTGGTTTCTATAAAAGGGAGATTCTGGGTTGACAGAAACTTGATAACGACTAAGAGGACAAAACCCACCAAGTTACTTTCAAGCTTCTAAGAAATATGGTGGTAGAAAAGGTTGGTGTAATCTGTATGTGTAAGTGCAAAGATGCATCAACACAGAGCAGCAAGAATCACTCTTTGCAAGACTGAGGTGTAATGCATGGGGGATATTGCTTTATTCCTAGCAAGACTTTCACAGGTCACAGGGGAGTTCAAAGAACCACAGTACGAATGAGAGCACTAGACGATCTGATGCCCAAGGACTGATTAAATTAGAAATGTGTAGGGTGAGCTGTGACCACGAACGTGACACAAACATTGAAAACGTGCATTCAGAAAAAAGAATGGAAATAGAGGCAGGAACAGAAACAAAAAAATAATCAAGAAACTTTGCAAGAGGGACCCAGAGGACTTTTAGCTCTGGACTGCTTTTAATCTTGTGACAAGTGTAATAGACATAACAGCTACACAGTTCGGACTTGGCTAGAGATCCATGCCAGTCTTGGGTTGCTGAGTCTTTCTGTTTCGCTCACTCTTTTGGTCATACCTTGGGCTCAGTTCTTAGTGCCCTGGCTCTTCCTTCAATTGCCCTGGCCTAGCTCCCAACCAGCTCTCTTGGCTTTGAGCCAGCTGTGCATATTCTTTGTTTGAGATACTATCCTATAACATGGAGGTCAAATCTCACTCCCACCAGGCCTGATTTACACAGTACCTATTCCCCTCCTAGCAACACAGGACTTACAGTAATTTCTACATTGGAATTATTTCAAGCTCTCAAGGGATTTTTCTGGATATTCCTCATATAGACCTCACTGAGATTCTCTCCAAACCTATTTCCAGCATGAAAGAAGATGCAGAATTTGCAGGTCAAGTTGTGTTCTTAATGAAGAACGGAATGGGAGTCTGGTGAAAAGAAATGGATGAAACTTCAGAATTAAACTAAAATCTGTCTGAGAATATGCTGGGGGAAAATGGAAATTATACTTTAAGAGGAAGCCTACGGAGTGTTTAGCACAAGCCAGTAAACATTAGGGCTGGCACACTAGAGAAGGTGACCAAAGCATCTAGATGGAGCCAAGTTCAGAGTAGACATGGAGAGTTTTCTAAAAGGTTAGGACAAACATTGGCAGGGCATGTCAAGAAAGATGAAGAAAATGCTTTTTGTTCATCCTAAAATGCTCAAATATTATCCTATCTTACTGCTTTTCTCTTGAGAGACAGCCTTTATGGTCACAGTACACATGAAGGGGCTGATATTTCATCTGCTGCAGAAAACCCAAGAAGCTTCCCTCAAACATTTTCTCATTGGAAATAGCTCCCTACATTCACAATCCTCCTTTTATAGAATGAATTTTAATAAGTATCTTTTTTTCTTTTGTTCCCCATGATTGCTTCAGTTTTATTGTGGCTTTGCCTTTGTTTTCATTTTCATGTTCTTTCCATTCTACTGCATTATGGATTCTCATTTTACTTGCTGAAAGTTAGAGCTACTGTACATATATTTAGAATACATGGGGGTGTATGTGGATACAGATATTAATAGATACATGAGCATCACATAGCTCTCATTACTGTTCCAATATTATCAATTTTATTCACCATATGTCATGCTATACAGTTCTCACCTTCAGTAACTTTAGTTTAGGCTGTTTGCACGTGGTCCATTAAAAACTGACATACTAATGTCCCATATTTCAGTATTCAGGATACTTTTTGATTATGTTTGTTGAACGGGATACAAAGAACCTGGCAATAAAATAATCTCAAACTAATGTGACCAAAGTTTGCCTTGAAGAGGGAATTTTATGATAACTAAACCAGTATCAGCTTAAAGCTGTTTTATCACATTTATACAATGGGCAAAGGCATTAGCATGGACAATCTGAAAAAAAGTCACATCCAGCTACTCAGAGAGAATTAATTTTCATTGTGCAGCATCTGTCCTTATTTGTACATCTTAAGGCCAAGAAAAAAATGGTCTACTCTCATCCAGTACTTTGTAAATCACAGCATTTGAATACTTTGTTCTGTATGAATGACCGATGTCCATAAAACTAGAACATCTTGTATTTTAGAACTTCATTTTACATGAAAACACTGAACAAAATACAACATACTGCCATAATAAGGAGGAAATAATGTTTCCAGAATTCAGCTCCATAGGTAAGAGGAAGTAAGTTAAAAAGCAGGAATAAATTCCCTTTTTGATGTAATTCAAAATCTCAGAGCCAGATACTGTGTTTCATTTTGATCTCTATGCTCTGCACTTTCATGTCGTTCTTCTATGGTATTATAATCACTCATCCATTAGTATTTCTTCTCCCTTTCTAAACATCACACCAGGTAAAATCAGCCCCTGTGGATTGTCTCCAGAAAAGGGGACATGTTGGATGCATAGAGCAAAGAGGGTTCCCCATACCACCACGCATGGTCATAAGAGGGAGGGACCACCAGGTTTTAACCCGTATCCTCCATCATCAGCATATATATACCCTTTCTCTGCAGGATGTGATCACAGTTGTGTATCGCCCCCATTAAGATCCAGGCTGCAGATCTCTGATTGTCATGGAGACTGTTTCAAAGTCTTGCTGTGCTTCAGCAGCAGCAGCAGCAAAGAGAAAAGTAGTACTTGGTCTTAAATGGCTGAAAAGAAAGCAACAGAGTGCAGTGGAAAAGGGAACAAGCTGTGACTGAGAAGGGTACGAGCACACTAAGACACACTTCAAACTATTGCAGAGGGCTAGAGGTATAAGTTAGGGCAACCTTCCAGCTACCCTGATGCAATTACAGCCTTGTATTTTTGCATAGTTTTGAATAATTGTGCTTTCAAGATAAATCCAGGAAGAACATTTTCAAGGATAGCACTTTTCTTCTTCCCATTTCTTCCCCCAAGCTAAAGATGCTGGGGTGTTTTAGATTAAAGGTGTTAATTAGGAAACTATTTAATTTACAATGTCTTGTCTGATTTTCCATTCCTGTGGGCATTGTAAACTTACAGAGTATTGGATCAAGTGATATATAATGACTTGGAACAAGAGGCAGACAGAGACCCAGATAAGTGGAAGGCGTTAACAGAGTTGATTTTTTGCAAGACCTGAGGCAAACAAGTGATTTACAGAGGAGTGAGGAGTCAGTTTTGTGTCAAATATCAAATTTGCTAAGAATTGCAATTTATGGCCATCCATAAGTTATTCTCAAGCAGGTCAGTTCTCACAAGAAGTGAGATTGAAAGGTAGAAATGAGCAACATAAAATACAAATTAGCACAAAACAACTGGTTTTACTCACATTTCAGAAAAAAGAAGTCATCAGACCGAACTTTCACTGTAAGTGTGGTTAATAAAATAGAAGTATAAACTTCTGAAAAAATTGGTCGGTGACCTGCCTGTCAAGATTTGTGCTCATATTACCAGAAAAATCACAGCACCTCTCCAAGGGCTGAGCAAAAATATTGTGAGTGATACCAAGGTTGTGATCTGAATCAGTACTCTGAAAATGTGAATGACACCACCACTCCAAAAATGGAAGTAAAAGGTTACAATGAAATCAGAGAAATAGTAGAGCAAAAGATGTTTCCACAAGCCTCTTCCACAGCATTTGGAGCAAATTTGCTGTAGGATGGAGATCCACTGTGGAACAGACCAATACACTGGAAAATCATGCTCAGAGTGAAAATGAAATATTTTCCTTTGAAATTAAGAGCGAGAGTTTGATGAACACATATGCCATCTCATGGTAACAAGTAAACCAGGTGTCACACCTCTTGGGAATACCCTAGGCAAACTTCTGCACCATGAAAATTCACTGCTTGATCTTAAAGTTACAAAGGTACAACTCTTAGAGGGGAGAAAATTCCTGTAACAGATCCTTTCTCAAGAAAGACTTGGAGGAACAGAAATGTGATAAAACAACAGTTGCTAATGTCTGCTAAAAGAAAAAAAATAGCAGAAATTATGAGAGAGAGAGTGACAACACAGTGAAGCTTCTAAGAAAAATGTTATCAGCAAGGCAGCCTGCACAAAAACAACTTCCAGGCTCTATCTGTGACCTGGAAAAACAGTTGACTGTCGGCAAAGCAAAATAGAAAATTTCAGAGAAAATGAGTTTAGGTGCTGTTTAGGAGTCTCAGAGCCATACAAGTTTAGGAGCCATATGGGACATCTGTGGGAGCCTCTCAGCTTGGGCTGCTGAAACAGCCTGGAGAGGAATCACTGTGCTCGCAGTGACCACCGGAACAAGCAGGACACCACCCACACCCGCACAAGCACTAGGTGACACTGTACTGTGCCTGTGCTTATGTGCAATACTTAATTCAGCTGGGAGAGAAAATTCCGCCTAATGAACAGATGGTTCATGATAAGGTCTACTGCCTTGAGCAGAAAGATTCCGGTTGGTATCTGCAGACTTCTGCTGTTGGAGGACAAGTACGTTTCATTTGCACACAGATAGAGAAAAAGTAGGTAAGAAGCAGTTCTAGATGCTGGATTTTGCACTCTCCATTTTCCTTTCTCTGTGCCAGGCCAAGCAGCTGAAAGTAGATTGTCACGTTTGAAAATTCAAAAGCTTGTTTATTCAACGCTTTTGCTGTGTGGGTTTCCATCCCTGGGAGCACTGCCTTTGAAGACACTGCAGATCACAGGGTACAGTGGGGCAGAAAGAAACTCTTTACGTGAGAGGGTCAGATTTTCTATGTGCGATATTTCATCTAATTCTGAGACAGTTTTCACTTTGTGGGCTTCTTCCCAAGAGGCCATTTTCTACACATAACAGATCACAAACCCCTCTAGTTTCTCTCATACATACAAGAAGCGAAGTAAAACAAATAGCAATTTTATTTTTAGGAGTCAAATCATTGTGCTACAAATTACTCAGCAAATTGCCTTTACTATGTCATGCACAACAGGTTTTTTTCATCCAGCCAATTACCTGGCTTCATGTAGAGAAAATTAGCAGCAGTATAATTTCCTCTGTCTCTCATGGACAGAATTATGCTCTTTTACATGTCAGAGA
Source organism: Opisthocomus hoazin (assembly GCF_030867145.1). NCBI lineage: Eukaryota > Metazoa > Chordata > Aves > Opisthocomiformes > Opisthocomidae > Opisthocomus > Opisthocomus hoazin. Next base: position 21,966,811 of record NC_134414.1, on the reverse strand, counting down.
CCTGTGTGGTGGATGATGCCCAGGAATGCTGTGAAGTTTTTGATGCCTGTGTACTTACCTGTCTGTTCCCAAGCTTTTTGACCCAAGCACAGAAGCTGAGCCATTTTGTTCTCAAACATCACTGCATCTTGTCAGGCAGACGACGCATCTCCCACGTGGGAGGGGAGAGGGCTGGTTGCAGCTTTCATTAATATAAAAGAAAAGCTGCTTTAAGACCAAAAATAAATAAAAAAATAAAAGCTGCTTTAAGACAAAAAGGTTTTGTTCTCTCTGTTCATAAAAGATAAGTGCTCAGACAGAAGGTGATTGTCTTAATAAAACATTTTTGGCACATCTAATGTCATGGTTATAAAGTTGTTATTCCTGGGAAAGGCTCACAAGGCTCGACAGCTCAGCAAATGACCTCCCCATGCAAATCTGTAGCTAACATCTGCTCCTAGGACAGCTCCAATAGATACATAGGAAAAATCAGTACTGACCTTCTGTCTACATCTGCATACATCCCACAGGACCGTTACAACCTCAGAATCATCATTACCAGCATTTAATTCTGAGATCATTCTGTGAAATAAAATCTCTGAAGAACAACACAAGAAGGCTGCTGGAGCCCAAGCAAATCCACGTGGAGCAGACATTGGCAGCAAGATATTGAAAAAGACAACACAAATCTGATCAAAATGAGATTTGTACATGAGTAATATGAGAAACTTCTTGCTACTGATTAGATACACAAAATACTGAGGATTTTACGGGTTTTGCCTTGATGTTTTTCTGAGAAAATCAGTCATCAAGCAAATCAGTTTTCTTATGCATTAAAATCTCTACTTTTTCAGGCACAGCAAAGCTCAAGCCACACTTGGCTCTGAGATTTCAGACAAGCATTATATATGTCCCTCCCTCAGTCAAATTCTCCAAGAAAATAAATCTTCACTTTATCCCAAAATTGAGCAGTTTTGAGCAAGTTCCCGTCAGGTGTTCGTGCAGCCTGGAGGTGCCCCTGTGCCGGGTGAGGGCTGCCCAGGCTTTACCCACTTCTGTGCATACGGCTAAATGCACACACAGAGTCCGGGAAAGAGAGATGACTGAATCAAACGACAGGGACGTAGAAGGAGATGCATTAATCATCAGCCCAGAGAGATATACGGACCGTTGTTCCCAGAAATAGAAAAGCTTTTAGAAGCTTTTCTGTACTGAAGGCAACAGTAATTACATTCCTACCTCCAGCACAGTTTGGAAAGGGACTGATTCTCCACTGTAGTGCCTTGGGGTAATACAATAAAAGCAAATAAACGTGGAGAATCCTGGTTGTCCTCTGCAGCATTCATCACACACATTGGTTTCTCAGGACTCAGCACAACTCCTTTCAAAACCAGCGGAATGTCTGCTGATTGACCCGGGAAGGACAAGGATCAGTGGTTTGTTTCCATAAAACACCCATAGCAGCTAAATATCACTGTCCGTGCTCAGCAGAATGGGAGATGGGCGAGGCAAAGGCTGGCACAGTCACACCGTAGTCAGCAAGGCTAAAGAGGAAAAGCAAAACCCTCTCGGGTCTGGCCCAGTGCTGGGGACCAATGCTCTCACCACAGCCAGACTGTCTCTAGCACTTCCACTTTCCTCACTGCTGTCACTGGGTTTGCACGACTCCTCCTTGGCTCTGACATTGAGAGATGGTCGCTTGGTTTGGATGAGCATGTTGTGGCTTGCTGGCAGGAGCCAGACTTTCCTTTCCATAGACTGTACAGCAAATTCTTGAAAGCAAAACTGAAATACTGCTTTGCAAAGTAACTTTTTAAAGCCACAATAGCTTTTTTTTTTTAATTCTCCACACATTTCACCTCTGTAACCTCACAGTATTTTAAAAAAACAGTGCTTATGTTATTTCACAGCACACACTGGTTCTTATCTTGTTCCCTCAAATACATAGATTTATGATAAAATACAGCAGCTGTTAAAATATTATGCACTATTAGCAGTACTGGAAGCTTGATGTCTATCATATTTCAAATCAGCTGAGATACAGGACAGGAGAGATTCCTAGGTTGTTAATAGCCTGGCTGGAACACCAGGAAAAAAATGTTACGGTTGCTTCAGGCAGACTTTTTTAATTTGGTTTTGCAGTTCTGACCATCAGTGAAAATAACACTTACACTCTACGGCCTCCATAACCTAATGCCATTAAATAAACCAATGGAGCATATTTTCATTACATACTACTTTCAACTCTGGTCAGCTCTAGCTCAAATATCACATATAAAGTGAATTGAATGACAGAAAGACAACAAAAGGATTAGAGACAAGGAAAGGCTTTAGGACTTTTTAATTTCTCTTGAGGAGAGATTAATAGTATCAGGACCTTCTGGGGAGTGCTTCTGCTACAGGCAGCACATGGAAAGAGGCACTGCTGGCAGGCAGCCCCCAGGCCATTTAGGATTTATAGCATAGGTCAAACCAAACACTTTAAACACCAGGAAACTAATAGGTAGACAGCACAGGTCTGTGCGGCACTGGTGTCTCGGTTTTGATTAGATTAATTCCTCAGTAGGTGGGCTGCCGTTTCGAACCCAATTTTTTCTTCAGAAGGAAACCTGAAGAAAAAAGTATGGGTACAGAGAAAAGGCACGTGTCCCAAAGCAAAAGAGGTGGTCACAAGGTGTGAGCAGAGCACAGATACAGAGGCTGCAGCTTCCGAGGATACTCCTTCTGTACGATCAGATGAGGGACCATGTCATGTCCCAGAACTGGAGACCTGCTGACAGCCACTGGGATCCTGCTCCCCACTACGCAGCCAGATGGAGATCCCCACCGCACCTCCCAGCATACGCTGCAAGCCAAGCCATAGCCTGGGCTAGGGAGGTCTAAAGCATACCTTTTGATGAGGGCAAAACAGTTTGAATTAACAAACCAAATTCCCTTGATATAGCAGACATTTACCCAAAGAATTAAGCATTTATTTTAATAATTATATTCATGATGTTTCAGTTTGTGCTGAAACCAGGAGAAACTGGCAATGTGTGAGGGTGCTTTGACACATACAGTATCTAGCAGAGGTTTCTGGGGCCCAAGGGCACGCTAGCCAGCCAAAATGGCTGGAGTCTCCTCTATTACCAGAACTTGAAGGTAGCCACTGGGGCCCCGCACTGCCACAAGGCCATACTGGTTACAAGCATCTCTTGCATTTTCACATTTGCATTTTAAATCCACTGCAAAGAGAACTGATAGAGATGTAAAACATCTGCACAGCTCCCTAGCCTAAATGCATCACTGCTTCATGGAGCAGCAGGGTTGGCCGGTTCCCAGGGAAGGGACCAAATCCAGTCAAATATAGACATAAAGCTCTAAAGAAACACCCAGGCCTTGTACTTGAAAGCTTTCAAATGAAAAGTTCAGCTTTCTTAACTTCTAAGATTTTTCCTCCAATTCCCTCTCTGGAAAAGCTCTCAGTCCATTGATATGAATGTTGACTATCACTTAATTTACTTCAGTAACTGCTTTGAAACTCATCTCCAGCATTTGCAGCTATTTGTGGTGACTGTTTGCTGCTGGCTTCACAGATTATTTTTTGCCTCTCCCATTCATTTTTTTCCCCAGTTCCACTTTGTAGTCACAGTCTAATGGCAGGATTTGTCTTCTCCAGACTCTGACTTCATTCCCATCTTGTTTGTTATTATTTCACAACATCACAAATCCTGCTCTTGCATCTTGCAGGCAATGAGGTTGATATGGATAACCGGCTTCTCTGCTTCACAGACCAAACTTCATTTAACTGCTCTTTTCTCTTTCCACTCTGCCATGCAGATGACACGTCTTTTAAGACTCTCTTTCTAGTCTTCATGACTGTGAATAAGAAAATTCTTGTTTGAGCTTAGGATTACCATGGTGACAGGTTTATTATCTGCCCATTTGGATACAGGTTATCCTTCTGGCAATTTTTGGCATGTATTAGTCAGTGTGCTTATGTTAATTGCTGTTTTGTTGGGATACATTTGGAAGCACAGCGCCCATGGGGAAATGGAGAAAATACTGTCATTTTGTACCAGCGGAAAATACGGATTGGGATCTAGCTTTGTTTTGGTTTCGGCTGCCGCCGGCAACAAAAGCGCCATGCGGCCGCCCCTCCCCCCACCGCGGTGCGGAGGAGAATGGAAAGAAAACAGGCAGAAAACTGATGGGTTGGGATAAGGGCAGTTTAACAGAACAGAAAACAGAGGGAACAGTAACAACAACGATACAGATAAGGAGAAAACACGACAAAAACAGACCCGCTCTCTCGGACCGCACCAACGCCGCACGCGCCCGAGCCGCGAGTGAGAGCTCCCGCCGCCCGCCCCCCCCACTGGAACCCAGCGTGAGGGCACATGGTATGAAATACCGGGCTCTGTTTGGCCAGGTGGGGTCAGCCCCCACCCCCCGGCTGTGCCCCTTCCTGGAGTCCGGTGAAAATTAACCCTGTCCTGGCCAAACCCAGAACAAGCTTTTAACAAATGCATTGCAGGGTGGTCAAGTCATGGAGGCAGAAGCTCTGAGTTGAGTTGCTGGCTGTGAACAAACTGTATGAACAAGATTTTTCTCTGTATACACCTTAAATATTCCACTTCTAATAGAGATGGTGCTGGCAGGATTGTGATCTGGGTTGTTGTTATTATCACACAGAAAACACCAGCATTATCGCACTTCATAACAACTGACATTTTCTCTAGTGAACCTCCCTTATATTCTGACAGCAACAGACCAAATGCTTTTAATATCCTCATATTCAGTCAGTTGGGTTCACCTTACAACATCTACCCAGCTTCACATCAGGGATATGTAGAAGCTCTGACCACACAATAACCAGTCTGAGGCTGCAAATAAGTTATCAGCTCTTCTTTGTAGCTTTGTGAAAATGCCCAGCTGATGCTCTGCTGTCTTACTCCTTGCCACATCTTCTGCACCACTCCCATTCCCTCATTGGTCTTACCCGCCTCTGGGAAGTTCCAGGGGTGACATGATGGCCCAGAAGCTCTGCTGTCATGTAAAGATATGTGCAACAAGCCTTCATCACAAAGCAAATGTAAAGAATGCAAAATCTTTGGTCTGACCCCCTCTGCCACAGCAGTCCCAAGAGGTGTCAGCTTCCCTGTTCAGCTGTGTGAGATGTTATGCACTAAGTGAAGTGCCAAGCACCAGGTTTTTATTGTCAATGTTTTTCTTAGTCAGACTATTTAAGCCTAAGGTTTGCGCTCAAATCTGTCTGGACACAAAAGCAATGGTAGAAGGAATGAGAGTACCACATTGTCCTCTTAGGATTCAACAGATTTTGTGTCCCCGTGGAGATGACTTACGTTTGCAAGTCCTCATATTGTCTGAAACTGGTCTCAGGCATTTTCCTCTGGCCTCTGCACCTTCTCCTCTATCCACTGCTGATACAGTCAGCAAGTTTTCCCTCCTTATACCATGCCAGCTGCAGTCACAGTCTACAAGCCTGCACGTATTCCAGAACAAAAAGACATTGGGGAATGTTTTGAATCAGACAAGAATATGCCTTTACCTGGATGTTATGAATCATCCTGAAGATATTTATCTTTGCCAATTGCCTTTGTGCATTTTGCCCTTTGACTTAGGATGGCAGAAAGCAAAAATCCTCTGGAGTGAAATTAAAATAAATTGAAAATTTAGAGATTTTTCTTAAACAAAATCTTAACAATATCTTGCTTTTCAAAATTTCTAAACATCCTTTCCATTATTTCATAATTGCAATTATAGTGTGGGAATTGATTAGTTGTAAAAAAATAATTATACCACCAATTAAAGCAAATTGAAATAGACTTAAAATGTTGGTACCCATTTCTGCTGTCCACAACCTGAAGAATTAATTTGACCAGGACAGTTATATTGCCAAAATATTTGACTCCAGCTAAAGAACGGTATTTCATTTTTTGGCACTGCAAAAATGAATTTTAATGAAATACTTGATTATGGGACAGTGCTGACTGGACAAAAGGCAACATGTGAGATTTGATTGCAAAAATCAGTAGTTAAAAATAGAACAGAAATTAATAAATACTGGGAAAGATCATTCGGCACTGATTCCATTTGCATAGTTCAAACAGGAGTTATTGTTGCTTAAATCTAGCAGGGAAAGCTGGACCTCAGGATGAAGCAGACTTCTCTTCAGACCCCCAGAACAGAAAAGGTTTTTATTAGAAGTGCTGGCCCCTTCCCATAGCAGTGGTTTTATGCAGGTGTGGCTCAGGGCTGGCACAGGAGATATTCAGTGCATTATAATTTGAACAGGAAAAGGGTAGCGTGATCAAAGTAAAGTGTGCGGGAATTAAACAGAGAGAAGCCAAAGAAATGTCAGTCAGACAACACACTAGCCAACTCCAGCTGCAAACATCCAGACTGCAGGAGCCCAGCGTCTTAGAAGTAGCCCCTCTGACCCTGTCAAGGACCTTCTGTCAGTTGCATGCCAGATGAAAGGACATGAAAAGCACAAAGTAAAAATCCTTAACTCTATTCCTTCTGATACTTGCCTTCAGCCATTATAAAGTATGATTCAACCTCATCAATATTCCCCATTACAGAACACACCAGTGCTGGGGGGCAGAGCATCCTGGAGATAGCTTACCCCATCTGTTGACACACAGCAGCGATGCAGTGATGAATGTTTCTGAACTACATGAGTTAAGTGACAAATACCCATTTTAGAGCTGGTATCTTTCAGAAGAAATCAGCATAGACTCCATCACTGCAGTGCAATCCAGCCATCCGCTGTACGCAGAAAAGCAACTTGCAATCTGACTTCTAGGCAGAAAGAGCTTAAAAGAAAGCAGTGAGGTAATCTGCAGTGCTTGTCTGACACAAACAGTAGCAGTGGGGCTCAAGTGGAGAACCTAAACCTGTCCTCTCCTGCACAGCACCATGGGCCAGCAGCAGCATTTTCCCCTTCCAGCTTGCAGTCTGCCACACAAAAGGGGGATGGTACTTTTTTACCAAACATCACTATTTGCTCACGTTCTTGTCTGAATAAAGCAATAAAGAATAAGGTCCCAGGTGCAGCTTGCCTTTCACACCTCCAGTCATCCTCCCAAATAAATACACAAAATTTTGCACCAAGGCTCCCTTTCTGTTAAGTGCCTTGGCAGATCTTGCCATACTATCACAGGAATGTACCCATGTCTTACAATCTTATTCTTCCATTGTCAGCTACAGAATCACAGAACAGTTCTGTATACCCCAAATTGTTTCAGTCTGCTACTGAAAGGACTTTCAGAGTAATGGGTGCATTGGTCCCAGTGAATTAGCTAAGCTACAGATGCATAAAGAACAACAACGACCACTGCTAAAAGCACGGACAGAACAGTTGTATAACCACTACTCTGCACTAAAACCAAATGTTATTTCAGCTCCGGTTTATCAGCCATTAAAATAAGTGATTACAGAAATCAAAGAAGTATTCAAACCTCCAACGTGTTTGGAGCTTTCGATCGATTAATTTTATCAGTTCATCACAAACTCAGCAAATAACACCTGCCACTTAAAGCTACTTTGTATTGCTAGATGCTCTCAGACAAGACCTGCATAGGTACATTATCTTATTAAAGTATGCTATCAAATGTCAAGGACACTATCATAAAAAGCTTTAACTTACTGAATAACTGTATTTGCTGAAGGGCACTGACATGTTAACATTAGTGGTTTATACAAAATTCATCCTGCAATATAGTAGCCTCAACTCTAAAGCCTGTTATAGCTCTATCCCCTCGGGCAGAGGCTGGAGAACTGCCATTTAATTGTCAGTGCTATAAATTAAAGGAGTGCTTGAGTCAGATGTCATCCAGAGCTCACAGACCCAGCAGAGTGGGTAGAAAATGCTGATGGGAAGTATCAGCCTGGTGAGAACCTTCCCAATGACTCTCCCAGCACTCCAAACCTAATTAATTCTGCTGATCTTTTAGGTGCATCTGCATTTGTATTGTATTTAAATTAAATATAGCTGTATGCACTGAGCTTGGCAAAGCCTGGATAGCTAGAAAACTGAAAGAATGAAGGAAAAGCAGTGATTCTGTTTTCTTGGCTATTGTTTAACACATTACAGGGGGAAATGTAAGCCTGATAGCTTACAGAGTGCTACAATTCCCCCAAGTGTCAAGAATTATGTTACAACCCAAAGCAGAGAATCACTTCTAGGAAATACTTGAAGACACGTTCCCAGCACATGAAAGTCAAAATCCTAATTGGCAGAAGTAAAATATATCAAATTCCCTACCAAAGGCAGAAATCTTCCCGGAATGGCAGCACTGTCCATCATGTCTGTAAAGCACAGGTAACAGTGACACGCTGAAGGCATTGAGTAGAGCCCATCAATTCACTCACAGAAACCAGTACATTCATATTCAGCTGCCTGCTCCTATGATTTGAGCTGTTTGCTTGCTTTTTTCACCAACATCTTCTATCAAAAAGTGGAAAAAAGCACACAGTCTAGTTGCTGCATCCCCAGGTTTGTATTTACAGATCAGAGTGGCAGAGTTAATAAACACAGTGTTCCCACTGCAGATGTCAATTCACCATTCCCTTCTCACTTAAAATCTTGTCATAACATGAACTTCTTCCCCTCCATTTCCTAAAAAAATATGGTTTTAACCTAACAGGGTACTCACACTGCGGGTCTGTTGGTGGAAATCAAGGTTGGCCAGTAGTGAATGTTGATTCTTGGTTTGGGCATCTGATTTCAAGGCCATTTCTTTCATGACTAAGCCAGATGATAAGACAGTATCTGAGTGTGCAACCGTAGTCATCTGACATTCAGTTACTTTCATTTTGTTAGTTATGTGTTTCTGGTGCTGGTGGCCCAGTTCACCAAGGGAGCTGTGTTCCAGCAAGGCTGAAGGTTCCCTTAGAGCAGGTTATTTTATGCTGAGACTGTATCATTAGTGAGAAGAACATAAGCAATTTGCCATTTTTTCCCTGATTTGATAATTACAATTTTATTTCCAAGAGTCAAATACGAGATTTAAGAGCTTCTTTCCATTCAAGCTCAGCTAGGCCACTTACAGAAACCAGCCATAAATCAACATTTTAAAAGATCTGAATCATCCTGGTGAGCAGTGACAAATGATATGGAAACACTTGAAATTCAGTGTGGCTGGGAGAAATCTGCCTACATTTCCTACTGGGTTTGTGAGAAATGGATGCAAAATAGAAGCTGAACATGCACAGATTAACATGGACACAAAAATAAAAGCTATAATACTTTTTAATTAAGTTGCATGGGAAAAAAAAGAACTAAATAATTAACTAAACTCACTGAAGTGCAAAGAGCTATATCTACAAAAGGAATTTGGCACTGCCACATTCCTCTTCGCCCACCTAAATAGTAGACATCTGCAGTCAGGAGAGGCAAACACAGCCCTGAGCTCCCAAGCACCAACAGAGGAGGTAGAGGAGACTCCAAGGGACTCCCATGACCCATCACCTGGCATGCAGCATGGCTAAATCCACCAAAGGGGAATATTGGAGAGGACCAGGTCTGGTATTTCTCTTCTCTCCAGAGACAAGACTCCATCCTTGCATCCTGAGCGAGGTATATATGGGACATCAGGTATCACAACCTACAGCCCCAAACTAGACCAAGGCAATCACGACATCCACTATGGGAAAACAGCTCAGAGATTAGGGCACCAAAGACTAGACACCATGTCCTCTTTGGTCTGAGAGATTCAAATCCTCAGTTCCCCTCACAGAGACAGCTCCAGCCACTACCCTGGGATAGCCCAGACAGAGCACAGTGGCATAAAAGTTTCCCAGGGTGCCTGAGAGCTGTTGATCCATTCCTGGCTGCACTGGAAAAATTGCAGTTTTTCAAAAATAAAAATCAAGAATTTTTTGCACAACCAAGATTAACAATTATGGCCAGCCTCGCTGATGCTTGCAGATTTTGATGGGCAACTCCTCATTTCACCAACCCTAGGACAAAGAAAAGACCAAAATATCTCCCATTATTCTCATAATTTTGTAAATCTTGCCAAGGGAGGATTTGATTTTCTGTGGCAGAACATCCTAAGTGACCTTCAGTTCACTGATGGCAGGTTATTCTTTGTTCTGATTGCTTGTTCAAAGAGTGCAATGCTATAGTCACTACAAAAAGTTGCAGAGAAATACAGGCGGTTTCCAAATGTAGCAGACTAAATAATTCAATAATTAAAAACAAGATGTAAACAAATATAATAACAGGCAAAAAGTAAGTGCTATAGTTTCGTTCAATAATTCAGGAACAGAAATTATATTCCTTTCAGCAAGGAAGCTGGCCCAGAGAAACTAGGAAAACATGAAACTAGGAAAAAACAAAGGAACCCTTCATGAAAGTCAGGAAAAACTTGTAGTATCTCGAAATTTGCAAAGGTACTGAAAGCCTCATTTTTTCCATAACAACTAGAGGGTGTGAATCGTGGGAAATCAATGGTGCAGACATTGAGAAAATTGAAGTTTTTGCACTGTGGTAGAGACAAAGACTCCTGCATCTCCTAGACAGAAAGGACGATGATTGCTTGTAATAGAAATATTACAAATACTAGTGTAGAAATGCAGACTGTGTTAGAAATCAGTATAAAAAATCCATAGTTTTTGGTTATATCAATTAAAGAAAAAGTCTAGGAACTAGGAAACTAGAAGATGCTGAGAAAGCAGAGGTGCCAGGAAGGTGTAAGAGATGCTGAATAGAGCAGCATCCAGTACGCAGAGTTAGCAATGGGACAGGGATTTTTCTAAAAGTTTAGCTGAGATATCACTGCTGTTTAGTTGTAGGAAAATGGATTTTGACTAGCAAGTGCTGATCTAAGTTTTGCTGGCTGCTTTCTTGCAGGAGCTGGCAAGGATCACTCAAACAAGCTCTGAGCTTCCGCATTGCGAAGATTCACTGGATGCATCCCTTACAGGCCCTCAACCACCAAAAGCAGGCTTCAGTGGTCCGGTTACCAGCATTTCCCATCACTGTAGGCTCTGCAGGGTGTCCCAGTGGTGACCAGATGCTGCTCCTGCAGGCTGTGGCCCTGCCCTAGGCCTCACATCACATCTGCTGAGCCCATGCAGATGTTTTGAGCGCACTGGAGAAAATGACTTTCAGTGTCGGGGAACCACCCCCTAAACCAACATGAACACTTTTTGTAGGCTCTGAAGCAGCCTTGGTACTCCTAACACATTTGCCCATGGTAGGAGAGGGGCTAACGTGCTGTAGAGCCTGCCATCTGCATCTCAGCTACATTAGCCCCTCAGAGGTCAAGAGGGAGGAGGAGGGAATCTAAGGGGGCAGACGGGCCCTGCTCTGTTGCCACTGACTCAAAAACAGAGCAGCAGGCTCCTGAAGGCAAATTGGGTTTTACAGGCATGAATGTGTACGTATGTCTGCAAAGATGCACACAAATGGGATTTTGCTTATAGGATGAAAGCTGTTGTGTTTCCCTTCATAGAGAAAGGTTCTCTTGCGCACAAAACTATTGCTTCTCATTTGTTATTCACCATTTACCTGTTTAAAAACTTTCAATTCTCTGGTCAGGGTATAGAAACATTGTGACTTAACAGCTCAGTTACACCATCTGAATAGTGAATTGTTGAGGTTTACCATCCATCAGCAAGTTCCTCCAAACTGTCTAGCAATCACTTATAAATACCAGCCACATTTGCAGAAATCCCTACTGATTCCAAACTATTCTCAAATAGAAGCTGGCACATTCGTCAGATTACATATTCCAAATAAATAATTTAGTCAGCTCCAGCACCTGGCAAACAACAGCAGGCAGTACTAAGTCATCAGAAGGGAAAAGAACTGTAAGAAACTCAATTTTTTCAAGAATCATTGGAAAGGAGATGGAGCAACAAAAGAGATACTGGGTAGCCAAAAGATATTGTTACTTGCTGAAAGGTATTTCATTAACCAGCAACAATGATTTGCAATTCTATAGCACTTCTAGCAAAATAACCACACTAAAGAATTTCAATGAGCTGCTTCTCTGGGCTGACCAGCAAAGAAAAATGATGAACAGCTCAGTGCTGTTGTATCAATCAAAAGGAAGGGACCCAGCTGGCAGAACCGAGTTTAATTTCTGATTGAGAGAAATGACAGAGCTGGAATCTGTATTGACATTTTTACTGTGTTTAGCTAGACAGGGTAACTAAGAGACTACGCAACTAAATAAACTGTAGCCCATCCTCTACCTCTGCTCGCTTTCTTCCTCATCCATAAAAGTACAGAAGCACAAACCCCAAAGTACAAGTAAATTTGCTACATTTTGCAGTAAAAGCATCTCAAACAAATCACCACCAAGGAATGTGTTTTCACTGCTGTCCTCATGAGACAGCAGCAAACATTTTCAGAATTTTCCCAGGGACTGAAGAAAATCAGGCTGGTAGAAATTTAGAGGTCATCGAGCTCATCACGACGCACAAGGCAGGATCAGCTCTATCTGTGCCAGCTTGGCATATGCTTGTCTGTTCTTAAAAGCCTCCAGTGATGAAGAAACCCCAGGGTCCCCAGCAGTCTACTCCAGAGCTCAGCTAGCCACACTGGTAGCAAAATGTAGTCTAATGTTTAAGTTAAATCTCCCTTGTTGGAATTTAAGGCAATTACTTCATCTTTGTAACGGATATGCAGAACATTTGACTGCCTTCTGTGCAGTTGTTTTACATATTTGAAGATTATTGTGCCTCACTTCAGTAACTTCTCTAATTCATTCCATCCAACCCGTTTTTTTCAGCCTTCCCTCCGAGTCTATGGTTTCAGGTTTCAGGCATTTTTGTATTTCTCCCATGACTTCTCTCCAGCTGGTCTGCCTTGAACTTGTAGAATGGTACCCGAAAGGACACAGTGCTGCAACAGACATCTCAGTGAGCCTGAGCAAAGTTTTGCTTCATATGCCCTATGGCATTCTGTTCATATATCATAGTTTGGTATGCTGTTTTGTTGTAGTTTCAACAACAGCATAATATTTTTGACTCATATTTAAATTAAGATGCAGTTAGGGCAGATTATTTATTTATTGATTGATTGATTGTAATAATGTGGTTTATCAACTTGCTTCACAGCTTGCTTTTGCACATGTGATCATTCTTACAGATGTATATCTATACACCTAAGAATATAAATCCTAGCATCCATCTTTCAATGTACACGGGTGACATTATAGGACTTTCTTATCAGATACATCTCAACAGACGTTGTTAAAAGGAACTCATAAAGCACATGCAATCAGAAGAACTGAAACGATGATGTTATCAAGTTTGTCTGCCTGCACAGACCTTGCGCACAAGAACTACTCACAAACTGTTCACTGAAATAACTGGAATTCTGCTTAAAGAGTGGAAAGTTTAGGCTAGCATGCAACTGACACCACAATACACTAGTGAGTAAAAAATGGAACAAAAAACCCCTCGAAAATATGATAGTGCAATCATGTAAACTGATGGAAAATCAGGAATGCTCAGCTCAGCTCGGTCCAGCTCAAAAATAACAGAAATTGGAGGATTCCCAAGAGTTATTTGAAAACAAACAACTAAGCTAAAAAGTATACATATTCAATGTCCATTCCCCAAAATGGCAATTTTCAGACAAGGTAAAACACAAAGTGAAAGCACAGAGCATTTTCCAGGGTAGTAAAGTTTTAGCTCAGTCAGCTTATTATAGAGAAAAAAGCATTTGACAATGCTCTCACACTTCCAGTTCTGTCCTGCAGCAAATGCCTTCCTAGAGAAGTGTATTAGCAAATTCTCTCACGTAGTCCAAGCAAACAATTCCGATTAGAATTTTTTGCAGAGGTGCCATTACAGTCTTGGGAGCGAGTTGCTGATGCCCTCAAGTACTGTTTGCTGTGGTAGTGCCAGGGCACTGCAGGAACGATTTGCATCTCGTTGTTCAGAGTGTAGTGAGTGATGCAGAGTAATGAGACATGACACTGAATAAATTGATGGAATGAGATACAACAGAAAGCGTGGGACTGAGTCCTACAAAGGAGACCTTTGTGTTGGTTAATCTGAACCTTTAATTTAATTAGATTTACGTGCAATGACAGCAGGGCATGAGGCTTTAATGCACAGCCAAACTCGGAGCTACATTCTGGGAGAAACAGTTCTCCCAAGATGAAATAAAATACTGCAAGAAAGTCTTTTATGTAGGACATGCTGCAGGTTCTTATATTAGGCTTTTTATTGCTATTGTAGATACTGTTCCTAATGAGTACAGGGCCTCACTCTTGGAAGTAGTAGAGGACAACCCCCAGCCTAGGGACAAATGAGAATATTGCCTTCATTTGTCACAGGCACAGAAATAAAGGGTTGCATTTGATCCAACCATTACAGAGCCTAAAATAGACACTGGCGTCTGCGTTCAAAAGAGTGACGAGCAATTGCATCTGTGCATCAGCCAGCACGGCCAGGCCCTGGCTCTGCACCGGGACAGTGGGAACACTCACTGCCCATGCTCGAACCACAGGCTGACAGCAGCAACCAAAGGACGCCCTGCCTACAAGGCAGGCTGAAGCACTTGTCTCTGGTTTTGAGCTTCAGGCTCATAGCAGGCACCAAAATGGCTCACACAGGGTCACCCAGTACCTGCCACACCTAGGTAGTGGGTCAGGAGCTGAAAATCTGACACCGGTTAGGCTGAGACTGTTGAACCTGTTCAGCCTGGAGAAGAGAAGTCTCCACGGAGACCTTATGGTGGCCTTCAGTACCTAAAGGGGGTGGAAAGCTGGAGAAAGCCAAGAAAGCTGGAGAGGGACTTTTTGCAAGGACATGTAATGAAAGGACAAGGGCTAAAGGCTTTAAACTAAAAGAGGGCAGATTTAGATTAGATATAAGGAAGAAATCCTTTACTATGAGGGTGGTGAGGCACTGGCACAGGCTGCCCAGAGAAGCTGTGGATGTCCCCTCCCTGGATCTGTTGAAGGCCAGGCTGGATGGGGCTTTGAGCAACCTGGTCTGGTGGAAGGTGTCCCTTCCCATGGCAGGGGGGTGGAACTAGATGATCTATAAGGTCCCTTCCAACCCAAACCATTCTATGTTTCTATGATTTTTCTCCCTGACCACCCAAAGATGAGACAGTTAACTGCTGCTGCGAATCATGTTGTAATTATCTTTTTACTTCTATATAAATAAATGTTTTTAAAGGTGAACGTGAATCCAAATACCTTACATTTTTTTTGCACAGAAAACAGACACCCCCACTGCGCTGATGGGAACTTGGAGCAGCTCTGAGGCTATCCCCAGTTACAGTTGCCTGGTACGTTCTGGAGCTTAACTGCAGCGCTTGAGGACTGAGCAGAGGTGGTACTGTGTCTGCAGAGTGATGAGTAAGAGGACATGCAAACAAACAATAGGAGTTTACCACCATATCTTGAGTGGAGTAATGACAGAAACATCCTACTTCATTGATTTTGAAACCAAAGTCAAAAAACATGCAGTGACACTCTGCTGATACAGGGTAGAATAAGAGCTTGCTTCTGTTTTTCTCCTCTGTTAGGTTGTGGTCCAGGCCAGGCCCAGACTTGACATAATACAGTGCCACATCATCAGTGTGCTTAAATAAGTTCCTCTGGAGAGCAGGCTTGTCTTCCTGCTGAGATGATATTGGCTGACTGGAGGGGGTGAAAGAGAACATGGCAGCATGGATTCACTGAGGGCAAATCATGCTTGACCAGTCTGATAGCTTTCTACAATGGTGTGACTGGCTGGGTAGATGAGGGGAGAGCCGTGGATGTTGTCTACCTCGACTTCAGCAAGGCTTTCAACACTGTCTCCCATAACATCCTCCTAGGGAAGCTCAGGAAGTGTGGACTGGATGAGTGGTCAGTGAGGTGGATTGAGAACTGGCTGAATGGCAGAACTCAGAGGGTTGTCATCAGCTGCACTGAGTCTAGTTGGAAGCCTGTAACTAGTGGTGTCCCCCAGGGGTCAGTACTGGGCCCAGTCTTGTTCAACTTCTTCAGCAATGACCTAAATGAAGAGTTAGAATGTACCCTCAGCAAGTTTGCTGATGACACAAAACTGGGAGGAGTGGTGGACACACCAGAAGGCTGTGCTGCCATTCAGCGAGACCTGGACAGGCTGGAGAACTCGGCGCAGAGGAACCTGATGAGGTTCAACAAGGGCAAGTGCAGGGTCCTGCACCTGGGGAGGAACAACCCCATGCACCAGTACAGGCTTGGGGTGGACCTGCTGGAGAGCAGCTCTGTGGAGAGGGACCTGGGTGTCCTGGTGGACAACAGGTTGCCCATGAGCCAGCAGTGTGCCCTGGCTGCCAAGAAGGCCAATGGGTTCCTGGGGTGCATTAAGAGGAGTGTGGCCAGCAGGTCGAGGGAGGTTCTCCTTCCCCTCTACTCTGCCCTAGTGAGGCCTCATCTGGAGTACTGTGTCCAGTTCTGGGCTCCCCAGTTCAGGAAAGATGAGGAGCTACTGGAGAGAATCCAGCGGAGGGCTACGAGGATGATGAGTGGACTGGAGCATCTCTCCTATGAGGAAAGGCTGAGAGAGCTGGGCTTGTTCAGCCTGAAGAAGAGAAGGCTGAGAGGGGACCTTATAAATGCTATAAATATCTCAGGGGTGGGTGTCAGGAGGATGGGGCCAGACTCTTTTCAGTGTGTACTTTCTTTCTTTACAATGAAAGTGAGCACAAAGTCTGTATGTGAATCCAAACAGTTGTGGAGCATTTGGATTTGAGAATTTGGTTTGGACCTCTTCATTTGCTCCTTACGTTGCCCTTAAAACAACTGAGCTGATTCTGACAGGCTGGAATTTGGTCTTGCTGGTGTTGCATTTGATCCTTTCAGCTCATGCCTTCCAAAACTTCACAAATGCCTGCTTTCCCTCCCAAGACACCTCATATGCAAGGCTTGTACTGAAGTGCAGTTCCTCTGGCACATTTGAGCAGAACCAGTTTGCAGAAATGTGTCAGCTGGCAAGATGCACAGTTCTCACATTATCCCAGTAAAGCTCCTTTCTGAACTCTGACACTGATTTCACATGAACCAACACATCAGAATATAACAGCCTCGACCCCAGCTCTTCCCACCACAAAGCAGGGCAGGTGAATTGCCCTTTGAATCTTTTCTTGGCGCCCATCTCTACAGCAATAAAGCAATTTTTCCACTTCTTTTCTGAAGTCTCTTCAATTTATACAGAGTTTCTGCTCTTGTAGATCTCTGGCCTTTGTATTTACTACTTGGCATCTCCTAAGTTTTATTTCAATTCGTTATTCTCTGCTCGAATTTCCAGTAGGTCTAGATCCCTTTGTAGCATTTATTATCTGCATTTATTCTCTGGTCTCAATAGCACTGCTACTTTCATTATCATGCAGCTCCCTCTCTTTTCAACATCATTAAGGAAAATATTCAATGACGTTGGATTAAATAACATCCCATACAAGCTTCTCAATAACTTAATCCATTTTGATTCGTTAGGGCACACATTTTTATTTCATATTATTCCATAATTTTCATAATAAAGATAATGCAAACTAGTTTTTAAACTGCAAAAATCCAGAACATACTGCATGAAATTATTTAAATCCAAATATATTGCATTTATTGCGCATTATTCACTAATTTTACAACTGCTTAAAAATAAACGAGATTATAAGACTTATGCATTGTAAATCCAGGTTACCAATTGTTCACAGGTCTATTATTGTCTAAATGCTTCATGGAAGTTAATTAAGTTCCCATTTTCTGCCAGATCTGGTTTTATCACCAAACAGAGGGATCTAATTAGCATAGAACAAGATGGATTCAATAATTTAGGAAGAACGTCATAACAAATCTGGATCATCCATGTTGCTATATCACACCCTTCATCACTGCCTCTGAGCACATCAGTAAAAGGATGTGTTCATTCACGTTTAAATCACAAAATGCAATTATGTCAGTATACTCACTGAGGTTAATGTGAGCTTGCAGCTCTGTGAAGAAAAATCACAGAATAAGCAATTGCAGAAAAAGTCTCTGCACAGGTCAGAACAGTTGGGCACATGTGCAATATGGTCATAAAAAAAACAAGTACATGCCGCAAATGACAAAACGAAAAGGGGAAAAAAAAACAACTGGAAACCTAATGGCAGACAAACTTAATCAAGAGCCAATGCAGCATTATGGAACATATGGTAGAAGCCTTCATTTCAGGCAAAACTGGAAGCATTCAGGCACCTTCACATACTCTCTAAGTGTCTGTCACCCAGCAATGTTCTCTATTTAACTTCACAAGAGTCAGCTAAAGGACTCCTCAGTCCATCTCATTTCAGCACCAAAGGCTTTCCTTTGCTGTATGTGGCACCTCCCTGCTGCCCCACCGAGGTGGCAGGTGAATTACCCCTTCCAGCAGCACCTCCCCAGCCCTGCTGGGGCAGGAGAAGTGGAGGTGGCACCAGGGGTAGTTCATGCTCAGGGACTGAAAGCCTGCCTGGGGAGAAAGAGGGAAAGAAGCACATCGAGTTTGGAGAGGAAGAGATTCCTGTGGCCCTGCTCTCTGGTGTCACAAAAATAACATGTTATGTTGTCATCAATATGTTCAGTTAATACATGAATATATTCTGTTAATATACAATCTAAATACAGTTTAAAATCTTTGCTTTAAAATAGCAAAGCTACTTTGAATGGCTGAGATTTGGCCAGACCAGACTTTTCTGTCCTTCCCCATAGATCTCCATCCTTCATTCTGGCCCCGACAGGAACTGGACATCAAAAGAAAACAGAAGTTCAAAAGCTAGCAGCTGTCTTGGGGAGACAGACAGACATGCTCTTCCATGTGGGTGGTGATGAGGCCTCAACGCATAGTCCAAGGGCAATCAAAAGAGACTTCAGGGCCTTGGGCTGGTTCATAAGGGAATCTGGAGTACAGGTTATTTTTTCCTCTCTCCCTCCAGTCACGGGCAGTGACATGGGCAGAGACAGATGGGCCCAGTCTATTAATACGTGACTCTGTGGCTGGTGTCGCCGCCACAGGGTTGGGTTTTTTGGTAACTGGATGGCCTACAGAGCACCAGGCTTGCTGGCATCAGATGGGATTCACCTCTCTCAAAGTGGGAAGAGGGTCTTTGCTCACAGGCTAGTGAGGCTCATTGACAGAGCCTTAAACTAGTCTTGAAGGGGGAGGGGGATAACATCAGGCTTGCCCACGACCAGCTGTGGGGTGATACAGCAAGGTTAGAGGGATGGGTTGCTAGCAAGGGCCCTCAGCCTGTTGCTCTGGGACATGCTGGCTACACTGCAGCACACCTGAAGTCTTACGGAGATGAGCCAGGGGCTCCTGAGGTAACAGAGGCCAACAGGGAAACACCAGTGAAATACCTCAAAGGAATTAAGGGTGTTCCTCTAAGAAGGTGACATGGCCGATAACCCACCTGAAGTGCCTCTACACCAGTACATGCAGCATGAGCAACAAACAAGAGTTGGAAGCCACCGTGCCACTAGAAAGCTAGGACCTCGTTGTCATTACTGAAACTTGGTGTGACAAATCCCATGACTAGAGTGTGGCTATCAATGGCTACAGGCTGTTCAGAAGGGACAGGCGAGGAAGGAGGGGTGAAGATGTTGCCCTCTATATCAAGAAATGGATAGATTGTGAAGAGCTGCCTCTGAAGGATGGCCATGAGCAGGTAGAAAGCTTATGGGTAAGAATCAGAGACTGAGACAACAAAGGGAACTTTGTGGTTGGTGTCTATTACAGGCCACCTGATCAAGAGGAGCCTGCTGATGAAGCCTTCTTCCTTCAGCTCCAGGAGGCTTTGTGCTCGCAGGCTCTCATCCTACTGGGGAACTTCAGCCACCCCAACATCTGCTGGAAAAGTGAGGTGTAGGCAATCCAGGAGAATCCTAGAATGCATTGAGGATAAATTCTTTAGCCAGATAATCAAAGGGGATGCGATACTGGACCTGTTGTGAGCTAATCAGTGACATCAAGACTGGAGGCAGCCGGGGCTGCAGTGAGCACGCACTGGAGGAGTTCGCAGTCCTGAGAGATATGGGTCAGGCGAAGAGTAAAGTCAGGACCATAAGTTTTAGGAAGGCAAACTTCCAGCTCTTGAAGGAGTTAGTCAATAGGACCCCCTGAAAAATTACTCTCAGGGACAAGGGAGCAGAACAGAGCTGACAGATCTTTAAGGATGCACAAGAGCTCTCAGTCCCCAAGTGTTAAGAAACCAGGAACGGAAGGCAAGAGACCAGCATGGCTGAGTTGAGACAGGCTGGCCAAACTAAAGGGCAAGAAGGATATGTACAGGCAGTGAAAGCAGGGACAGGTATCCAGGGAAGAGTATAAGGACTCTGCAGGGTTGTGCAGGGATGGGGTCAGGAAGGCCAAGGTGAAGATGGAGCTGAATTTGGCAAGGGATGCAAGGAATAATAAGAGGGGCTTCTACAGGTATGTCAGCCAGAAAAGGAAGGTCAAAGAAAGCGTAGCCCCCCGATGAATAAGACTGGCAAACTGGTAACAATGGACAAGGAGAAGGCTGAGGTACTCAACAACTTTTTTCTCGGTCTGCACTGACAGCCTCTCTTCCCACACCTCTCAAGTGGATGGACCGCAAGACGGGGATAGGGGGAGCAAAGTCCCTCCCATGGTAAGAGAAGATCAGGTTCATGACCCCCCGAGGAACCTAAATGTACATAAGTCTACAGGACCAGATGAGATGTATCCCAGAGTCCACAGGGAATTGGCTGATGTCATTGCCAAGCCATTCTCCATAATATTTGAAAAGTCATGGCAGTCAGGTGAAGTCCCTGGTGACTGGAAAAAGGGAAACATCACATCACACCCCTTTTTAAAAAGGGTAGAAAGGAGGACCCCAGGAACTAACGACCTTCCAGCCTCAACTCTGTGCCTGGGAAGATCATTAAGCAGATCCTCCTAGAAGCTATGCTAAGGCACATGGAGGACAGGAAGGTGATTCAAGACAGCCAGCATGGCTTCACCAAGGGCAAGTCTTGCCTGACCAAACCAGTGGCCTTCTATGATGGCATAACTATGTCAGTGGAC
Source organism: Opisthocomus hoazin (assembly GCF_030867145.1). Lineage (NCBI taxonomy): Eukaryota > Metazoa > Chordata > Aves > Opisthocomiformes > Opisthocomidae > Opisthocomus > Opisthocomus hoazin. The sequence continues at coordinate 21,945,817 of NC_134414.1, read as the reverse complement.
AAGGGAAGAGCTACAGATGTCAACTGTCTGGATTTCTGTAAGGCCTTTGACACGGTTCCCCACAACATCCTTCTCTCTAAATTGAAGAGATATGGATTTGATGGGTGGACTGTTCGGTGGATAAGGAATTGGTTGGATGGTTGCATCCAGAGGGTGGTGGTCAATGGCTCAATGTCCGGATGCAGATCGGTCACAAGTGGTGTCTCTCAGGGATCCATACTGGGACCAGTGCTGTTTAGTACCTTCATCAATGACATAGGCAGCGAGATCAAGTGCACCCTCAGCAAGTTTGCAGATGACACCAAGCTGAGTAGTGCGGTCAACATGTCTGAGGGATGGGATGCCATCCAGAGGGACCTGGAGAAGCTTGAGACATGGGCCAACATGAAACTCATGAGGTTCAACAAGGCCAAGTGCAGGGTCCTGCATCTGGGTCGGGGCAACCCCCGCTATCACTACAGGCTAGTCAATGAAGGGATTGAGAGCAGCCATGCGGAGAAGTACTTGAGGGTACTGGTGGATGAAAGGCTGGACACGAGCCTACAATGTGTGCTTGCAGCCCAGCAGGCCAATCATATCCTGGGCTGCATCAAAAGCAGTGTGGCCAGCAGGTCAAGGGAGGGGATTCTGCCCCTCTGCTCTGCTCAGGTGAGAGCCCACCTGGAGTCCTGCATCCAGCTCTGGAGTCTTCAGCACAAGAAAGCAATGGAGCTGTTGGAGTGGGTCCAGAGGAGGGCCACAAAAAGAGATCCAAGGGCTGGGGCACCTCTCCTCTGAGGAAAGGCTGAGAGAGTTGGGGTTGTTCAGCCTGGAGAAGAGAAGGCTGCAGGGAGACCTTGTATCAGCCTTTCAGTATTTAAAGGGGGCTTATAAGAAAGATGGGGACAAACTTTTTAGCAGGGCCTATTGCAATAGGAAAAGGGGTAATGGTTTTAATCTAAAAGAGGGTAGATTTAGACTAGATTTAAGGAAGAAATTTTCTACAATGAGGGCAGTGAAACAGTAGCACAGGTTGCCCAGACAGGTGGTAGGTGGTGGATGCCCCATCCCTGGCAACATTAAAGGCCAGACTGGATGGTGCTCTGAGCAACCTGATCTAGTTGAATATGTCCCTGCTCATATGGGGGAGTTGGGCTAGATGACCTCTAAAGGTCCCTTCCAACCCAAACTATTCTATGATTCTATTTGGTCACATTACTACTATTGCTGCCCTTGATGGAAAATAATTGCATATTTGAATGTGTTTGACCTATTGGGGTAATCACGGGTTGTTACACATGAGGCTGCAACTCTGAGATAAGCTGAGGAAGAATTTTCTGGTTCCACAGGACAAAAGGAGAGAGCTGGAATAGGTATGGCGTCATGCACTGACCAGCACATGCAGTACAATGTCAAGTATCTTCCTCTTGCTAGACAGATATTGCTGTTATGGGCCAAAGGTTCACTCGGCTTCCCAATGACTTAAACCAAAGGGACCCTGTGATGGCCTAAAGCATCTGTAGTCACTTACCTTAGCACTAATTTCAGCAGCCCAGCTGTACAGAAAAAGTAGAGATGGCTCCATATCAGTAGAAGACCTTACGTAGCATTTCCACTACTTCCTGCACTGTTCAGAGACCAAGACACCATAAAGTACCATAACCCAGAAGAAGAACCATGGGCTGTGTACAAGCCACCCTCCGGATCATCACAGTTATAGGGTCCAATATTGCACAGAACAAAATTAGCTAAATGTTGTCATCAGTAAATAAACAGCCAATATACCCGTGCAAGAGCCTCAGCTCCCTACGCCTGTAAATTCCTGCTCCAGAGAAACATCACAGAGTAAAAACAACTGAGCAATGTTCTGCTGAGCTCTTTCACTCATACTGCCCCAGCACAGCAAAAAAAAAGATAAAAATCTGTTTGCAAAGCCTTCAACACACGGCACAGAAGACTGTTTACAGTAAGTGATTTGCTTATAACTGGAACCTGGCACAGAAATTCCAGCTTCTTAGCTAGATTCAGGTAGCAACACAATTTAGGTTCAAGCACAGTGACTGTATTATGCAACAGCAGAAAAATGGTTAAACCTTCATTTTTTCATTTAGATAAATGGCCAGGTGCTTTTCAGCACTGTCTCAACAAGAGGACACAAAATGGAGAAAAAGTTTGCCAGCTGGCTTTTCAGCATCACTTGAGTCCAGCTGAGACAGAAATAATTTGATGGTATGTTTTCCCTCTGTATTTTAGCACATCAAATTCTGTTTGTGCCTAGACGTGAAAATGAAAACCACTGAGGAAGATACACATCTGTGTATTTTTCTCATCTGTTTCCAGGTCCAGCTTGATTTCAGAATTCTGGAGTGGTGGGTTTATTTTGTTTAAAACTACCTTAATCTCTGTAACAGAGATCTATTGGTTATTTCTATTTTTCCTCTCTCATATGAAAACAAGAGACTTCTTAATGATCATAAAGTGCCCTTCCAGATCTAACTTAATAAATTCATCTCCCTTTCAGGAAAGGAGACACTTTTCCCTTACCTCTGATCTAAATAGCCTCTGTAACATTCATCTTTTTTCAGTACTGGCTGCTCACCGTTGATTCTCTTTTCATTTTTCTCTCCAAATTCTGGGCCGATGTGCTCTCCATACCTTGGCTGCCATTTCAATTGCTGGGCCCAGTGGGTGTGTTATGTCAATACAGGGATATTTGCAGTCTGCTCTATGTGCATGTGCTTTACTTCACAATTTGATACCAATTGCACAAGTTAGGCCTCTGTTTTATTCTCCATCTCCCACCAAGTAACATAACCTTTGGATTACACTATGAACACACACAGTGATATTTTTGTTACAATTTTTGCATTTCATTTCCAGCTGAATAGGGAGGAGGAATGGTGCACTGGCTAAAGCAGTAAGAAAAGTGGCCTTTTGGAGAAGTGAGTTCATTTCTTGGCTCTGCCAAAAGCATTCTGTGGCTTTATCAGCCCTGCCCAACAGTTTGCGATGCAGAGGTCCTTGATTTACTGGTCCTTGATGAAGCTAATTCCTTAAGCAAACCTCCAGCGTTGGCCCAGAACAACGATGGTGCTCTACTCGCAGATCATTGTTGCTGCATTGTGCTGTGCTGAGCAGCTGAAGATGCTGGCTGAAGTGCCCTGTGTGACCTGTCACACTTTCTCTGAGTCAGTCCCAGATTCACGCAGGTCCTTATTCACAAGTAATTCACATTTTTACTGTGAGGGTGGTCAAGCACTGGCACAGGTTGCTCAGGGAGGTTGTGAGGTCTCCATCCTCAAAGATATCTGACATGGTCCTGGGCAACTGGCTCTAGGTGGCCCTGCTTGACCAGGTGGGCTTGGACCAGATGAACTTTAGAGGTCCCTTCAACCTCAACCATTCTGTGATTCAATGAGGAGCCTCTAGATATCTATCTAACTATAACAGGAATTTAGGTATCTTGCAGACGTGCCAAAGTCTAAATGAATTTGTTTTAATCTGGAGCTGAAATTCACCTCATGTATCTTAGTACCGTGTCAGTAAGATGATAACAATACACTGTTCCTTGTTGACAAAAGCGTTGTTAGAGAAAAATGTCTAGTGTTGGAAGAGTTGTATAGATACTACTGCTAAAGGAATTAATGACATTTACCTTACAATGACTAATAGCTGATGAAGTCCCATCATTTCTAACTAATTCTAAACAATTTGGGGGGACAACTTGTCAAATACACATATGCAAAGCCAACATATGTATGTATTTGTGTGATGTGGAGCAGTTTGTAATCCTACTTCCAAGATGTCGTTTAGGAGGGGTCAAGGAAAACTCAATCTTATATAAAACCAGACAGGGTGTGACTAATGTGGACAAGTCACACTTGGGCCCTTAGCCAAGATAGAACTAAGTCAATGCTTCAAAATGCAGCTCTTTTTCTGGACAAATTCTTAGTTTAAAATTACATGATCAATATGCAGCCTGGGCAATCCTTGTGTCAGCAGTGCTATCTCCTTTTATTTTTCACAACTGACAAAAGATAAGGTTTCTTCAAAGATTAATATTGGTCTGTTAATTAACTAATATATGAGCAGATGTTAACTGCTTCAGAAGTGCCAAACACTTCTGTTGTTATTCACTGCAGAGTCAGATGTTTCTAGATTTTTTTTTTTTCAGAGCCATGAGCAGGGTTTGAAAGCTTAGGGGCACAATTGTCACTGGTTTGAACTGCAGCTGTGTGGTTAAAACTCCATACCGGGCTTCGAAAACTGCCCTCAAGGCAAGGCTGTATTCTGCCACTTCTGTGCGTATGAGGAAAGGCAGCATTCACAGAGTGCTGCAGAGTATGGACCATAGCTAATTAACACTGCCTCATTTATCTCATGTGGTTCCACATTTTCAAGTGATATGCAATAGCTACAAGTCATCAACAGAGGACTAAAGACACAGTGCTTGAAAGGCCATGTCTGATGCAAGCCGAAGCCCCAGAATCAGTGCCAGTTACACAAAAATGAAAATCTGAAGCTTACCGAACAGATGAAAGGAAGAAAACTTTGCAAGCATCACTCTAACAAGGCTGCATTTTGTAAATTGCTGTCAGTTTAGTCTGAAAGGATTAGGGCCGAGTCCTCACTTCAAGGGATGACAGTACCACAGAGCTCCATTTTGTCGGATGATTTCTGAAAAATATCTTTCCCTCTAATCAAGCACTGCTGTAAACAGCAGTCTCTGACCTACTGCTTCTACAGTTTGAATACAAATCTCCACATGCAGATCTGAAGTGCCATGTGACGTTTATCTAATTTCTTGTTCCTTTATAAAACGTTCTGCACAAAAAAAGCATAGAAAAGACCAAGCAGGCAAGAACCCATCACAAAGCAATCTGTTACAACCCTCTCACCCCTTGAATTCTATTTGTGCTGCTCAGAGAAGAAATGTTGATCATGAATTTTGATAGTCAACTGCCCAGTGTCTACAGAGTTTTAAGTCTAGTGCAGAGAAGCTTTGAAATCAATGCAAGTCCTGCAGCTCTAGTCCCACTGGCTGTATTCTTGCTGAATGTGATAAGCTAAGTAGCACTGGGTGTATTCAGGTTGAGACCTGCAATTAAAACACAGTTTCTTTAAAAAGTACAACAGTTTTAATATTGTCAGATGAGCTGTGCCTCTTTCCAAAAAGAGAGATAAAGCTGAGGTTCTAATGAAACTCTTCTCTTTCTTAAAGATATTGTATCACTCTGTGGTAGTTGCACTGCTCAGACTCCAAATGGAGTATGTGAATTCTGCCTAATGAAGTTTTCCCTTTGGAGCTTCGTAAACCATGCTGTGTGTTTTTGTACAACCCCAGTTCCTAATTCAAGAATTGGCTGTGTGTCACTGCTGTCTCCATATCTTTGAAAAACACTTTGGCATCTTCTGCAGAATAAAAAATATGAAGTGTTACAAGTGTATGTCCAACATGTGATTTGTAAATCTGAAACATCAAGGAATGCATGATCCGTACCACCTACAATAAGTACATATTTGAATGAAGAACATTGCCAGGCCTAAAAACATACTTGAACATGCCTGAATATAAGGAGTTTCTGTTTCCTCAGGCCTTAGATGACCTTCTCCTGAATTTCTTACCAGGCCAGCCAACCTCTCTGACCAAGGAGAGGAAAAAAAAAAAAGGAAAAAGAAATCATTTCCACATTTTCCACATGAAAAACATTTTCAGGACACTGTGATCAAGAAGTCTATAATCCCTACCAAAAAAAAAAAAAAAAGAGATCAATCAGATCATGTTCAACCACATGTCACTTCCAGGGAGCTGAAGCTCTAAGGCTGCATCTGACTCTCCTGGCTCACAAACCAGCTGCCAAATCAAATCCCAGAGGCTGGCCCAGATGCAGCACAACGAAGAACAGAAACTAATGGGGGCCCATCAATTCTCAATCAAGATTCTCCCTAACCTGCCATCTATCACAGAATATCATTATTATTATCTCAATTGCCAATATGCTCTGGAACTCCCAAAGCTGTGTCTAGAGATTTTCAAGTAGTTTTTATCCTGCTACAATATTGAGTTGCTACAATATACAGAAGACGAATGACCCTTTTTAGCTCTTCCTAATAACTTTTTTCTTCTGACCTATAGACAGCGAAAGTAAGATCATGCTTAGCTTAATTTTGTTTTTCCCAATTTATGAATCTGTAGCGCTTTTTAGAAATGTAACACAGATAAGTGTTCAAAATGCACAATGCAGTGGTGTTCAGGAAAGCTCAGTATGACAGTGTTAAAGATCGCAAGATAGTTTCATAGTTTTTTATGAAGGAAACCTCAAATTAATGATATCTGGAGAGACTTCCTGGCTTTCCTAAAACACAGAACACACCCTGGTGTGCCACAAGGCTAGGGAAAAGAAAGACATTTGGTAGTCAATATTTTATGTAACATCTGGATTAATAAATGCCAGGCTTTAACCTAAATTTTCAGGATTTACTTTATGTTGTGGTAGAACCAAAACATATTAGCTACTAATCAAATCCACAAGACAATTCAGTTCTTGCCCTTAAGGCATTAAAAAAGTTTCCTTCTCAAAGAAATTTTAGAATTATTACCATATAACAACTTGCTGCATGCGAAGCTACTGGGAATCTGCTGCTGGATACAGAGATCACTGTCAGGAGCACGAGGCATTGAGTTGTGCTGGCTGCTTATTTATTTCCCAGTAGAATTTAATCTTTAATGCTCTCTTTTGCCAAACAGCTGCACATCCAAACAACCACTTTTATATCATATTCCCCCATTCCCTCAACAGCCAGAGCTCCCTCAGCCTTGCCCTTCTAAATCTGAATGGAGCTGGAAATATTCCCTGAATGGGGCACAAAATCCCAGGTAAGATTTATGAAAGAAAAACAACAACAACCACAACAAAAACTGATACAGATGCCTGAAATAAACTGAAACAGCATCTGTCCTAACCTCTAATTTTTTATATATGTCATGTTGGTCCTGAACTTTCAATCCTAGAGAGTTAAATCCAGTCCTGATCAGGCAGCCTAGGTATTAGATTACGTGATTTAAGCTCTCAGAAGCAGCACTAGCCATACGCCACAGAGACACAGTCTGGTTCCACCTCACTGCCTTTTCAGAAACAATTCCTCTGGATCACTTGAACCCTTCTTGCTTCAGGGACTCGCAAGCCCTTCTGAACCAGCCATTGCTCATGGTGCTACAGCATTCTTTGCCAGACCCCATGCAGTGTGGCCAAGCAACCAGTGGGGTATCACAGAATTATCAGCGTCCTGAAATCATCCGCTTCTACCTCTTCTGTCATCACCCAGAGCAAATGCCCAAGAACCACTGTTCTTGCTCTGCAGAATCATACTGCTCTTACCCAAAACTATTTGTGCAAAAGATCTCCCCAAGTGTCTCTATCTCCAAGTCAACAATCAGAAATAACAGCGTTTTCAGCAAAATCTTACCAAGAACTCAAAGTCATTAGGTAGTTCTTCTGCAATCTTTACCCTAATCATAGGCAAGCAGTCATCCCTATTACATTTCTATTCATAAATTAAGCAGTGCCAGGCAACATTCCCAATCACTGGAACTGAATCACTTGGACTGTTAAATTGTTGCTGTGTTTCCTGCCACCATTTTACTCCAGGTCATCTAGAAGCCTCCCAGATATACCCCAGCAAGCCACAGGAGATAGCAAGGCCAAGGAGTACAGTCAGCAACTGGCCACTCTGTGCTGCAGGGATAAGAATTCAATGCCATGAACATGGACCACACTCTGTCAGCAACAGTCCCGGGCATGTTTAATTTCCTAACACAGACGTAACCCCAAGGTCTCTCTGAAAAAGCCACAGAAAAATAGATGAGATTCAAAAATAAACATAATAGAAGCCACTCAGGGTAAGACAAAAAAAAGTGAAAATATTGGTCAAGAGATCCTCATCAGAAGTACCAGCCCTTTTCCATCTACTCCTAAAGGCAGTTACTGTAGCTCCTACAGCATCAGACAGTGAGAAGCAGGTTCACCACTAGAAGGCAAAGTATTTTACATTTAAAATCAACACCTTGAACTGCATCCAGAACCAAACTGAGAGCCAGGAAAACTCAAGAGCATAAAATGTTATCAAGTGTCCTGAGGAAACCACAGCTGAGTTGGGAAGCAGCTGCATCCTTCCCCAGGTGGAGCACATTGCAGAGGTTGACTCTCATAGGGAACAGCCTAGATCACTGCAGCAATGCTTGCATCTAAAAAGGTCACAATTTCCTCGCTAAGGACAGGGAGAAAAATAGGTGAGGCCTGTCTGTTCCACATCAAGGGCTCAACTTGCCTCCCATTTAGTGAATTTGGGTTCAAAAGAGAAACTGACTCTCAGTTGCCCCCTCACTTACAAAATTTCTTTTCTATTTTTGCCCACAAGCCATTCCAATTTCACTTCATTCAGGCTGAGTATCGGCCTGCTCACTCTTTCCCTGTTAATGCCACAGAGAAGCCTGGCTTGCTGTTCCACCCCTTACTCAAGAAAGAGAGAAGTAAGGGATATATCTGCACCCAGTTTGGTGGGAAGAGGTGCTCATGCTGGGTGAGTTGCTACGATGACAGACTGTGGTCACTGGAGAGGCGTGAAAGGAGACTGCTTCAGAATGGCTCCCCAAACACAGCTGTGCACAGTGCTAGTAAGCTCCTCATCATGCTGAAGTATAAGCTACGAATCATAACCCACCTCATCTCACTAGCTTAACAGATACAATCAAATGCTTTTTCTGCAATGTTCATGATGGCACTGTGGAACTCACTGCCACAGGACATTGTGGAGACTGAAGCATTAAGCAGGTCTGAGGAGGACTTAGACAAATTCTGGGAAGATCTGCCATTTGTGGCCATCAAACACAGAAGTATGGATGGGATCTCTTATCCAGAAAGTCCCTAAATCACTGAGTGCTGGGATCATAGGTATTACTCTATGGAAATGATCACTCTTACCTCCTTCATCCAAGCATGCACTGTTAGCTCTTGGTGGAGATAGCATCCTGGGCAAGATGGACTTTGTTCTAAGGCAGCATGGCCATTGCTATGTTAACCTCTGAGATGGGCCACTGTGTACACTGAAAGGGGCTGGTACAAAGAAAGACTGAGATAACCCACAGGGATTGCTGAGGATAGCTGAGCATCACCAAACATTATTGCACGAGCTGCCCCAGAAAGACAACAATCACTTCTCTCCTTGACCTTCTGAGAGGCAGTAAGATGCCAGATCCTTTGCTAAGCAACAGCAAAAAAACTCAACAGGTGCAGCCAAGAAGCAGTTTAGATCTGGTCTTCCTTTTATTGGAGCTACCTGAATGTTCCTACTCACAAGATGAAATTTGCCCCTTGTTGAGGAAGGCTATGGAAGTGTACAGAACAGTGAGATCAAACAGCTAGAAGGTGCTACACAAACAAAATGCCCTTTGACTCCACCCTCCTGACTCTGAATCCTCTACGAGTGCAGTTTGCTCAACAGCCTACTCTGTTATATTGCTCGTGTCCCCCCCCACAGGACACTCCAGACTCCAGCAGCCTCGTGCATGCGAGAGGGTGCTGCTGCACCCAGCTTACCCCAGCAACAGGAAAAGGGGCAAGTGGACACTGTGGCTGCCAGAGGACGCAGAGGTCCTACAATTTTGTTAAAGGACACCATTCATACGCTTGATTACGACAGGACAAAAATTTGAGAAATAAATAACTATGCTTTGTTGCAGAAGTAGGCTTGATACAGATCAGTGTCCACTGAAAAATTAAAGATGATTGCCCATCTAATTATAGAACATCATAATTTGTTACACCTAATTTTGACAATTACAGCAGGGTACGTAAAGAAAAAGCCTGAAAGATGGGATCAGGAATCTGGCAGCTACAAGGAGGAGTTATCACTTTTACAGAATAGGCCCAGTTACTGTAAGTTAACACTTCAGGCCCTGGTTTGGTTTGCTGGAATTACACGCACTTAACCTCCTGTGATGCACAAACTATTTCATTGACTTGTTACTAACAATGCATGCTGATTTCATTTTAGTAGGGATATTACAAGAGGACAAACCACATCTACCTTCAGCCTTAACAATAAGCTGCCTTCACCTAATCTTCTACCTTCAGACCATTTTCTAGTGCCCTTTTAATCTAAAAGGCATACAATAAAATATTAGTCAGAATAAAATGCACCACTGAGAAAAATACTTTCTAGTCAGCTAAGCTTCCCTAACCTGCCTTAGAACTGAAAGAGGCACCTAGATCCAGTACCCACTGCAGTCAATTTACAACCTTTCATTGACTTCAGTCAGGCCTCAGGCATAAGAAAATGTTCTTGTTTTTCTGGCTCAAAACACATGGATCTGCTGGGGAAGAGAAGTGCTACAGAAAAAGCTCTGCAAAGAGAACTGAAAGAGAACTGTGCAGGGCTCTATTAGCTTTGAGTTTTGGGGTGTATTCTCCTATGTATAAATATTTTTTAAAGTGCATTTATCAGAATAAAAAAGCAGAATATCTGAAGGTTTTTGGCACCTTCAAGCCCAAGATGGTCACAAACAAAAACAAAAAAAGAAGAGGAAAATAAACAACAGGAACAGTCTTCATTGTTCCAACATTAACCCGAAAGGAGAAGAAATTTCCTTTTCACCTACGGTACCATCAGCATAAATAAGGTACCACAGTTAAAACAATGCTGAGGATGCCTTGCTAGCTTAAAAAACAGAGCAGGAATTCTGAAAATAGTCTCAGAAAGAGGATGAACGTGGCAGATAGGCCTCTTTTGTAGTTTAAGAGCAGAAGAAATAATAGGGGATAAAATGATGTTAGAGGTGGTGGTAATAGGAAAGGTTGTCTTCATTAGAGTTGACCATCACCCACAAGTCCAGCTGAATTTACCCTCTGGAGAATCCTTGAGGTCTGAGTGACAATCAAATTCTTTTTAAAAAAAGCAATAAGATGTGAAATAAAATTCTCTCTATGTTAGTCTGGAGAAGAGGAGGCTGAGGGGAGACCTTCTTGCTCTCTACAACTACCTGAAAGGAGGTTGTAATGAGGCAGGTGTTGGTCTCTTCTCCCAGGTAACTAGCAATAGGATGAGAGGCAATGGCCTCTAAGTTGCATCAGGGGAGGTTTAGATTGGATATTAGGAAAAATTTCTTTACTGAAAGAGTGGTCAGACATTGGAACAGGGAAGTGGTGGAGTCACCCTTCCTGGAGGTGTTCAAAAAACGTGTAGATGTGGCACTTCAGGGCATGGTTTAGCAGTCATGGTGGTGTTGGGTTGACGGTTGGATTTGATGACCTTAGAAGTCTTTTCCAACCTATGATTCTATGATTCTATGATTCTATGATTCTATGATTCTATGATTCTATGATTCTGTTCTGTGAAATCTAAAGCCATATTTCACAGTATGACATGATTCACAGAATGCCATTTCGCTGCTGCACTTCCCAAGACAAATCACAACACACAACGCTGGAGACTATGGCAGCACCAGTCCCTGAGCACAAACTACTAGAATTTAATGCACTGATTTTCTCTTTGTTGCTTGCTAACTTATTTTTGTTTACCTGTAATTTTAATTTTGCCTGCAATATGTGTACATATTACAATGAAGTGGCCAGCTCAGCAGAGACCTCAGCGAGCCACTGAACACAGTTACAAAAAGGCTAATGGACCCCTTGCCACTTCGCTGATGTATGCTCTGTGTGCGTGCCATTTTTTCTTTATGGTGGCTATCTGTGGTGGTTTAATCCGGCAGATGGCAACTAGCACCACGCAGTTGCTCCCCAGCCACACTGAGATGGAGAGGAGAATGGGAAAGAGTAAAACTCGTGGGTTGAGATAAAGACAGTTCAATAAGACAACAAAGAAAGGAATAATAATTGTAACAATAACAATAATAACAACAGTTATAATAATAAAGAATATGCAAAACAAGCTATACACAATAAAATGTTTCTCACTGCCTGATGACCGATTGCATAGCCAGTCCCTGAGCAGCGATTGTGGAACCCGTAGAGTTCCCGCAGCTCATGGATTTCAGAGATTTCACTGAACTCACGAATTTCACAGAACCCACCAAACTCACGTAAAAGTTTGAACTCATGGAAAAGGTCAAACTCACGGGAAAGTTTGAACTTTGATTAAAAAGAGTCAAAATTCCAGAAAAGAGAGTTCCTGCTCCCCGGCAAACCCGCATTCATAAACTGAGCATGACATCTATGGTATGGAATACTTCCGTTGGCCAGCTTGGGCGAGCTGCCTGGCTGTGCTCCCTCCCAGCTCCTGCACACCGGCTCATTAGCTGAACTGGGAAACTGAAAAAAGTCCTTGATTTCTTAGCAACACCAAAAAACATCAGTGTATTATCAACACTATTCTCCTAGTAAATCCAAAACACAGCAGCTACGGGGAAGAAAATTAACTCCTGGGTAGACCAGTAGTAGGGTCGACAGGACACTACCTTTCTTTGGAGAGGAAGATAACTGGCACTTAAAAGCAATTTTAACAAACAGACATACAGGAGGAACAGGCTTTCTGACGACAGAGTTCTGCCACTGGCACCACACTGTACAAAGCCGTTTCATAGCCATACCAAGTGCCATTTTTGGAAGCAATCACAGTATTTTCATTGGAAGGCTCTTCCAGGACTCCACTGCTGTAATGATGGGATGCCACCTTTTAACTTCTAGCCTGAATTTGCTCCTGGCCCATTTATATACCTTCAGTTCTTGTACTATTTTTGCTGTTTTCAGAACATCCCCATTCATTCCATCAGCATTTTTACAGACAGCTGTTGTCCCTTCCAGCCTCCATTTGGTTAAGCTAAACAAGGAAAGCTCCTTCTGTGTTTTCAGATATGACATACTCTTCCTTCTCCTGTTCCCCACAATAATCCCTCTGCAGACTTTTTCGAGTCTGAAGGCAGAGCTGCACACATGATCCCAGACACAGTCAGAATAAGCCCTTGTTATAAATGCTACCATCTCTCTGCTGGAAATCTGAGGATATAATTCTTTTTTACATACCTGCACTGCTGCTAGCATCACCCTTGGAGCAATCAATACACCAGAGAGTTTCCTCTGGAAAAGGAGCCTAGCCCTCAGCTCACAAAACAGCTGGCTCGGGTGGCTCACTTCCCTGCAGCGCTGCCTGTTGAAAGGCAGGACACAGAGCAAAACCATCCCTGCAGGAGGAATTAATGCAGCCTGCATCTTAACACTGTATAGTAAGCCCTTCTCCTCAGAAATGGGAAACTCTGAGTTAAATCACTCTACTCTCCGTCTCTTCTACTACATCTGCAATATTCCAGTATTCCTCAGAAACAAAAGCAAGAGAGTGATAGTTAAGATTCATTGTTGAGACACGTAAAAGGGTGATCAAGCACCTGAATGGTTCCAACCACAGAGGCTGAGACCCTTCCACCCCTGCAGCATGGACGTGATGCCAGATTAACTTGCAGACTGGATCAGGAGACTGCAGGCTTTCAGCATCCCTTTGGGTGGTTTACAAAAGCTACAGATAACTTCAATGTGATTGCTGCTGCACACAACAATATTAATACTATTTTTCTTTTTAAATCAGAGTTCTCAGTCACAGAGCCCAGGTAAAGCCAACAAACCGTGGTTTGTATGCCCCCAGCTTAATGATCATCCGTCTGCACTCGTTCTACGTTCCCCTTGTCATCAGAAGACAGAGGGTATTTTGCACATGAAAGTGGTTTCATGCAAACTTTGAGTGTTGAAAAGGTCTGGTAAGTCAGATCAACTTTAATTCTTCTCCTTATATTGCTTTATAACCACAATAATTTTCAGGCAAAGATAACTTTGATTTGATATCCCATCCATTTAAGCACAAGTCTCAGGCAATGTCTGCATTATCAGAAGAGAGACAGAGCAAACTGTGACCACATGCAGACCACAGAGGGCTGGAAACCATCCTTGTCTTGCACTGGGGAGGACAGGGACCCCCCACATCACATCAGGGAACAAGCACCAGCTGCAAGAGCCACAGGCTCTTCTCCAGGCTGTGTTAATTCTGAAATGTTTGGGGACCAGTTCCTCACGGTTCACCACCGAAGGGTTCAGGGCCAGGGTGATGCCAGCAAGCATCTTGTGTAGGAGGAGGACGATGAAGAGAAGCAGCTTGGCTGCAGGGAGCGCAGCTTGGGGGCGGCGAGAAGGAGAGCTGTGCAGGCAGCAGGGCAGCAGGAAAGAGCACTGCCAGCTTGTGCGTCATCCTGGGAGGATGAGGAGGTTGTTGCATTTTGATGAGGAAATGAGCTAGTAAGCACTAGGGAGGCCACCACAGGTTTCCTGGACTGTTCGAACTAGCAGAAAGTCTGATCCATTTCTCAGTTGTCCTATCTCTTGGGAGGGCATTTCATCAGACTAAATGTCCAAACAGATGTTCCAGCTGGTTTGTAAGCTAAGAGTAATGGCAAATGTGTTCAGCTGCTGGATAGCAGGCCCATCTTGTCTACCTGCAGCAAAATCTACATTGCCAAATATTTCTCAGTCTCTGTCTATTTACCACTAAGTTCAATTCCCACTCAAACCTGCTGACATTTCTTGCATCATCTTCCAGACGAGCTACTGAGCAATTTCAGAGATGCTGACTAAATTTGCAGCCACACAGGTGTAGATTTACAGTCATGCATGCTAGGTAAACTGGAAGATTTGTAGTAGAATACTTCTGACAGTAGAGAACAAAGCTATGATAAAGCACCGATGTCTGGACAATATGTGGGCCTGCAAATATAACAAAGAGACATCAGATTCTCGGCTCACGTGAGTCACTGCATATCCACAGCACTTCCCCACAAGCTGGCAAAAGCTTTTTAACACTGTGCACATGTCCCTCCTTCTTGCAGTGTGATGGAGAACTTGGTGGAATCGGCTGGCAGAAGTTTGAACCATCAAAGAAATGGGGAAGACTGAAGCTCGGTTGTAATGGGAATTGAGCATTATCTGGGTAGGGGTACCACCACACCCTGGTAGGTCCAATAGGGCGAATGAACTGGAAGGGAGATGAGGCTCGATGTCAGACCTCCCACCGAATTCATTGTGCTGCCTGCAAACAGCCTTTGCACAAGTGCTGCAGAAAACAGCTGGAGATATTGCAGATGTGCAAGCTCCTTCCCAGACTATTCGAGGGGAAATAAAAGACACAGTTGTTATTCCTGGGTTTGGCCAAGAGGTGACTCTGAACGCTTCAAAAGGGCAGGAAGAAACACCAAGGCCTTGTGTGGCCCAGGCATACTCAGCTGAGGGACCTGGCATCAAAAGCCTGGCTGCAAAATGCCTGACACAGACCTGTGCAAGGATGAGCGGGGAGAGCAGCTCTTAGCAGCAGCACTGAGCCCATCTCAGCAGCCCTCCAGCAACTCTGATTCCTAGGGGCTGCAGCAATGCCAAGCTGGTCTCGGGTGACAGAGGATATTTCATCAACGGGTACCCAAAAGGCTGTGCAGTAGGCAGCACCGACACGTGAAGACATTTGTCTTGACATAAAAAGTGCACAAGCAACAATACGGGAGCCAAAACCATGTGGTCAAATCCACCAGAGCAATTCTACTCATCAAACTTGCTCCTGAGAACTGTGCAGCAAGGCTGATAATCAACACATCCGCTACCCAGAAACCACGAAGAAGCAGCTTTTGATGCTGCAGACTCCCTGTGCATTGCTCCATACTGAAGAACCTGGGACTGGAGCTATTTATCTACTTATTTATTTTACAGCTCTACAAAGTTGTTCTACAGTGCTTCACTTTGCCTTCTATTTTCCCACAGATGTTTCAATATAAATTATAGTAATTATCCATTGTGAAGAAATTAATTGGCATTAACAATTGTGTGAAATGTAATTGTTATCAATTTCATGGGATTTCTGTCATGTTCAATCGCCCACATAGTTTGAACAATCTGCACACTGTGGAAGTATGGATGTATAGACTGTCCTCAAAGGATGAGTTATTAAGTTCCAGTTTAGTCCATTTGACTTGGAGGTTTAGGACAGAAGTGAATTTTCTGGAGGAATCTGAAAGAAGTGGTGCTGGAAAATCCTTTCTAGAGCTCAGCAACAATACAGAGGAACAAAAGCTGTATCATATCCTCATAACATCCTTCTCACATAGTAGACGTTCAACAGAGCCCAAAAATGCCATAGTCAATTGCCATCTTTAACAAAAATCACAGAATCACAGAATGGTAGGGGTTGGAAGGGACCTCTGTGGGTCATCTAGTCCAACCCTCCTGCCGAAGCAGGGTCACCTACAGCAGGCTGCACAGGACCTTGTCCAGGCGGGTCTTGAATATCTCCAGAGAAGGAGACTCCACAACCTCCCTGGGCAGCCTGTTCCAGGGCTCCGTCACTCTCAGAGGGAAGAAGTTCTTCCTCATGTTCAGATGGAACTTCCTGTGCTTCATTTTATGCCCGTTGCCCCTTGTCCTGTCACTGGGCACCACTGAAAAGAGCTTGGCCCCATCCTCCTGACACCCACCCTTTAGATATTTGTAAGCATTTATTAGGTCCCCTCGCATCCTTCTCTTCTTCAGGCTGAACAAGCCCAGCTCCCTCAGTCTCTCCTCGTAGGGGAGATGTTCCAGTCCCCTCACCATCCTTGTAGCCCTGTATTGACAGGACAACAAGAATCTTAGCTGGAATTTTCATCCTAAAGAGTGAAAGAGCACTTTCCAACACACCTTTCTAGAGCTGAAGTTAGCGACTTTCAGCAAGATATCCGAAGAAAGAACCTAAATCATTAATCTGCTCTAATGTGTTAAATGGGACCTGAAGATAAGAAAGGGTCAATTTAAAGCAAAATTAATGATGTTGTTTGGTATTTTCAAAGCAATGTGTCCAGGCCTTTCACCCCATTGAGTCCCATCTCGACAGTGATGTTACTATTTCCATGACTGATTTTGCTGAAGTCTTTAGCATAGCTCTAAATCACAGCCATTTTAAGTACAGATGATATTCTTACACATTTGGGTTCCTTATTCTCTCTAAATCCTGACAATCCTTATTTAGCAAAATCTTACAAATGTGAGTTGCAGAGATCAACAACTTTACTTCTTAGCATTCCCTTGTTCCCTGAGGAAACAGAAACTGGAGTAACCCAAATGGGACCTATATAACTGAGTACTCTGGACTGAAGGACCCCCAGTTCATGCAGGCATTGTATCATAGCATTTATTTTCTAACGATTTCCAGCAGCTGTTTAAAAGAAGATAGATTTTGCAATCCTTTTTTTTTTTTTTTCGTCCCTGCCATCTGGAAGGTTGTTAGCAAATGTGATTACTCTGATGGGTAAATAACCCCTTCTGACTTCAACTTACCAGTTATTTATGGCAAGCATAATCTCAGCTGTTATTTTGTGACCATGGCCTTTTGCAATAAATCATTCCCCTCTCTCTGTGGTGCTTACATCCCCCTTCCGTACACTGCATATTTTTTTTTTGGTAGAAGTTTCAGCCCTCCGAGCAGGATTGGCATTCTGGATCCCTTCTCATCCCAGTGACCCCTCTCTGCACTCTTTACAGACTGATTCCATCTCCTATGAATCACACACACACAGGCCAGCTAAGGTGAGAAAGTCCTTCCGGATATCATCTAGTCCAATCCCCTGCTCAAAGCAGAGTCACCTAGAGTAGGTTGCTCAGAGACGTTCCTGGGTGGGTTTTTAATATCTCCAAGGGTGGAGACTCCACAGCCTCTACAGGCAACCTGTTTCTGTGCTCAGCCACCTTCACAGTAAAAAAGTTTTTTCTCACCTTTAAATGGAATTTCCTTTGTTTCAGTTTGTGCCCACTGCCTCTTGTCCCATCACTAGACAGCACTCAGAAAAGCCTAGGTCCATCTTCTTTGCTCTCCCCACAAGGTATTATACACATTGATAAGATCCCTCTGAGCCTTCTCATCTTCACGCTGCACAGTCCCAGTTCTCTCAGCCTCTCCTTGTATGTCAGACACTCCAAGCCCTTAGTTATCTTCATGGCCCTCACTGGACTCGCTCCAGGATGTCCAGGTCTCTCTTGTACTGGGGAGCCCAGAACTGGACACGGTACTCCAGATGTGTCTCACTAAAGCTGAGCAGGGGGTAGGGATCACCTCCGCTGACCTGCTGGCAACACTTTGCCTAATGCAGCCTGGGATGCTAGTGCTGGGATCAGTATTTCTAGCGTTCCTCAGGTAACGGCTTTGATATTCTACCACCTCTGCAGACAGCTAGCCTAGTTGAACAGTCCTTTCACAGACACAGCATTTTGGATACTTACAGCCACTCTCTGATATACCAGTGCTGCCAGAAGCTTTTCCTCCTCTGTCATTTACAGCTGTTAAGATCCCAATTTGTAATAAAGGTTTTGTTATTAGTTAGTAAGTACCTGATCTTTCATTTTGTACCGTTAAATTTCAGTCCCTTTCAATTACTGCAGTCCTCAAGGTCACCTGATTCTTTCTGAAGATGGTGTGAATATTTTAACATTTGTCCAATACATAACCTTTCTTTTTGGAAGTTCTCATCTTTTAAAAGTCGCTCTAGTTGGAAAGCCTCTAAAGTCTTACATTCCTTATTCATTTCGCTGCCCTTTTCTCAACTTTTATTATATCTGCTTTGTCCTTCATCTTATCTGCAGTCATGCACTATGGCAAAGCCCTCCATCTTCCTTTGATATTGAGAGGAATGCTTGGCACCACCCATTAATTTTCGATTAGCTAAGCACAAGCTCTATGTACCCTGCAGCAGGAATAACCTAGGCAGGTAGCAAAGGTACTTCCAAACTACCAACCTAGATCAAACCAAACTCCTTTCAGTCTGGGCTCTTACGCCCACTTAAGAAGCAGTCTTGTGCTTATGGTGCACATAGAGTTCAAAACTAGGACAGGTAGCTGCTCCTTATATCTGAAATGCTAGTCTGGTTATGTCAATATATAAGATGTAGTGTTTAAGCCCCATGTTGCATTAGCCAGAGATCTTCGCTGAGCTACAAATGATGACTGTGTTTCTTCCTAAGGTCTTACAGATAAATCAGAGCCTAAAAACTCTATATACAGCACTGAAAATGTTGTCTGCGATGGATATATTCTTGCTCACGGAATTGCAGCTTCTGTTCTTTCACTTCCTTTGGGAACCTCTTCAACTGATTTAGACATCAGTATGTAGAACATGTACAGGCCAAGAACAAAAAAAAAAAAGAGAGCTTTCTTAACAAAGCTCTGCAGCTAGATTATTTACCAAACTTTCAAGACAATTCAAAACCTTTAAAAATCTTAATTATTTATAATTAAGATCCTAGCCTTGGGCAATAACATGACTAGACTTCAGATGCTACAATAAATATCATATATACTCTTTGGGAGTGGGGCTGAATGCAAGCAGAGTTGTTAATAGTTCTGCATTTTTTAAAATTGACATGGACATGGCATAGCCTTTCTCTATATTGTTTGTGTGTGACGCTTAAGGTATTGCAGTACAGTTTTCTCTGCTTAAAGTTACTTCTATCTCTGTGGTCAACAGCTGGGAAATGGGCTTTCCTGAAGTACTTGATAGCTGCATTTTTTCCCCAATTTTCCTTTGATATCTTTAGGATTTTTTTGGAAAAATTCAAAAGCCTTTAACTCAAAAACTCATCAGAGTATCAACAAGTGAAAACATGTTTGGGTTTCAATCTGTTATCAGAAACCAATAAGTAAATGAGGATTTTCAAATAAAAACAGAAAGCCATTAGTCTCGACAGTCTTTTTTCGGTAAAAAAAAAAATAGGCATGAAGGGAAAATTTTGCTTGGTTCCATGAAACCTGAAGACAGACATACTTTCAGAGCAACCAGGAACCTCGCAGTCTGTCCATGCTGAAAACAACAGCTCTGCTCCTCCTGTGTGAAAACCCTTCATACTTTATCTTTTAGGGTACATTTCTGATTTTTTGAGTACTCGAAGAGTAAAAGTAGATAAAACCCTAGCCCTGTTAATTATTACAGAAGGAATCCCACACAGTCCTTTGCTAATCAAGCAGCCCATGAGCATTAAACACTATCAGCAGTTACCGGGTCACTGACGGGCAGAGGCGAAGGGCTGGCTGACAGTTGTCTCCACTCACATACGCTCACAGAGTACACAGGGACTGGCCACCAGAGACCCTCCATTAACTTCTACACGAGCAAAAGTGATGAAATATGCAAGGTGTGGTGAAACAAGGAGCAGTTAAAGTTGCTCTTGTGGCAGCATGCCCAGCATAGCCAGGCAGCAGCACGCAGCTTTCCCCAGGGAGAGGGAAGAAGATGCCTTGCCTGCCAGCGCAGCCCAGTGCAATGGCAGGAGGGTGCCACAGGAGATGAAAGTAGAGGTGAAGAGACTGAAGCGAGCAGAGGAAAGTAACTGAGGTGAAAGAAGGGAGGAACGGTGCTCAGAGATCCACCTGAACCGAGGGAAGACCTCCTTGGAAAGTCTTTGGAAAGGCCGCCTTTGGGGGAAAAAAAAAACTAAACCAAAAAAACCAAAATAAGTGAACTTTCAATTATCTGGTCACCTCTGTCAACACTCACACGTGCGCTGCCCCAGCACGAGAAACCTTGCTGCTTGTCCCATCCTCACCGCTGCTAGCTGATATTGTGTTTATTTGTTGGGAGGGGACAGGAGCAGAATCTCAGGAGCCTGATGAAGAGCTGGCTGGCAGCTGTCTGCTGGTGTTGGGAGGTAAAAGTGGGAGCGCTCACACAAGGTCATGTCAAGCTGAGCTGTGAACAGACAGAACATACCAGACACCCCTCAGACTTTGCCCGCGTGACACATGGAAAAGCATAACTAAAAGAACCAAGTTACCACACACAATCTGTTCTGGAGGAGGTGCCTTTGTGTCCGTTCTCACTCCCCAGCAAATAAGAGGCATCGGAGTGCTGACAGTAAAGGAGGAAAAAGGGGTCTGGCATTTACCTTGACATGTCATGAGATGAGAATGTGCTAGGGGCTGCTACCATTCAGCAGCTGACACACACAAATACAAGATCACAAATAATTTGTGGTGATCCTGTTTTTCAGATTTTTTCTTGGTGCACATGTTACTGCCTAACAGTAGGCTTGGCTCATAGAGAAAAGACAAATTGGCTTGTAAAGAAAAGTCTTCCTGGCCATACAGCTTCCCTACAGCAGCTAAACAAACTGCTTACAGGGAAAGGCAACAGCAGGAATAGAATTTCAGATGTCCTCTTTAAATTACAGCTACTTGCCTGAGCCAAAGAGGAGGCAGCTGTTACCAAACAAGATGTCTGCTCTCTGCAGAGAAGCATCAAGGACTTCACAAAACAGTTTGAGAATCTTTGAATTAACATCTTAGCCAGGGGGTCAGCGACGCAGAGAGCTGCAAAAAGAAGGAACAGAAGAACCCTCAGCATTCTTTTTCAGATCACAAGTTTTCACATATGTAAACTAATACTTTCATGAGTACATTCACTCTTTCCTCTAGCAAAGAGTGTTTTTGTGGTGAACATAAATTTTCTGCTCAAGGAAAACAACATAACTTTTCTGAAGAAAATTCCTCAAATATGTAAAACTATTTCTTATATGGCAATACTTAATTCTTTACAAAAAGTAATAGAATTTTTGAGCACAGCTGGAACAGCAACAGAGATAAAGGTCCAGTGCTGCCCACCTAAGATGCAGAACAGGCAGGTGTCTTCAGGCTACAAGTCATCACCATCACTTCATTTTCATGGCTAGGCCTTGAAATTTCCCAACATGTACACTAGTACATATCTTCCTTATAAAGATATTGAAGAAATACATCCTCTCGTGTGACTAGCCTACCAGTCTGACCTTTCGGGCTAGCAAAGCCCTAAAGGCAGCCCAGATTTCGTGTCTCAAAACACTATGGCTTAGAGCAATGATTACAAACAGTCATGGGGCTTCAAAGAGAAATTATGTTCTAATGATAATTTATCTCAAATAAATGCAAATGTTACATCAATTATGCCTTCTTATCAAAGATTTTTTTGTCACATGTCCAGCCACATATGCAGAGTGTCACTTCAGATTATTACAGGTAACACACATACTTTTGACTACACAGAAGCCAGGAAACCGCAGCCTCAGATTGCTGTGCTGGAAACCCCCCCTAGAGATGTTTTCTTCCATGGCAGAAGCTTGCCTGCAGCACCCCGACATCTTTGCTAGACTGCTTGATTGCTGTTTCCCTGCGAGGCAGCAAGGTCCTGGGAGAGCTGGGTGGGGGACCCAGCACGAGCATCAGCTCTTGCCCCAGCTAGAGGAAGGGTGAGCCCTGCCAGCTCCCCTGCCCCTGCCCCGGGGCACCAGGGCTGCTAACCCAACACAGCAGGAGCTGCCTGTGGTGACTAAAGAGAGCGGTACACCTGCAACAGAATCACAGAATCACAGAATCACAGAATGGTAGGGGTTGGAAAGGACCTCTGTGGGTCATCTAGTCCAACCCCCCTGCCAAAGCAGGGTCACCTACAGCAGGCTGCACAGGACCGCGTCCAGGTGGATCTTGAATATCTCCAGAGAAGGAGACTCCACAACCTCCCTGGGCAGCCTGTTCCAGTGCTCCGTCACCCTCAGAGGGAAGAAGATCTTTCTCATGCTCAGACGGAACTTCCTGTGCTTCATTTTATGCCCGTTGCCCCTTGTCCTGTCACTGGGCACCACTGAAAAGAGCTTGGCCCCATCCTCCTGACACCCACCCTTTAGATATTTGTAAGCATTTATTAGGTCCCCTCGCATCCTTCTCTTCTTCAGGCTAAACAAGCCCAGCTCTCTCAGCCTTTCCTCGTAGGAGAGATGCTCCAGTGCCCTCATCATCCTCGTAGCCCTCCGCTGGACTCTCTCCAGTAGTTCCTCATCTTTCTTGAACTGGGGAGCCCAGAACTGGACAGAGTACTCCAGATGAGGCCTCACTAGGGCAGTGTAGAGGGGAAAACGCGCAGGAGAGTCCATTGGAGTTAGAGAAATCGCAGATGTAAGGGAAGTGCAGTGGATTTTTATAACACTGTAGCCTTTCTGTTTCCGTAGGCAGCTTCCCAGTGGGTGGCAATGCAGTATACTTACAGCCACACTAGAAGAAGTCCTGAAACCCTGACAAGCTTGACAAGAGGTGAGGTTACCCGGTGATGTTCTAGCAGCTGGCGGCACCAGAAAGCACACAAGAAAGCCTAGAAGCGCTGTCCCCAAACTACAGACAGCGTGAGCTAGAGGCAGACCACGGCAGATCGCTGTTCAACATACAGCAAAGCAATTTTTGTCACCTTTCAGGAAATGAAGGAATCTAATTCAAGTCAACGTGACAATAGTTAAAAGTACCAACTTCCCAGAAGAACTGAAAAAGGACACTACTGGAAAACCAGTGTCCAATATAAAAGAGACAGTCACCCTCACAGCAAATGTATTTTACCACAAAAGCAGCACTTCAGTGGCCTGCTTTACAAGGAGTGGCTGGAGCAGAATTGCTGCAGGGAAGTGCTCCAGGGGTGAATACATCCAAACAAAACAGAGCATATCATACTCAGACCAAAAAGGAATTCTTTTCCTTTGACCCTGGAAGTCAGAAGTTTGGTTAACACGTGCACAGCCCCACAGTAATGATTGCAACAGGTGTGAAATCTCCTGGAAATATCCTTGGGATGAGTCAGACTCGTCTACCAGCAAAACTTCGGCACAGTAGTTACAAAAAACCAGTAAAAAGGCAAAAAAAATCTTGTAACAGATTCTTTTCACATAATGCTAAAGTGAAGGGAGACAAGAACAGGGACACAGGATAACAGCTGCTACTATCTGCAAATAAGAAATCCAGCAAAAGTAATGAGAGAAAGGGGGAATTATGACACAAGTGAAACTTCTAAGAAAGTAGGCATCATCAGGCCAGCCTGCACAAGAACAGCAAGCTCCCTGCAATGTCTATGAATTCTGGAATGGAAAAACAGTTCTGTGTGGATAACAAGCATGGCTAAAATTGATTAATTGACTGCAGCTGACAAAATTCTAATTCCAAAGAAAGTGACAGAAAGATTCATAAGGGGATTTCTACGATTAGAGAAAAAAAAAAAAGAAGAAAAGAAAGAAAATAGGGAGACACATAGTTGTCTGCCTCTACATGGATTCAGAATACAGAACACGTGTTTAGAAATTGCTGCATTTATTCAAAATGCCAGAGACAGAACTGAAAGTAGCTGCTGATAATCTGTGACGCTCCTCACGGAGTCTGGCAGAAATTTGCAACTGATTTATTTGAATACAGGAAAGCTATGTGTGATGACAGTTGATTATTACTGTCATTTTTTTCCAAGTAATTCTTCTAAGCTTCACATTATCCAGCACAGTAGCGAATGACATAATATAACATTTGCCAAATTTTTGACAACCTTGTTTCAAAGGGAGCGCAACACACAGGACACTTGCAAGACTGCAGAGGATTATGCTTCATGTGGAAGTTACAGTCTATTTCGAATGTATGTATGACTAACCAAAACCAGATGTAAAAAGCCAAGAATAGGTGTTCCAAAAGTGCCAGCTGCAGGTCTCAAAGCCTTCACATGTGCCCATTTAAAAGGGCTTTTGAACCGTGGTCATCCTCAGTGGAGCCAGCTGAGCCTGAGACCGTAGTGGCTACACCCCCCACCCCTCCTCCCCCAAGTTGTCCAAGGACTGGCATTATTCAGAGAAACTTAAGTGTTAACTACAACCCCCAGTCCCACTTCTGCAGAGTCACCAGCCAATGTGAGCTTGGAGATACACCAGTCATTCTCATATGCTGAAAATGCCCTGCACCCTCCCCTCTACACTGACCAGGAATGTCTTAATCACAGAGAGCACCTTCTGCTGCCTCCCAGTAACTGAGCAGATGAGTGAAAACAACCGCAATGTTAACTGCACAGGTTGCAAATGATGCTGCAAAGTTAAAACCACCTTGCAGAATAATATTTTAGTTGCTATATTATATGGTCTCATAGACTCCACTGTATCTGCAAAGCTAACTCTGGAAGAAGTTGGCTTGGACTGGAAGATCAGGAGTGTTTTCTCTTAAACTCTGGATATATAAAGGCAAAAATGAAGGCGTAACAGTGAATGAGCAAAACAGCCAGTGCAGACAGAAGACTCCACTTACCAGACAAGCATCCTTGCAAGGACTGATCACCCCTTGATCAGGTCTTTCCCATAATTCAGCGTATGAGCACATTAATGCACAAGGAAGGATTACCAAGAATTGCCTAGCACAAGGGAAGTGCTAGCAATTGTCAGTGGGTTTTCTTTCTGCTTTCTTTACCACAAGAAGCACTACAAGTCAGTCATTTTTTTACCCTGCTCGCACTGCACCAGGTGGGGCGTGCAAGTAGTGCAAGCAGCTTTTTTCTTGCAACAAACCCCTGGTTCTTCCCACAACATTAGAAGCCATTCAGTATCTTTTTTCTAGGGTAACACACTGCAAAGCTGATGGAGAGTTTCAACCACAAACGAAAGAGGAGAAGTAACCCTGAGCAGGGGGTGGGACTGGGATTCCTTCAGCAGAAGGGCTACGCATGTGTGACAGGAGATGATGTCTGTTACAGCTGTTGATCGTAGAGCAGTTCATTGCAACCTTGCCTGCTGAGAAATCAGGAGACCACTCACACAGATTTCATTAACAAAAGGCTTCAATCTGTAACAGCTAAAAGAAGCATCATGGTATTGCCAGGGTTACAAATCAAAATAAAATATGGACTCAGAATTTGGATCCATGAAGGGAAAAAAGAGGTTTCCTATTTCAATGTTTAAAACCACCAGAATACCATAACCTTTCACAGCTGATAACTGACCCAGCAGCACAAGCAAGGACAAGTTTCACACAGCCAGCGGATGGACAGTTACATGGGGGACATCTCAGGGAACAGCGGCTCTTCTTCTGCAGATGCCGACAGGACAAACATGCCACTGGTGATGCTGTAGCAGGCATAAGAGTATGCAATGCCAGCAGGGTTTTGAACGGCAGAGCAAGGAGCACTGAAAAGACTGTCATTAGAAAGACTATACTCTATTTCAGGAGGTGATGTAGAAACAGTAATAATTTTACCTCCCAACACTCCTTTATTTGCAAGGAAGAGGAATCGTATCCATGAGTAAATTTGCTTGGTACCTTCTCCCTTTAAAATTGGCATAAAAAGGGACAGCAGATATTACTTTTTATGCCTCCTTCCTTCTCTTATGTACGTGTGGGGGCTACACGGGGATAAGAGTGAGTTTCTGAATCCTTGTTAATTACTGGGACTAGATGATCATTGTAGGTCCCTTCCAGCTGGAAATATTCTGTTCTGTTCTATTCTATTCTATTCTATTCTATTCTATTCTATTCTCTTCTATTGTAAAACCAGCATAGTTTTTACCACCATTGGTGGAAAATAAATAAAAAAAGAAAATTATAATCCCATCAGTGCACAGGCTTCCAGTCCCTGAGGACAGGGGCATGAAGAGGGATGTATATCCCAGAAGGACATCTGTCAGATCACAGGAGACAAACAGAAAAATTGGGCTGCATAAAAAAGAAAACAGGATAAGAGCAGTCTTCCTCCATCCTACAATGGAGAAAGGCAGCCCCATGCCCCAGCAGCACCTGAATGTGGGAGCAGCAGGTCAAAAAGGGACAGAACGTTGAAACATGCTTGAAGAACATTTTTGTTCCCTTCTCACCACGTCCCTATGGGAGAGGGGATCTTTCCACTCTGGTAATCAATCACTGTATTGATGCACAGCCAACCTGCACTAAATGGCTAGTTTGTGCAGCTCCCTGTTTACGAGGGTAACCTAATCTGTGCTACAGCAGGAGCAGGAGACAAGGCAAAGACACCAAGCAGCAACACACAGAGCCCTGGTCACTACGCCAGGGACAGAGCAGACACGGAGAATTCCAAAGGCAAAGTACAATGGCATGTCAAAAAGATACCAGAATTGGTGTTACTGTAAATGTGTGAATAAAGAGCAGAAAAGATGAAGAAAATTAAAATTACCTATGGGGAAAGGCCATCTCCCAAAGCACCCGAAAGGGTGAGCTATCCCTACGTACATATTGACTTCAAAACCCAGTTCATTTGCAGTGAGTTTGTACATCATGAGCATATCATGTCATCACTGAAGTACGGGCATTTGACTAGCTGTGCCAAACCAGTTATTACAATGCTTAAGACTCTGTTTATTATTGAAAGAAAAAAGCAAATGTTTACAATATTTTTAAAAATACCTACAAGTCACCCCAGAGCAGAGGAAGACTGTCACACAAGCCTTTAAAAGCAGCCTTACATAGTATTCAGTTTCAAAATGTACTCCTACTTTTTAGCCTATAGACACAACAGATTAGCTGTAGGGAAACGAGAATTGTACCAAAAGGAAGAGAGATCCAATGGCCCAAATATGCTGAAGCCATAAAGCTTGAAGAACTGCCAGCAGTGAGACTGCCTCAGAAAGAATGTCCTTCCTGAAGACGAGTTGTGATAAGTACCTGTATTTATAAGGTTAATCCTCATTTCAATAACTGAGTAGTGGGTGGGCATATATTTCATTAAAATGGCAAATGCATTCGCCTACCGTAAACCAAAAATATAAACATTAACGTGAAAGGCCATGAATTATGCACTCTGCTATCTTTGATCATGGAAGAGATGTTGAAAAATGACTTACAGGAATCAGCTCAAGTTATCAGAACACCTCAGCATCACAAGCATCAAGTGGGAGTTGATCTCATAGCTGATCAAAAGCTGACTTGTTGCCTGCCCTCACAATAAAGATTTGCATTTGCACCATATCAAACTGCCTGTAAGATGCGCACAGCACATTTTCCAGTAATTGGCTACAAAGAACAACCCTTCCACACCCACAGAAAAAAACCCTAAATTCCCAAAAAAGTTCAGGCTTAATTAAAAAAAAAATAATAAATTATTTTGCATTTTATGATAGAGAAATAAAGAGACAGGAAGACCACGACATACTGGCAATGATCTCCTTGAGGGAATCCCTCCCCCACACCTGACCAACCTGCACAAAGCCATGCAGACGCTTGCCTGGGTGCTCCTCTGCAAAGCAATGAGCCAGGCTCTTATCTCTTGGGCCAGGCATTGCTCTAGCACCACTGTATCCCTTTTTTTGTGCATTCAGCCCACTTAGCACCAGAAAGCTTCTTCACTTCCCAGTGGAAACGTGCCCTTACATAGAGGTTGCTGGTTGTAAATGTGGAGGAAGGAGAAAAGCCCAAATCACATATAATTTCTCACTTTCGGCCTGTACCTGAGCACAGACGATTCCCCTCGTTACTCACCTGGGGGGCTCCCCACATGCAGCCAGATGGTCCCCAGAAGGGCTGCGCTGTGCTGCTGCTGGCAACACAACCCTTGCCCACCTCCCTTCCTGCTCGCCACTGTAAACTGCTATGAGGGAAGAAACCTGCGAGCTTCCAAGCACTAAAGCGCCCTGCAAAATCTGCCCACTCCAAGGACAGCCAGTCATCCATGCAATAACTCACTAAATGCACGAGGTGGGCAGCAGGACCATACATCAGCACCGCCTGTCGGCTGCCTGCGCCGGCAGCCTCTGGTGTGCCGCCGGCATCCTCCTGCACAGGGCTGCTCTCAGCCGTAGGCATTTGGGAGCCATTCGTCACCTGAAAAGCAGAGAGGCTCTGACATTCATGTAGAGATAGGCAGTTTCAGTGAGCCGGCAACATAGACGTGACCGCATGTGCCCAGACTATTTAGAGTTGAGCAGGACCTGCCGGTCTCGCTGCTGGGTGGCAGCCACCACTGCTGTCTCCTCACCCACCTCACAATGGGAGGGCAGAAACTGCTCTGCCACTATGCTAACATAAATATGAAGTGATTCAAACATGTGGTGCTTTTCTATGTACATATAATGACCCGGTGTTACTGGCTTTTCACCTTTATGAGCAGGTCAATCAGTTTATATTTAAAGGTGGGAAAGATCTTTTATATCTTTGAGCTTTTTGGTGATTTTCTTCTCTGCCACAGGAATCAGTGAGGACTGAGGACAACCGGCAGCTTGCAAGAGATGCGCTGCCCTGCACAGCATTGCACCCCGCAGAAGGGAAGGGCGTCAGACCTCGCTACCCAGCTCAGCTACGGGACAGAGCGGGAAGTGCAGGGGGAGCAACTACTGCAGTGGGGCAAATCACATCACTTCTCTGTGTGCTCTCTGGAGCCTCCAGCCATCATGTCCATGCAGCTTACCAGCTCCTGCCCGGGGTGGACAAGGAACCAAGTTTCCAAGGGATGTGTCCAGGTCTTTTCCCAAGTGATGCTCTACCCTCTTTCCTCTCCAGATCCAGACAAAGTAGATGCAGGTGGCCCTCAGCTCTGTGGTGGGTTTCAGGTAGGAGAGAAAAGGATGCAGAGCTGTGGAATGGCTCATTTCAGGGACCTGACTGAAGACATTCATTAGAGGAGAAGGACTCACAAGTAATTCTCATTGTGGGAGGGCTGAGTTGGAACGAGATAGATGGGCTGAGGGCATTTATGAGCTCAGTGCCTGCAGAGCTGGGCAGACAGCAGTCCACTAGAAATACAATGCTTGTACATGGAAGCTGTGTGTGTGGAAGACAAACCATGACAACTACATTTGATATTATTAGTTAGAACAACAGAGGAGAAGACAAAGGGCAAATAATGTCTTATTCCACACTTCCACCTTCCGCACATAAAGCACTCCCACTTCTCAAACCTCAACAGCAGAGCCCCCAGGCCCTCCATGCACCCCTCTGCAAAGCTCTGCTCTCCGGACCCAGCCCTGACCTTGTCCTGCCCTCTGATAGCCCTGCAAACCAAGTGATGGCAGGGAAGTCCCTGACCATGCTGCTACAGGGAAAAGTTTTCCAGAAGAAAGTTCTGCCATACCTGTGTGTGGCAGGGAGAGAGGGAGACAAAGAAAGGTCTTCTTCCAGGTTGTGCTTGATGAAAGCACACAGAACAGAGGGGAAAATGCCCTCTATAACTGCTGCATTTATTCTCTCTCTTGCTGTGTCTGAATGTGGCATCCACAGTGAACCTACCTCCACAGCCTGAGGAATCGAAGAGTAAGAAAACTGCAGGAGAAAAAGCAAAAATCATGACAACAGAGCATATTCCCGAGCCTAAGAGCAGCATGCTGAAGAGGACGAAGTGGGAATACGATGAGATTTTAACAACTGGAAATGATTTAGATAACAGAAAGAACACCACAAAATGTCTGCAGGTTGGGGAAAAATAAAATAGGAGGAGAAAAGTCACTTTGTTCTTTATAATGGAGGAAACTTCACATGGTCCAATTTGAGCACTCTTTGCCACCAGCAAACTGTGGTAACTAGAAACGTAGCGAGGTTCAAAAGTGGCTGAATAAGAGCAGAAGAAAAATGCATCAAGAGTTTTTAATATAAAATATGCCAACTTTGGCTCACACAGTCCTTCAGCTACACATTTCTGGGGCTGGGGATTTAGGGTAAGTACCATTACATGTTTGCCCTCTTATGGTCTTGCCATCCTGCTGTCAGAGATGGGTGTTGATCTGAACAGAGCTTTTGCCTGACCTGGCCCATCACCAGCAGATCATACAGGACCTTGGAAAATACAAGATGTTCCTTTTTCTCGTATCCCTCTTCTTTCTTTTCTCTTTGCTCTAAGGAAGGTAACTTTCCACAGGAATATATCAGGAAACAATAGATCAGTATGGTGTTAACTTGCACAAAATGGCCGATTGATGTGTTTATCAAATACCAGAGGATTAACTAAATCAATTGTGACAAAATCAGGTTAGGGAAACAATGCAGATTCTCAGGTGAGAAAGCCAGGTCATCACTCTAGACACAGAATACAGCCGGCCTGTGACCATGTGCACATCCAAACACAGCTCATAAGCAGAGCACCAGAGACAAAAGCACAGATGTGAAACAACAAAGAAAACACACCAACTTTTTTGCAAAAGCATGTTCGGAGGTGTGGGAGGAATGAGACACAAAGGAAGACTTATTTACCCAGTCACTAAAATCCATTTTCCTAATATTAACAAACCGGTTCTCCTATAGGTCTGCTCTGAATACAGTCCAGGGACACATCTCTTTGAAATAATCAATCACCTAATCCAAAAAAAGTTGACTCTGTCGGACATGATCTTTCCACTGGTGCACGGAATGAGAAGCAGCCTCACAAGGAAGCAGGCAAGGAACCTGCCACATTCCCTGCAGGACACAGACAATGACTTCATTGGCATTACTGCCATGATCCCATAGCCTCAAGAGGGCTTCAGGGCTCTAGGCAGGGTTTCACTGTGACAGAAAGCTGCTCTGACACTGATGATGTGGAACACGGCAACGCTGTTTGGTCCAGGACAGGCAGTACCTGAAGGGGGCCTACAGGAAATTCAGTACCTGAAGGGGCCTAAAGGAAAGATAGGCAAAATATTTTCAGCCGGGCTTGTTGCAATAGGACAAGGAGCAATGGCTTTAAACTAAGGGAGGGCAGATTTAGACTGGATATAAGGAAGAAATTTTTTACCCTAAAGGTGGTGAAACAGTGGAACAGATTGCCCAGAGAAGCAGTGGAGGCCCCATCCCTGGAAACATTCAAGGCCAGGTTGGATGGGGCTCTGAGCAACCTGGTCTAGTTGAAGGTGTCCCCGCTCACTGCAAGGAGCTTAGGCTAGATGACCCCTAAAGGCCCCTTCCAACCAAAAGCATTCTATGATTCTATGATTCTAAATTTCAATATACACTCTGCATCAGAAGGCAGGAACGAGCAGTATTAACCAAAAAGGTAAATATAACCCTTCTACTCTTGACTGACAAAACAGAGCTGTATATACCCCCAGGCAACCACTTAGATATTGTCTTTGGAACTGATCAATTCCACAAGAACTTTAACTCTGTTTATTCCTGAAAAATGTCATTAGGAGTGTTAATTCTTATATCTGCTTGGTTGTATTTTCTCCTGCACATTGGACTGAAAGTCTCTACAATTGTGGCACAAGCCTAATAACAGAAGATTATTAAATGCGGCAACTCTCCATTGAATACAAACTTCCTTAAACAATGATTTCAATCCCACCAAGCAAATTGGTCTCTTGGGGAGATTGTGCTTTTGCTGCAAAGAAGCCCTGCAAGATGCAGAGCTGTTCTGGGGGCATGTGGCACACCAGGCAGGTGGCTTTGCTCTTAGTGCCTCTCCCATTAGGCCATGGGCATGCAAACGACAGGGCTCTCACTGCAGCACCGCTTTGGCATACTGGGAATTTCCTCTGAGCCCTTTAAAAAACAGTCATGTAATATTGACACATCAGGGAAGGAGTAAGCTGTAATATCACTGCAAATTCAACTTCATTTAATTCAGTTCCATGGAATAATTCAGCAAGGCTTTCGGTATTCATCACAGGCTGAGACAGCACATCTCAAGGTTCCTAATAATGTATTAAAAGCATAAGAGTTAGGTTTCCCTTTAGTTTCTACGGCTCTTTTGTCAGTATTTAACATTACAGATCACAGGCTCTCTCTTTTCATCCATGGGAGATGTATTATAACAAGGACTGTGTCAGAGTTGTTCCAGGGCAGACAGCCCTGGAGGTCTGCAGGATGCTCCGGTGAGACCCTACAGCAGAGACACTCAGCTTTTGGTATGATGCTCGTTTTCCCCTCTGGGGCATGAGTTGCTTTCAGTATGACTGGACTGTGCTCCATATGGTGACTTTGTGCTCAGGGCACATTCCTGACAAACACATGTCAAGCAGCAACATCCTTCAGACTGAGCATCCAAAACAACTCAAGTAGCAGTATGTGCTTTGATACACCAGCCCTGTACCTAGGTTTGGGTTACAAGTAGGAATATCTTTTCTTTCCCTGCCTGCAGTCATATCTTATAACATCAAAACAAAGGTCACTTAGTTCCAGTACCAGCCACTGCAGCCTTATCTTTTCTGATTCTGCTTCTCATTGCTCTTTTTTTTTATTTCAGCTGAAGATGAGCAGGGTAACTCCATTTGCTTTTCCCATTAGAAGATGAATTTTCAGTTCACTGTAGCAACATGTAAGTGTTCTTAACCAATCCTTACCCTCAAGGGAAACCGTCATCTTATCGGGCTGCTATGACCATTCCTTCATTTCTCCAAGGGAAGCACAGCCAACACAAACTTTTACTTGTGCAGACACCACCGTCCTTCACCTGAGTCACAGCCAGAGCTTTTCCGCCCTGATTCTGTCCTCCAGCATATTGGTAGTTTTGTTTTGAGAAGGTTAATAGGGGTCATCACCAGGCAATGGTAAGAGAGAGGACGATGGCCAGCACAGGGTCTGGAGACAGGCATACAGAGATTATAACCCCATAGTGTTAGTAACTCCTTTTTCAGAACAGCAGTTTCTCCCTAGCCAAAGTCTCTTATTTGTTGTGACTTGCTCAGCCCAGAGCAGCAGCTGGCCACCTGGAGTCTCTTGGCTGTTTCCAGAGCTTATTCCTGGATGCACATCAGAAATAGTTTAATCTCCTCAAAAAAACAGATCTAGGATTAATGTGGTGTAGATTTCTTTTTAGGCACCATTTTCCCTCCAGAAGCCCTGGCCTGTAGGGACAGAAATGATGTAGAAATCCTTTTGTTTTCAGTGAGCATATGCATGTGTGTAGCCAAGTTTTCAAACAAAATCAGATTGATTCAGGTTGATTGTTTTCTTGGAAGGTAATTTGTCCCTGCATAATCGCATCTTTTCAAAGAATGGCAGCAGGGTGAGGCATACAAGCCTCTGCTGCCTCCGGGCTCTCGGTGCCTCTGCACTGTTGCCTCTGCAGGTCATAGAATCATAGAATCATAGGTTGGAAAAGGCCTCTAAGATCATCAAGCCCAACCATCAATGCATCCCAGGTTTCTCTGGAGAGGCCTGTGGTCACACACAATTTACTGGCCTGCAAGTAGCTCAGAAATTCAAATTGCAGACTTGGTAGTGGAAAAAAACCCCACCAAGTTCCCTTCAACTTCTGTGCTAAATGAAAAATCATAAAGAAAAAATCATGAAAGAGGTGCTTGCTAAAGCTTATTCCTTTGTACCCATCAGCTTCTCTCCACAGAACCTGCACTAACTACAGCAGATTTCTTTTCTGCAACATAAACATGGGGGGAGAAAAAAAACCCATCAGTCAAAAAGTGTATATCTGCAGCATGCAGGATGAAGTATTTGTTTGTCAGAAGTTTGTCTACGTCCACTGCATATCTATTAGTTGGACAACTCTGAAAACAGATTTTACTTCACACTGCAAGTTAACACTACAAGATATCAAGTGTGGTATCCGAGCTGTCTTGGCAAGACCACATCCCTGCTGCAAGCTCTGCCTTTCCCTGATTCTCCACTTTACAGAGATACTAGCCAGATGCAGGGTCAGTACTTATTTCTTTCAGTGTCCTCTGCATTGCCTTGATATGACTTTCCACACCACATTTCATCATGACCAATGTAGGACTGACTTATATAAGCTACAGAGAGCTTTGAATAGCATTTCCTTGCATTCCTGGCAAGCTCTGATGTGGACATCATTTCTTGTTTTACCAAGGAGGTAATGCCACAGGTAACCAAGCAGAACAGGTGGGACAGGCCTTGTATTTGGGGAGAAAAAAAAGCACAAAACAACAAACAAAAAAAGACCAAAATCCCCCCCTGAAAAACACAACAAATGAAAAATAACCAAGCAGGGAGTACTTGTCATAAATTATCCTCTTTTCGTTCCTTATTGGGTGAGTTGCAAGAATACTTTCCTGCCTCCTCAGGCCATGCCATGTTTCTGAGCTGCCCCATTGCCTTTCCGGACAGCACCATAGACAATCTTATACATAAATAACACACAGGTGCCGGGCCAGCTGCCCTGAGTGCCTGAACATCTGCTTAGGGCTGTGCTGGTCCCCAGAGGCCCTTCCAGGATACAGAGTCCCTAGTGTGACTCTCAGCAAAAATTGTGACTCCCTGGGCAGGAGACGGAGCATCCATCAGGCAGACCTGAGGCTGTGGATAGACTCCCATGGGAAGTCAGGGTCATCACACAGCTTCCAAACTGTAGCAAAACACAGTCCATTGTCTTTGCCTTTTCTAGCATACAGCAGGACACACAATAAGACAAAACAATTTTCTCCCTCATTCCTCAAATCCCTAATGATGTGGGAAAGCAACGTTTAGTTTGATTTTGCTATAGCTTTAGTTTAATTGTGTTATATAGCTTTGCAGCTATGTTAAAGTAAGAGTTAAACACTGTTACTTAGTTTAGTTCTGTTCTTTGTAATCTTGCTAACAAGGACTGTTGTGGCTCAGATGTAGCTAACAAGGACTGTTTGCGAGACAGACGAAGAGAAACAAGGACTGCTAACCAGAACTTTGTTGTCTGTAAGAAGCAACTCTCTAGCTGAAACTGCTTCTATGGTTTGGGACTCAGCCAACACAGACAACTCAGGAATTTTTGAGCCAAAGGTGAAAGCACACAGCGAGGAAGACTACAAGCCTTCATCCAGAAGACCCCCACAGATGACCAACAGATGACACTGAGCAAGTGCTAAAGGGGGGATGGAGTATGACAATGAATTCCTATAAATAATTACAATAGTCCAGCCTACTTAGATAAACTTCATAATAAACAGATGCATGCTTCATGACTCGGTGTGCAAGTTAGGAGGAGTGATCCCCCTTGCACCCGGCGCTGCAATAAACATACCTGCTTTATAACTCTCCGAGTTGTGAAGTTTGATTCCGCACGTCACTAATTTCTACACTGCAAACTGGATGAGGGAGCAAACTTCATCCACCGGAGATTAATTAGGCCTCACCATGTGCTGCTGCCATATTTCCAGCCGCTGTAGGAGGCCAGTCCAATACGAAAACCTGCAGAGAATAGGACAAAACAGCCACCAGGAGCATGGCTTTCAGCCCTTAGTGTCACTTCATCATAAACTCAGCCCACTCTTTTAGAGAGGAAATGTTTTAACATCGATGTGCAATATTGAGCTGTATTCATCCTGAAGGTTACAAAACCTTCTGTGATTACAAAACATTCTGTGATTCTGTGTGATTCTGTGAAAACAAACAAATCCAAGAAGATGGCTTGATACAAAAAGACTATTTGGAATCAGTGTAAAAATAGCATTTTCACATTTTATGTTGCAATAGTATATGCTGTCACACATAGTCTGATTACTACCACCCTTCCCCGTCCCGCTGCCAGAGCTCCCCTAGATAAAGAAGAGCTGGGACCATCTCTCTGCCCTCCTCTTCAAGAAGCGATCTGGAGGTATCCCAGTGGGGATTTGCTTATCTTTCATTCACAGGAACATGCCATTTCACAGATATTGAGTATGAGCCTGTGAGTAAGGGCATAGATCTGGGAAAGGACTTGGGATTATTCACAGAATCACAGAATCACAGAATGTTCAGAGTTGGAAGGGACCTCTGTGGGTCATCTAGTCCAACCCACCTGCCAAAGCAGGGTCACCTAGAGCAGGCTGCACAGGACCGTGTCCAGGCGGATCTTGAATATCTCCAGAGAAGGAGACTCCACAACCTCCCTGGGCAGCCTGTTCCAGTGCTCCGTCACCCTCAGAGTGAAGGGAGTTCCTCATGTTCAGACGGAACTTCCTATGCTTCATTTTGTGCCCGTTTCCCCTTGTCCTATCACTGGGCACCACTGAAAAGAGTTTGGCCCCATCCTCCTGACACCCACCCTTCAGATATTTATAAGCATTTATAAGGTCCTCTCTCAGCCTTCTCTTCTTCAGGCTGAACAAGCCCATCTCCCTCAGCCTGTCCTCACAGGAGAGATGCTCCAGTCCCTTCATCATCCTCGTAGCCATCCGCTGGACTCTCCCCAGTAGCTCCTCATCTTTCTTGAACTGGGGAGCCCAGAACTGGACAGAGTACTCCAGATGAGGCCTCACTAGGGCAGAGTAGAGGGGAAGGAGAACCTCCCTCGACCTGCTGGCCACGCTTCCCTTGATATACCCCAGGAACCCATTGCCCTTCTTGGCAGTCAGGACACACTGATGGCTCATGGCCAACCTGTCATCCACCAGCACACCCAGGTCCCTCTCCACAGAGCTGCTCTCCAGCAGGTCCACCCCAAGCCTGTACTGGTGCATGGGGTTGTTCCTCCCCACGTGCAGGACCCTGCACTTGCCCTTGTTGAATTTCATCAGGTTCCTCTGTGCCCAACTCTCCAGCCTGTCCAGGTCTTGCTGAATGGCAGCACAGCCTTCTGGTGTATCCACCACTCCTCCCAGTTTTGTGTCATCAGCAAAATTGCTGACGGTACACTCTAACTCTTCATCCAGGTCATTGATGAAGAAGTTAAACAAGACTGGGCCCAGTACTGACCCCTGGGGAACACAACTAGTTACAGGCTTCCAACTAGACTCAGCGCCACTGATGACAACCCTCTGAGCTCTGCCATTCAGCCAGTTCTCAATCCACCTCACTGTCCACTCATCCAGCCCACACTTCCTGAGCTTC
Organism: Opisthocomus hoazin; assembly: GCF_030867145.1. Classification (NCBI taxonomy): domain Eukaryota; kingdom Metazoa; phylum Chordata; class Aves; order Opisthocomiformes; family Opisthocomidae; genus Opisthocomus; species Opisthocomus hoazin. Next base: position 21,908,359 of record NC_134414.1, on the reverse strand, counting down.
CCTAGGAGGATATTATGGGAGACAGTGTCGAAAGCCTTGCTGAAGTCGAGGTAGACAACATCCACGGCTCTCCCCTCATCTACCCAGCCAGTCACACCATTGTAGAAAGCTATCAGACTGGTCAATTCTTGTCTATGAGGTGCTAGCATGCATCTTGCTTACTTGTGCCTCTGCCTCCCCTCTTGTCCTTTCTTCTGTGTCATTAGCATGGAGACTCCCCAAAGCAGAGCGTCCTTATGCATCAAAGACAACAAAAATAGTGGTGATGAGCAGGACTTTCAGTTACCTGCATATTCAGTCCTTATGCTATATTTCTGCCTGTGCAATTTGTGTTGCCTTCACTCCTTCCCAGGTGCCTCTAATCTTAGTCTCTACTGCTACGTTCATGTCTTGAGGCTCAGCATCACTTTTACATCTGCATCCCTCTGTCTTTTCCAAAGCCTTTTCTTCTAGATCATTTATCAATCTAAATTGTCCTTTCCCAAACAGTGTGGACTTGAAACCAGAGAGGAACAAAGAGAGAGAAAAAGGGAGAAGAAAAGCAAGGAAAACGAAGAAAGGGATCTGTACAAGATCTGAGGCTCACCACACCAGTTTTCTGCTCATCCCCGTGTCTGCATTGCCTGTTCAGAGCATTTGTTCTTTGCAACTGATGGTTTTATTTTTCTGCATAAAGTGTTGCGCAGAATTGTCATCATGGAAATAATAATGAATAATGCAATCTCTTACCTTCCCACTGGAATAAAATCATCATTTGATTTGTGAATAATTTTCTTAAACTCCCACTAAAAGACTTCTGTCAGAGATGGAACTCTTTATTTTAATAATTAATGATGCTTCCCTTTAAAATAAATCAAACAATAAGTTGAGTTTCTAAATGACTTTGTGGTATTCAGAGACAACTGCAGAGCAAATTATTTGATGAGGCTGGTAATCATGAAAAAATGAATCAAATTTTCTTTTTATAAATTATAAACATTTTCTTGGGAACACACCAGAAACATCTTAATTAAGAGGTTTAAGATTACAGTACAGCTGAGATTTTCTCTCTCTCTGGTGTTTCCTATATGGAAAAGGATTACTTGTCAAAGAATCCCAGTTCAGTCCATGCTAAGGTGAGCGGGAGTTTCATCTCAGCCAGTGTTGAATGCAACACAGTGTCCAGCAGTCGCAGCTGGACCCCTTCATGACATCCCTCTTCTTCCAGGCAAACTGCCAGGACCTGCTGATGGGATACATGATTTCTTTTCTCTTCTTTTTTTCTTTTCTCAGTAATATAAATTTCCATTGTAAATCTTCAGTGGTAAAATTTTCAGTGCAGTAAGCAAAGGGCAGTTCAGTCAGATGATGACTTCCAGTTGAGTTTATTAAAGCAGGAAACCACAAAGAAGTGGTGATAGAAATCTGACAGTAATCAGAGATGTTTAGCAGGATAGTGTGAGAGTATGTTATAATTTTTATAAATTGGAGAAACAGCCTGAAATTAATAACAGAAAATTCATTAGGACAAATATAAACTTAGTCACTTCAGAAAACATTTCCCCAGATGTAGAAAGACTAATACTACTAAGAGATCTTCAGAAATTTACTGGCAAGCCCTATTGGTAGTGCTCTCATGAGGATGACGTTGAGATAGCAAGGAACGGCTGCATAATCTGATCAGGGTTTTCATAAATTATCCTTAAAAAAAAATACCTTAAAGTCTTCCCTGAACAGCAGAGGAAGGGCCATTTGCCTCACTGGTTTTCATTCTCCTTTATCTTGTCCCAGAGTGCTATAAAATCCACAGTAATTATATTTAAGTACCTATAATCAAGACTCTTGAAAGAGGATATATGAGAGAGGATAAGCAGCAGTAACTCCGGTGCCATCACTGTGACAGTCACAGGCAGAGAGGAGCCAGGGACAGGGGAACAGAGCTGCTGGCACGAGAAGGAAGAGCGGAAGAAATCCCCATTGATCCTCCTCCACACCCCTGCAAAGTGACCCCCAATGCCATGGCAGACTCCAGGGGACTGATGTCAAGAGGGCAGCTTGCTGGCATGAAACTCGACTTGGAAAGATGGCTTCTCCTGAAAAAGGATAAAACAGCAGTTCATCCAGAGTGTGGTCCTCCAAAAACCTAATACTATCTCCAGATCACTAGGACATCTGCCAGACAACAAACACATACAGCAAAACATGCCTGCTCCAGACCTTGAGCCCCATCTGCAGTCATACAGATTCCACCACAAATAGAGAAAGTACCTTTTCCTCCTACATACATGACAGCTTCTATGGCTGCACCAGAGAAGTAAGCCAAAATAAATCACTTATGAATATCAGGGCCACAAAAATGATCAGGGGAATGGAGCACCTCTCCTATGATGAAAGGCTGAGAGAGTTGGGGCTGTTCAGCCTGGAAAAGAGAAGGCTGCAGCGACACCTTCTAGCAGCCTTTCAGTACTTAAAGGGGGCCTACAGGAAAAATGGGGACAAACTTTTTAGCAGGGCCTGTTGCGATAGGGCAAGGAGTAATGGGAGGGGCAATATAAGGAAGAAATTTTTTACTATCAGGGTGGTCAAACACCAGCACATGTTGCCCAGAGAGGTGGTAGATGCCCCATCCCTGGAAACATTCAAGGCCAGGTTGGATGGGGCTTTGAGCAACTTCATCTAGCTGAAGATGTCCCTGCTCATTGCAGGGGAGTGGGACTAGATGACATTTAAAGGTCCCTTCCAACTCAAACTATTCTATGGGTCTATGATTCTACGATTCAATGATGTGCAGTGAATACACCAACACCCAGGAATCCTCGTAGGCTCATCTCACAAGGCACTTGTAGGGTGAGGGTAAAGGTGGGGGGTGTGATCCTTCTGTTCACTTAAGTCTTTTGGTTGCCCTCCTGTTGAAGACTTAGCTTATGCAATTTTAATGTTCATGCATTTTCTTTTAATCATCAGAAACTGATAATTAAAATTTGTATGAGGTTTGATTTTTTTCCTGCTAAGAAAAAGCCGTTTCATAGTCTTAACATGGCCAAAATACCCTGTCCATTCAAAGACTACATCCAGCCAGGCAAGGGCTCCTAAAGGCAGGTTTGCTTTATTCCTCATTGGTCTAGTTCAGTCAGGAGACTTCAACAGACGTGAACAAGGCAGAAGTCGGCAGTCGCTGCCAGAAGCTGATCTGACACCACCTACAACAGAGACCTCTGTGTCCTCTTAATCACCTGCATCAGACCAGTCCCAGTGTGCTTTGCTTTGATCCACAAGGTCCTTTCCCCACGCACAGCAGGCAGATCTCCCCTCCCACACAGAGCCCATGTGCCACCCACCATCCCATGGGATGGTGACAGCTGCCCCTGGCCCGCATCTCACCTGGGTTGCCCTGGCTCTGGGCTCTCACATCCCTGCAGACCTCCTCAGAGATCCATGAGCTGCCTCGCCTTCTCTGAATTTTGTCTAAGAATAATCAAGAGGTGCAAAATTTATCATGGTTATGGGAAAAGACAAGCAGAGAGGTGGGTAGAATAGCTGTGGAGAGGATGTCCCCTTAGGAAATGGGGAAGGCTTCTCTGGGAGAGGTTAAGCCTTTCCGAAAGTACCCAAGAAACTTAAAATATGACATTCAAGTCTTTAGTAGTCATATAATTTTCAAAGATTTTCCAAAAATATGTGAAAGTACTTTTTCTCAGTGGTGACTGTTTCACTGGCAAGTCATGATTTAATGTTCATGAGGCATTCCGACAGTCTGAAAGATTTTTTTTTTAAGTAAAAGATAAAGTCTCATGCTCATCATTACAAAAGCAACAGTGTATACACTCACAGCATCCTAGCTTAAATAAACAAAAGAACAGCTCATAATGTATACTCAGGACCATGTAAAACCAGAATATAACAGAAATTCAAGTGGCAATTTTACTGCATCAATCAAAATTTAGTACTAGTGACCCTTTTATCCCCAGAGGGCTTGACACTTCAGATTTGAAAAAGTTGCTGAAAAGATCACAGGGATAAAATTGGAAATATATTTAAACTGTGGGAGAACATTAATTTAAATTATGATAATTTGACCTATTAAAGAAAGAAATTAAAATCTCCCCATTGATTATGTCAAAAGAAATTCAATTCCAAAAGAGGCTGAAACACCAGTTATGCCTCAGTTTTGAAGAGGTGGAAAGAACATGAACATTTAATTCTCTGGCTATTTACAGAAGCAACCTTTCAACCTTTTGCAATTTGCAGACCCCTAAGAATTTACAGCAGAGGATCCCATTAAAGAAAACACAGGCCTACTCACAAGAGGCTTGCTTTACTTAGATACTTTTACTGATCTCTCAGAAATAGTCTGTGGAAATTAAGGATCTAAAGAGCAGCAGTCAAACCCCACTGAGGACAGACGCTGCTTCCACAGTTAATCAATATGAAGGCAGATTGTTGTCAGCTTTCTGCATGCCCAAAGTGTGACTTGTATTTGGATTCGGAAGGCACTTGCAGGCACAGGTGCTGGCGAGCCCATGGATGGAGCGAAAAGCTCGGCTGTGCTCACCAGCAGATGTACTTAGCAGAAAGTTTCACCCATACAAATTGCTAAACATCAGGATAAGGAGGCATGGGCTGCAAGAAGACTTTTGCTACTTAGGAAAAGGACACGTGGTAAAAAGTAATGGGGAGACCTGACTATGCTACAGCAGGACTGAACTGTATGCCCATGTCGCCAAATTTTCTCTAGTCCCTCCTCACCCATTTATGTTTGCAACAGCAAATCCCCATAAATCAATGTTTCTTCGGAGAGGGAAATCCAGATCCCGTATCCTTATTGCTCTGATGCTGACAGCTTGGCCCATGATCTTTCTCTTTGCCCTCTGCCGATGGATGGGGCAAGGAGACCAGAGCCAACAGTCACAGACTGTCTCTTCATCTCACCTGAGCAATTAGTTCCACTCCATATCCAGTTAAATATCTCATTCTCTCTCTGGCACAAGGCAGCAAAGGGAGGAGAGAGGCAAGGGCCTGTCACTAGGGAATTTGGGGACTGGAGCCCTGTTTTGGCCCACCAACTTCAGTCTAGGATGGATGGTCGTTTTGGCCCTTCTCCTCCCAGACTGTTAGCTGTTTCATATGCTGCCTGTCTCCCTTTTTACACAAAATCTAAATTTCATTCAATTGTGAAATTTACAGAACTTCCAAAATCTCCATAATTCTCAAAAATCAGAATTTTTACATTCTGGACTGACAAGGTCATACATTCTGCTGCAGGTACCAGGACAAGCAAGATGACTTCATCACCATTGTTGTCATCGCTGATACTCGCCTTTCCTTCTTAGGATCACCTTCTGCATTTAGAGCAACAGAGCACTGCTAAGGGCCATGCATGCAGTGTTCATCACTGGGGCAGAACATCAAAGAAATTATTATTCATCTCTCTTACAAAAATCAGGTAGAAAACAGAAAGAGTTATATTTCTCCTACCTTCACTCTCACAGCTTTCTGAAACTTATTATTTATTGTTGTACTTTTAAATGTTACATGATTATCTAAGAACTAGGAGGTCAGAACTAGAAGCTTAGATAGACATTATAAAAATAACAAATACAATATTAAGTTGATAATTCAGACTAGTGAAAGTTGTCCAAAACTTGACCTTTAACTGAATAAAGAAGTATACAAGGCATGGCCCTGCTGTGTTGCTGGAAACACTGTTTATTTCCATAGCACTGATATCAGCTGTGTCCTTTGTCCCCCAAAATTAAAGGAACATATCCACTGGCATATGACTAGAAATAAAAAGACTAGGCCTGCATTACAAAAAGAAAAAGGGTTATGTGAAGAATTAAATCAGTATGACTCATTCGGAATATTGGGTTTGAAGAATGTTAATAGCACTATTGTGGTATCAAGCTGGCTGCTACAGTTAAGATTGCACTTGGAATTTCCATTATAAATCCTATTTTCAAGGGTTTATAACTCGGTTGTAGTATAAATTCAATCACATCTGAAACTCAACACACAGAGTCTCATCATTGGAAGCAAAAGGTTTTTCAAAGAAAAATCCTTTTTGTTGTTTGAGGTCAAAGGAATGAAAAAAACAGTAGAATCATTAAGGGAGAGCTGACACTTTTCTGCCCTCCTGTAAATTACAAATGACCTCTGTATTTAAACTCAGGGTTTCAGAGGTCATTAATCCAGAAATAAGAATGCTATCTCTAGGTGTATTGAAACAAAACTCATTTACAACCCTTGAGCTGTTACCCTGGAAGAGCTACTAGAAGCAACTTCTGCAAAGTTTCAGTTCAAGTTTTGATATTTGGAGGATCGAATTTCAGCACAGGCATAAACTGCAGAGCTTCCGTCAGTTTCTGGGTGAGTAACACCACCATGTTTCCAGCATGGAGTGCTCTCCACCTACGTTCTGCAAAGCCGTCCTACTGGCACCAGGATGGGTCTGGCAGGGACAGGCGAGCAATCCAAGTTTCTGAAAGTCAGCTCAGTGTGGTCAAACTCTGGCTGCACCAGAGGCTTCGTGCAGTTCCTGTGCTTTCTGTGTAGGTCGACAAGGCCTGCACAGTTCAATAAGCAGCGGTTATAGACATGGTCTGTGTCTCCTATCTGTGAAACAGCAGAATACGTCCCAGTGAGGTATCTTTCTGTATCCACCACTTACTGGGACTCTTGCCCGCTCCTCTCTTCCACCCTGTTCACACAGCTGGTTAATAATACGCATTTAAGCCATCTGGTAATACTTCATTTTCAGTTCCCTAAGCACACACTTTCTCTGCCTTAGTTGAGGAAAGACCACTATTTCCACCAGCTTCCAGAAGATGCATCTAGTCTTTGGGCTGAGGCCTTTGTTTCTGCACACCTTACATGCAAGGAGAAGAGCAGGAATCCATCAAATAACAATGATTTTAAGTACTTCCAAGACACAATATGCTGCATGAAGAAGAGCCTTTGCTTGCCAGCTGAAGCGCAGACAAACAGCGAGGAAAACCTCTGCCTGTAGGGCTGGTATAAAAACAGAGTCATCACTTTTGTACTTCTAAAACAGGCACCATAGGAAGTATATGGGTCTTCGGATATTTCTAATATGATAGGAGGCTTGGGAAGGACAGTGCTGGTGAGGCAGGAAGGGTGCAGCTGTGCTGCAGGACACAGCTCTGTGCAGGGAAGCCCATGCCAGCCCTTTAATCAGGTCAGATCTTTAATGTCAGTAGCAGTGGTTTTGAGCGTTAATAGAATTTTAATGATACAGGTTGCAACCTGCAAGCTTCTAACTGAGTGTTTCTAAATAGAAGGAATTAATTGCATCTATGAAAATCTGATGGGACTCTTGTCAGGTGTCCATCTAGATTGGAAGTATTTCCCCAAAGCTGCTGAGTTAATAAGTTTCTTAATTTCATTGAAGGAGATTTTGTTTCATTAACTTTCCTCACCTGCGTCAGTCTAGACTTGTCAAAAGAATTTCACATGAACGTCAGGCCACCTTGATGCATCTCACACATAACTGCTATGAGGACCTGGATCATGGGCCCTTGAGAAAAAACATATGAAACCTTAAATAATGTCTTTGATCTTCAAATTCATAGTGTTCTTTTTTCCTTTGTTTTTCCCTCTTCACGTGAATTATACATTGGCTAATGAGCAACGCCTGCCGGCACCCACTGGAACCACAGGATTCAGGTGCTGGGAGTGGCTGCGCAGCCCCTCAGTGGGACATCCCCAGGAGTTGGGACACTTGGCATCCAGCGGGCTTCATCACAGCTCCAAATCAGTCTTTCTGCTTGAACTGAAATCAAACCACTCAAAACATTGAGTTTTTTTTCCCCTGCATTAAAAAAGAGCTAAGGGGTGTTCAGTAGGTTCCACAACATATGATGGGATGGCAGAGCCTCCGCTTCATCTCACCTCCTGTTTGGTAAGCAGTATTTCTTCCCACACGTTATGAAGCAGCGGAATAATGCAGAAAGCTCCCAACCTGCAACACCATGAGAGTCTGTCTGAGGGGAACTTAACAATCCCTTTAAAAAAACTGACAAGGAGGAAAACATGTGAGTGGTAGTTTATGGCAAAATTGAGGGGCTTCCTGCAGACATTTGTATTGCTGGCAATATAGTGAAGGACTGCAGCACTGTCTCCTTGCATATGAGATAATAAATACAGACAGGCAGACAATATTACTTCTCAGTGTTTGTACCAGCAAAAGATACCCTTTAAAGTGTTTGCTGTAGCCTCAGAATTCAGGAGCTGGCACCTTTGCAGCTTTTCTAAACTTCAACAGAAGCACAGTGTGTCAAAGTCAACATTACTGTGCAACACCATCAACTTCAGAGCAAGGCAAAGAGGTGAAGGGAAAGCACCGTTGCTGTGGACAAGCAAGGCTTGAGAGCAGCAAGGGCCAAGTTCCATACATGTCTTGGAGACCCAGCTATGCCAGCTGAACCAAATTCTCATCTCAACAGCCAAGAGACAACACTGACAACCGCCGTGGGGCTGGGGAGGTGAAGAGTTTCCAGGGTGAAAGAAGAGGTAAAAAAAGGCTGAAGCCCAACATCTAAGCACTCTGCATTGGGCAAAGTGCATATACAGTCCAGGGGTTAGGAATGCAAACCCTATATTCCCACTCCCAACCAAGGGTTGCCACCAGCAGCACCACCAGCATTGCCAGGTGAAAAAAGAAAGGATTCGTTTTGGACTCCCACTTCTCTAGAAACACCTTCCTGCAGCCAAAGGAGCAGAAGAAAGAGGAGAAAGCAGGTGTCTTTTTAGTCTGAAATGAAATAGGGGTAATACTAGGTGGTGAATAACATGTAAAAGCGGGACTTTGCAAAGTGACAGCAAAGTTAGGCCACCAGTCTTTAGTAAGTAAAGTAGATTCAAGATCAAATTATGGCGTGGAATATTTCTGCTTATTTAGGTTCACAGTCCATCATTTCCATAAGGTGAAATCAAGCCCTGGCAAGTTCCTCATACACAACTGTTTCGGCTCATGTAATAGGCCTCGAATAATAGCTCCAGATGTTGTAATTGGAGAATATAATTTGCTGAACAAGCATGTCCCCATGTCACAGAGTTTCAAGTGGCACAGCAGAGAAAGCCATCAAAGGCAGTCAAATGCACAGAAGTGTGTTTATGGGTGTTTGGGAACAAAGCTGCCTCATTTGCTTCAGACTAAAACTGGCATAAGCCTGCTGGTGGGAGGGAAGATGAGAGCTCGTCTGGACTTCTTCCATCTTAAAATAGCAGGGGAAATCTCTAGGAAGCAAACCTACGCACTGAGGCACGGGGAGACCTGAGCCTTGCGAATCTCCTGGGGATTTTCCAGACCAGGATGGGTACAGCTTCAGCAAAAAGTAAGCTTCAAAATTGGCCCCAGCATGGCACACAGCCAAGAGGTACCACTACCTGCATGGATGCCCAGTGGATGAAGCTGGCGAGTGATGGCCACATGGAGGAGCGACAGTCAGTGCGGGACATTGGTTTGCAACCTGTTGAGTCAGGGACATCCACAGAGTTGATGAACTGGTAGAGAGAAAAGAGAGAAGAGGTTCCACTTAGATAGAGGACTACTTCTAGACCAAAACATTAAAAAGGAAGGGCTAGTATATCATCTTCAGAGCATAGGGGTTGGTACCATGCTTGGTCACTTCCCCGCTGCTCCTTCTCTGGTCATGATGCTGCTTGGTGAAGGAGCATGTTCCCAATCCTCAGTGGGGTGAAAGAGTGTCATATTCTGAACTGAGCCACACACATGATCCTCTTCAAATTAATTTTGGTGGCAGCATGTATGGAGTAGAGTACAGTGCTAGTCAACATAAACAAGGTTGTTAAAATAAAAGAAAGAATGAGAGACTGAGTTCTCAAGTTATTTTTAAAGAAATCATGAAATTGCTTCTCTTTGGACTCAAATACTTCAATTGTGTTTGATGCATTGTAAAATTCTTCTTATGAGTAGAAATACTTATTTTTAAAAAAATAACCGAAGAGATGTTTTCAGAGGACTTAAAAGACATTTTGTTATTTTCTCAGGGTAATTACACAAAGATAAAAATGGTGTAACTGTTATACCCAGAACTAGGCAGAAGGAATTCAGCTATCTATATGGGTGGTTGTGAAATAAAATGAATGAAAATTGCACCTTGCATTACAGAGAACACAGAAGTGGTGAATCTATGTTAGAAATGTAATGAAAAAATGTGTTACACCTGAAAAATAAAACAATAAAAAGCCATACCAGCTGCATGTTCAACAGCTGCTATAGTACATACACTGCTATGTTCCTGTGGGCTGTCCCCCGAATACCGTCCTTGCTGCCCTGAGTAAATGCATGTGCTTCAGTGATACACTAGGTAAGTGCCATAATACAGAAACATGAAACTTTGCCCATAATTTTTAACTGCATAAGGATTTTTTAAATAGAAAACATCATTATCCTTTTTTGATCTGTGAAGCTATTCCAAACAAGGGAAAGTAAAATTTAATTAAACCTAATTCAAATCTATTCTCTATCTCCCACTGGAAAAGCCTTATCTACAAGGGCCCAGCTGCCAGGCTTGCTGAGAGGGGCATATTCTGGACGGTTTATATCAAGCAGTTGTTGCATTAATGTATAAAATGTTCATGTAGCTGAGACTGGAACCGACATCTTTCAAGTGAGAACATGAGTAGCCATGGCCATTCACTTGCATACTCTGTCATCCCATGATTTTTTTCATGCACAGGGCAAAAATCCTTATTTGATGATGAAGAGAAGTGGACTGAATTTCTTTAGGCAAGGAGAAGTTTGGCTTTGGTCTTCTGCATGACAGAAGGAGCGTCTCACTCCTACTAACTACTGGATTGTAAAAGAAAGATTTGATCCCTGCTGCTTTTTTTGGCCGTACTAACCTTCAGGAAAAGCTTCCAGCTGCAAATGCAGACTGATGAAGGTGCTTCCCTTAGCTCTTAGAAAAGATCTGAGTCCTGGAGAAGCAAATAATTTAAAACACATCCCCACCTGAAGTGACCTTTGCTAACCGGCACAGCGACCGCCTGTTCAGCATGCTGCCTCCTGCTGCTGCCCTCCATCCACGCTCAAATCTTCCCCGACACCTCACAGAGAGACAGGCCTCTTACCTGGGGCTCTGCAGTCTACTGCCAAGACATAGCGACTGAAACCATAAAACACATCATAGTGCGCAAGTCCTTTTTTGGACAGGCATTCCTGTTTCACAGATCACACGTGCCATACATCTGAGCATCAGTCCCAGGAGCCTCATGGAGATCAGTCCAGCACCAAGGACCTGGCGCACAGGACATCACTCTGAGCAGTCAACATGCAGGTCTATGGATAACAGCTCGGCTCCTACACTTTGTGGCTCCTCCCTTGGGCTTCAGCTTCTACACGGTGTTGTACGCCATGTATGCTGCCCTCCTCTATTCCCCTCCTGCCCAGCTGTCTTAACAATTACTTTTTCCCATGTTAATTACAATAGCTGCCAATGGCCTCGCTAGTCACATAACCCAAGGCAAGCCAGTAGTTGCCACCATGGTTTTCATCAGCTGGTGTCTCCCTTCAAAATTTTGGAGAAATTAAATATTACCTTTGTTACCCAGCTCACAGAGGATTAATTGGGTCCTTGCTGAGTAGGCAGAGACAGACAGGTCTCACCAGCCCAGGAGGTGCCCCGAGGCAGGATGCAGCCACGGATGGATCTACTGCATTGATACTTAGAGACTGAAAGACCCACCAGACAAACAAGAAATGCACAATATACGACTTTGTGGTTAACACTGGTAATCAGAAGGCTGATTCTTCAGCCAAAGTATCTTCTACAAACAGATCAGCATACCAATCACAATACCAAGAAGTAACATTGGAAGTATCAAAAAGGAGGAAAAGTCTTAATAATCTCTTCTCAGTCAGATGCCTCCTCAAAACCCACTACCTTCTGTATCACCTCAAGAACTTAAGCCTGTAAAAATTCATATATGTAAGAGCCACAGAGCCATACCTACTTCTTCTCATTGTTAAGACTTGCCTTCCTTTGTCTTCTTTCCATGATGTGTAATACTCCCACCGCTCTTCACATGTCTAGATCAGAGTATATGCTTTCTAAGACAGGGAATAGGTTGATATTGCTTATTTATTTATTTATTTGTTTGTTTGCTTGCCTTGTGAGGGGACCAGAACATTTTTGTTTCTTTATCAATAAGAAGCAGACAATGAACTTGATCTCACATATCCTAACTTCGATCAAATTCCAGACAACTTTACAAAGACACTCTGTAGAACAAGCATTACAGCGACTGGATCAACATACATAGTGCAAATACTGGTTTGACCGATGGCCACACAGTAAGCTGGAATTTAACTCTGAGTTTGTGGAGGTATTCACTCAATTTTATTAATTCAATTTATTTAATGCAATCCAGTGAATATGTGGTGACAAATCCTTACTTATTTATTTCTGTAGATTACTTTAGCACCTTCTTCCCTCCTATTTCTGGACACTGCAATAACTAAACACTGTCAATAAAAACATGCCAACTGATTATTTCTATGGCAGTACAAACAGAATGGAAAAACTAGGGCAGTCACTACAACATGTACTGAAACCATGACTGTTTGCTTACAGAAGCAAAGTAGTGATGGATATTTAATACAAAAACTGTGAATACACTTCTGTACCTCATGAGGATTCCTAAATATCTGAAGGAAAAACTCCAAACCAGCAGATAACCTCCCATGGGAGCCTTGCTGTTTAAAGAGAGGACTTCAGTGGACACAAAACTCATTACACAAATTTTAAACTTAGTTCACATAACATTGTTCCAACATTTGAGTGTTTATTTAGGATCTAACAGGGACAAAAAGCACTCTTACACTGACTTTGACTCTCCCAACTTCTTTAAGTTTCTTTCTGCCCATCCACTGAGGACCTCTCTGTCTCTGAGATAGATCATGCACTGTTAATTCCCTTGCATTCAGCGGTGATCTCTGCTTTCTCTTCATCCCGCCTGATCCAGTCTATTCAATTCAGCTGCAGTCGAGCATCTACAGCTGAGTCTACTGCAGGCCTCGCTCGAGAGCTGCGGATGTTCTCTTGTTCTTCCTGGAATACGCTGTCTGCACTGCCAGAAAATCGAGTAAAGCAGGGCTCAAACTGGACAAAAGAACTGACCCTGCCCAGGCCCACTGGTCTCTGCTGATCCTGTGCAAAGCTCTGTTGTGGAGCAGCACCGACTCAACTCTGTCCAAGGAGCACAATACACTCGCACAACAATATAACCCAGCACAGTAATATATCCCAGCCAAGCACAGACAACATAATGGAGCTGGTTGAAAAATCTGTTTGGGATTTTATGGCATTTTTTCCCCACTTTATATGTTCAGCCTGCCAGAAACTATAGGAAGCCTAAAGCAGTTAGAACAAGATGTTCAGGCTGCAGCATAAGGCAGGAGAACAAGAGCCATTTATTCCATATCTAAAACAGGACAAATAACTCAGTGTAACACAGAGGAATAAAGCACGAGAGATTGTTAAGAAAGCTGCGGATCTCCTCTGCAAAGCACTTTCTGCATTTACTTTGCCTGCTGCCAGCACATCACCCCTCCCGAGGGGCAGCCGCATCTGTATTGCCAGTCTGAGCGGCGCTGGGAGTGCACTCAGTGTGCTTAGCACAGTCCCTGACAGAGAGCTGGGGATGATCCCCTCTCCATAGGCACTCGACGTACCGGGCAGCTTCCCCACAGCACCGGAGGCGTGGGGCACTTGCGAGCAGAGCGCTTGGTCCCTGCAGCCACAGCAGGAACCGAGACCACAGTGTGCAGGGAGGCAGAGGAGCGGGTGCTCGTGTCCCCTCCTGTGCTGGCTAAGGGCTCTGGTAAGGGCAATCACAGCAGCGCATCCGATTTCACTCAAAGGGTGGAGAAACTGGAGGTGAGTTTATCTTGCACCCCCCGCTCAGCATTTCTAGATAAGACCCCACACTTCACTCTTCTGGTTGAGCAGCACTTCTGACTTAGAGGATTTGCCAACCCACAAAACACATCGCACCAGACAGGGGAAACCCAGTGGGACTTGGAAAGCAGAAAGAAGGGGTATAAAACCCAATTGCTCAGGGGACTACTCTGTCACTCCTAATCCCTCAAGTGTTTTAAAGCCTCAGTGTGACACTGGAACGCACCCCAGACTCCTCAGGTTACAACTGCCTTCATCCTCTTTCACAGCATTTCACTTAGAGGTGTATTAAAGTAAAAGGGCATTTGACATGGTCTTCAAAGGGCCCCTAACTCACAGGAGTTATTGAAATGGAAAGGATATTTGAGTCATCTCTTCTTGTTTAACTGCCTAATCAGACAGATACTTTCATTGTCTGATTTGTGCCAACATCGAGATTAAAGATTCACATCTCATAGCTCCTAATTTTATCACATTAGGGCTCAAATGAGATACAGAGCCCAGGCTCTTTCCAAATGGTAGCCTGCAGGACTCCTTTATGACATGGGTTAAAAAAGACCTTTGGTACTTTCCTAATAGACAGCCTTCATTATTTACAGATTTTAAAATGACAAAAAAGATTCACTGCAGAGCTAAAGCGAGCTGACAGGCTACATTCAAGTTGCATCTAACAGATAAGGAGATACTGCAGTACAATAGACTTTAAATATTTCTGCAGCTCTGCCTTTCAACTTGTTTCTAATACATGGAGAATTCACCACCTTCCTCTGCTGGACTTTTGATCATAAAGAGGGTAAGTTCTGGGACAATTCCTTTCCTGGAGCCCATGTGCTCCATTTGGACTATGTGAGATTCGATTCGGCTTAGTGTTGAGGTGTTTTAAAATAATTGAGAAGGGGGGGAAAAAGGCATTTTGTGAGAATTTGTCTTCGCCTGAAGCTAACCAGGCAAGAACAAAGGGGGCTTAGCGGGACTGTTTTCTATTGAAACCTAGAGTATGTCATGTCCAGTCACAATCCAACGCTCTTTCGACATGGTGCGATATGCTGTCCAACGGACTAAAGGGCAAATATTGGACCACAGGTTTAGAGGACAAATTTTTTCCTATTTTTTTTTTTTCATCAGGAACAAAGTAAGCAAGGAAGCCAGTGGCTGATTCTATGCCACGAAGGGTTATCCTTTTCTCTGGTCATTAGCTAAAATTAACTGGGTAATTATAGAGTTTTCTGTTTTATGCTTCCTGGCAGGCTAATGTCATTTGATCTGAAGCAGAGGGTGCAATGTGGGGGATTTAATTGCAGGCCCTTTTGTCAAACAACTGTTATCTCTTCCACGTGCACAGTCTTTGGGATATTGTAAATCCAGCTAAATGAGCAGGTGACGGGTTTCCTCTCTGTGTAAGCCAGACAAAAAGAGTAGCCACTGCCTTCACTTTTGGTGCTTATGTAGAAAAGTTAGTGTGTGTTGGTAACTGAAAGATGAACAGGGAGCCTTACTACCATAGCACCTGGAAACCTGAGCCAAAGTGCGTGCCCCACTGAGAGAGGTCCTGATCAAACAAATAAATAAAACCTAACCTCAGCCTTAGGCATTCACAGCTTAGACATAGCCTGGACAGGGAAAAGAAGGCAAACTGAGACCAGAGAGGAACAGCATTGCCCAGTGTGATGGTGAGGTAGAAGATGATCCTTTCAACTATGTAGTCAGGTTATACTTTCTTCCAACAGCACGATAGGTCCTGCTGTATTGATTTCTTATTCATTAAACACGAAGGATAGCACTTTCAAACACATCCCTTTAGCCAAGGTTCCTGAGTCCCATGTACAAAGGTGATTTTCAAGATACCTCTGGCAGACAGCTATTTGCCCAAGTCACTGAGACACTTCAGACATTTTTGCCCAGATGCTTAATTAACCCAACAAGAAGTGCAACACCACCATTGCAGCCTTCCCCCATTTCGCCCTAGCGCTGGCCCTCAGGCTATGCTCAGAGAAGGCAGCAGGCCAGGCTGAGGAGCCGCATGGACGTTCGACAGCCCTCCCACATGCAGTGTCCAGGGAAGGCTGCCATTGAAATTCATCCAAACCGTTCAGGCAATGGCGAGGTGAGACCACCCAGCCCCCAAGTCTGTGGCACAAGTCCATGATATTTGAGCAGCCTCAGAAACCATCTATTGCATGTGATAGGAAATAAATTCATAGGTGTGTAGAGACTTCAACAAAAGAACGGACAGGCAGTAAAGGCCAAATCCTGTCTGCATTATTTACGACACACATGCCCAGCTACCTACAAAGAAGAGATCAGAGCTGAGTGGTGAATAATACCTATTTTTCACACAAGGGCAGCTCTGAAAGATTTCCCCTAGGCTCATGTGCACAACTCCACAAGTATCACCAGAGAAGTTCACGCTCAGACCCTACTAACCAGAGAGGAGGGCATTCAAGCCCAGCCTGGGACCACAAGGGTTGGCGGTAACATGAGGTGTAGGGGTCTGAAGTAAAACCAGAAGCGATGCTCAGGCAGCTCAGGTACTTGCTGATCTTCCCTTGGCTTACTGGAGCAGGGCTCTTCTCAACATGAAGCTCCTACCACCTGGGAACAATACTGCTCTGGCAATATTTCTTCTGAAATAGTCTTTGACACACATTTTCCTAAATGCTTATTTCTGCTGAAACATCCAAACAGTAAAGAGCTATATTAAGTCCCAGCAGCACTCATCCCATCACCTAATGTATTTTTTTAGTGCAATATGCTCATGACCTTGCACCCTTCTATGCTTTTAGTGCCCAAGGGACATCAGGGCAGAGCACCAATACAAAACAAAAAGACCCCAACAGGGCAAGCAGAAGCTGGCAAGAGACAAGCTGAACATCCACATAGTCTTCTTCCCTGCTTCTGCAAGAGAAACCATCAAGTAAACTTTGCCTCATCCATTCTCTTTGTGTGATTATCCAGGCAGCCTGGCTCACCAGACCAGCTCACATTTCCACCACTGCATCTGAAAACCTGGGCATCACTGTGTCCAAAAAGTGGGGAAAGAAATCAGTTTAACCCTTGTGCATAAAGTCAGCTATAGGCTGAAATGGTCAAGTGAACTACAGCCTTCCTGTCCAAGCACAACCAAGGCAAAGTCCAGCGAGAGCATGTATATGACTCAGCACCATCTCAGTATCAGGTAACACAGTGTCCTCAGTGCATAGATTTAAATTAGCTAAAATTAAACCAGAGATGGTAGTGCACAATGGAGATCTGCTAAGAGGATGGTTGAGGTGGTGCATGGTGGTGGTTCTGAGCACAGAAATAAGAGTGTTTCTGATAACAAGGATGGGTGCCTGGTCCTGGCAGCTCTGCTCTGAAGATGCAGAGTGGTGGTTAATTTTGCAAGCAGATGCAGCAGGAACATGTGGATGAAAGTACCTGTAACCTTCCGTTCCCGTTGATCCCTGCATTTCAGTCATCCTCAGAGAGCAGCCCTCCACTGTGCTTTGCAGGAATCAAAAGAGCCATCTCATTCCTAACCTACATGCCACAG
The DNA here is from genome assembly GCF_030867145.1 of Opisthocomus hoazin. Taxonomy (NCBI): domain Eukaryota; kingdom Metazoa; phylum Chordata; class Aves; order Opisthocomiformes; family Opisthocomidae; genus Opisthocomus; species Opisthocomus hoazin. The sequence goes on along the minus strand of NC_134414.1, from coordinate 21,890,905 downwards.
TTTGGCTCTTGCATACATCATGGTGTTATCCATCTCCTTGTAAAAGGACAGAGATAACATCCTCCTCCAGCTCATTAGTATGTGTATCCCCAGACAAATTAACTACAGCAGCCGCTGTTGGTTTTCTCAAACAAATTAAGAATTTGTTCTTAAATTAGGCTACAGAGAAAACACGTACATCACAAAGAGATCACAGAATCACAGAATCACAGAATAGTAGGGGTTGGAAGGGACCTCTGTGGGTCATCTAGTCCAACCCTCCTGCCGAAGCAGGGTCACCTACAGCAAGCTGCAGAGGACCTTGTTCAGGCGGGTCTTGAATATCTCCAGAGAAGGAGACTCCACAACCTCCCTGGGCAGCCTGTTCCAGTGCTCCGTCACCCTCAGAGGGAAGAGATTATGGGCTTCATTCTCAGGTAGCTTATTGCTGCTATGCTCCAATGTTGTTTTATGGGATTTTCTCTCAATTTCCAACAACAGAACAGTAATCAGAATCTCACTGTGCCCCAGTTCTCCTCTTGGAGAACGTCAATGAGTTTCTGTCCTAACCTCTGCTACGTAAGAAAGAAGATGATGCTTCACTCCTGTGATGATAAATTGCTCCTATAGACTCATTCAGAGTTTCATCCTTAGAGTCAGAACTGGCATTAATTTCATCAGATACAGAGCATGACCCTCATTCTTAGTCTTGCAAACATGAGACTCCTATTTAACAAGACACTATGCAGTGGTTAAATATTTGAAGTTTACTTCTAAATAAGGCTGCCTAAATCTCAGAAGTTGCCATGCCTTCCTTTTAGTTCAAAAGCATATAGAAATGCTCCTGGATTAAATGAAGTGGCTTGTGCCACTGGGAACAAAATATGCAAAATATTTCTGGTGACTATCATTCAGTAGCTAAGCTGGAGAGCTGACGTCACTGCCCGCTGTGCTGCCAGTCCCATCCCATTGTTACGAGGTGTTCCCCAGCTCTGTGTACATACGCTTTTGCCTCCTGTCATTCCTGGAACAGGTTGCCCAGTGAGGCTGTGCAATCACCATCCTTGGCCATGTTTGAAACTCAACTGGACTGAGCAACCTAACCAAACTGGAACCAATTCAAGAAGGGGGTGGGACTGGATGACCTCCAGAGGCTCCTTCTAACCTAAATTATTCTGTGATTTGTTCACAAGCATACGGAACAAGAGTTATCAGTTCTTTGATTTGCCATCACCTAGCTAATTGCTCATTTACTGACCGCAAGATCAGGTAGTTCCCTTTCCCTGACTCAGTGTTATGGGTATAAGAAGAACAAAAAGGTAAATCAAAGAGCTTTTTCAGGGAAGAATTACTGCATGGTATATGAAGCAAACAATACATTTCAGCATTATTGGGTTGAAATGATAAAGAATAAGGCTCTCAGCAGAAAATTGTGAAGGACTATGAAAATGGAGTCTATCTGCCAAAACCAATAATTTTTCTAGACACATATCTACATCAGTAGACACTGTTCCTGGTTTTGCCAGCAGGTAAAACTTCACCTGAGCCAGAACATTGGGTTAGCACTGTAGAAAGTACTATGGGTCGATCTGTAAATGGCAATCTTCCTCCAGGTGAACGTTCAGCTATGTTCTAATGCTAAACGCCCTGGATTATTCTTTCCACTTCTGCAGAGATGTCCTGTGTGTTCTTGCACTCACTTAGACTGATTCAGCTCAGCTAACTTCAGCTATGTAAATTTAGTCACCCGCCTGTTCAGGCTCTACCTGTAGCAAATGGAGAGAAAAACACCTCCAGATTCATCCCTCTTACTTTGGACAGGTATCTCAGGTTGGCTTAAGTTTCCCATTGGGGGTGCCTATCTTCCACCAACCAGTCCTCCTTGCCTTTACACTGGGTGGTGAAGGTGTCTGCTCCCTTTGCCTGTTGAGATCACAGTCCTGTGTACTGGTTATTTCTTGTCCAGTTTCTGCCCGGCACACAAAGGAGCACTTGTCCTTGGCTGGAGCACCAAGGTGCCATCGCTGGACGAAGCAGGAAGGTGGCACCAGCATGGCCGGGAGCAACAAACAACCCCCCAGCACCATCAGCCAACACCACACATCCCCAGGAGAGGCACTAAGAGACACAGCGTGGGGAGGAGACACACATCCAGCATCCCACAGCTGCTGGACCTGCACACCCAGGTGATAAAAGTGGAGAACTAGACAAAATTTTGCTGGTAAAAGGACTAGTCTAATTCTATTTCATGTTCAATTACTTTGCTTAAAAAAAAAAATAAATAAAAAAAGCAACAGTAGAAGACATTTTGGTGTTCAACGTGGAAAGGTGCTATATCAGAAATTCCCTGCACAGCACCAGAAATGTATGATCTGCACTTTGAATAAATATTTAACACCTAAAATGGAGACTCCAGCTTTGATCAGGGACCACACTTGGGAATAAATTGTCATTTAAATTTATTTTATATTGCTGCAGTTAAGCTACAGCAGATTATATACAGCAGTTATATAAAGCTATAGACAAAGAACAGTTTCTGTGCCACCACACCAGGAGCAGAGTATGAGTTATACAACACTGAGGCTGAGGCACTCTGTCCAAGGGAACCCATATTCCTCACTCTGAGCTTTCATGTTGGACATTTATACCCTGGGCAAGAAAATGGATTTTCATAGGAATACGTATTTAATGCTCGTTTTCAAATACAGCATTAAAAATGTGCAAAGCGTTTTTAAAACCAAACTAGAATCGCCTCAACTGTTCAATGCCAGGTCTTCTCTTCCTCTCAATGAAACCATATCCAAGATATTATGGGTTTTAAAATCTTTGAATTAATCCACTGCTGTTCACTGAGAAAATGCCAAAGTAGCCATAGTGCCTGTCGTTTAAAGAGCACTGACAACAGGTAATCAACACCGACATCGTGGTCCCTGACTCTGGGTCCTTCCATGACAGTAAACCCCCAAAGAAGTTATTTTCAAACTCTGTTACAGCTGCGAGAAAAAAATCAGTGGGAGGAAGAAAACAAAACTATGATGATTTCAAGACTGTTTTATACAACAGTGTAAGCAGCATTACAGAACTGCGTAACTATTTCCAAACACCTGGCAAATCCCTGTCAGGAGCACCATTGCTTTCATCTTTTAGACATCTTGCACGCTTACAAAATAAAAATGTCTTTCCCTGTCCAGAGCCTTAAGTCATCCTAAAGTGATGTAAAAGAAACGCTACAAAAAAAGCTAACTTGTCTATGGTAGAAGTATTTTCAGTTTCCACTGGAGAACCAGCACAGCCAGCTGCTGTGTCCCCAGGATGGTGGTGAGACTCTCCGTGGTCTGGGGGGGGAAATGTCACAATGTCACCTACTAAACCAGTGAGCTAACGCTCCGCAGCAAGCAGACCCTCTCCAGCTGTCTCCAACTCGAGCTGAGCTGAGTTTCCAGGGTCGTTCAGCAGCCCCAGCGCATTTGTCTGCAGCGCAGGCACCAGCCCTTGGGCAGGCAGAGGGTCTGATGTGCTGCGGGTACAGTGCCTCCGGAGCATGCCCTGCATGGAGCACGGGCACACGCGGTGCAGAGATCCCAGCTGCAGCCTTGCCAACCCAGGACAAGGCAGATGGGGGGCCCTGCTGTCACACAGTCCCTCAGCAGGTGTCACACGACCTCAGCTTTACATCCCACCCAGGCAGTGCTGCTCTGGCACGACATTTAGTTTTGCTTTGTTTTCTTTCCCCAAGATCAAGACGCTGCTGCATGCATTGGCAGTTCTACCTACTACCCTGCCCCAGCGTCACTTCTCCTGGAAAGCTCCAAAGAAGAAGAAAGTAATGAGTAAAACTGCTTCCCTCTCTCTCCTAACAGAAGACAGGTACAGGCTTACCATGCCGTTCCACAGGAAAAGAAAAATTCATTTCCCAATGAAGTGTGCACCTGCAACAGCTTGCCCAAACCCCTTCTTCCCCTCACCAGCTCGCAGCACTCCAGAGACAAAATTGGAGAGCTTGCAATTCTGTCCATATTTCCCATGTCTTGAGCACACGTAATAACTGGAATTATGAAGGGTGACATCCTAGCACTTTAATCAAGGCAGCATATCCCAGGCCTTTATCAGATATGAGAAACACTTCCATGCATCCTGGCTCAGGAGGCAGGCCCAGATCCAGAAAGGGTTTTAGCTCTTACCTCTCCTGAAAAGCAACAACCCGTAGGCACCTGCACGCTCCCATGGCCCCAGCAGGGCTCCTGCTCTCGAAGTCGCCTGTGCTGTAGCTTGCTTGCCATTAAACTGCAGCCCAGGTGAGATGGAAAGCAGCACATCAAAGCTCCATCAGTATGCACAGAAATGCAGCTTGTATATTAAAGTTTTATCAAGCATAGTTACTGTATAATGTATTTTACCTGTTGCAAGGTGAAGAATTTCAATCTGGCTCTTCTTTGAGGTTTCTAACAGCCATTTCAGTTCAATGATATCTCATTACCTAGTGCATGAAGCCAGCCTGGAAAGCCCGAAGCTGCTCCCTGGCTGGCACCTTCTGCAGGCTTTCAATCACACCAGCAAGCCTTCAAGCATCAAAAGACTTATTCAGGCATCTTCTGCCTGCCCCATCGTTCACTGCAAGCAGACTATCACAAATGCTTTTTCTTTACCCCAGACTCTGTTTGTGTGTAGTTAATTTGCAGCCACAGGCATCTGATCCATTAAGTTTCACACCTCAGTGAGCAGAGTTTCAGCCCCCTATTCAATGCCGAGCGGCTCTGGAGCACCAGAAACCCCTCATATCATTGCCAGCAAGGGAGATGGAGGCACGATTCGGTCACACCTGCCCCTCCAGGGACAGAGCCCCATGGCACTGGCAGCCGCCTCGCCAGAGCTGGCTGGGGGACCCTGCTCACCTCCAGGTTCTCCTCCAGCAGAGGCTTCCCGTGAGTCCCATGCAGCCAGGCAGAATGGACCCCTTTGGGGAAGCCACTGGTAATATGCTCCAGCTCAGGAACTACTGGTGTAAGAGGAGCCCCAAGTCGCAGAGGGCTTTGGAAAAAAGGTGCTGAGAGCCATCGTCCCTATGACAAAAGTTCCTCAGCTGCATTCCAAGCTGAGAAGCAAAAGACCAACAACCAAGGGTGGCAAGGGACACGGCAGATCCTCTTGCACCTGTCCAGGGAAACCAGAAGAGATCTGTGTGCGGTCGCAGGGCCATGATCTCACTGCAATTACAAAGACATGGTGGGACAGCTCACATTACTGGAATGTCATCACTGATGGCTACGTACTTTTCAGGAAAGACAGGCCTGCAATGCCAGGTGGTGGAGTTGCTCTGTATCTGAGGGAGCAACTGGAATGTATTGAGCTTTGCCTGGGGGCGGATGAAGAACGAGTCGAAAGCTTATGGGTTAGAATTAAGGGAGAGGCTCATATGGGTGACATTGTTGTGGGTGTCATTGCTGAGCCACTCTCCATCATCTTTGAAAGGTCCTGGAGGACAGGAGAAGTGCCTGAGGAATGGAGAAAAGCGAGTGTCACTCCAGTCTTCAAAAAGGGCAAGAAGGAGGACCCAGGGAACTACAGGGTGGCCGGCCTCACCTCCATCCCTGGAAAGGTGATGGAGCAGCTCATTCTGGAGGTCATCTGGAGGAAAAGAAGGTTATTAGGAGTAGTCAGCATGGATTCACCAATGGGAATCATGCTCAACCAATCAGATAGCTTTCTACAATGGCATGACCGGATGGGTAGAGGAGACCAGTGGATGTTGTCTACCTTGATTTCAGGCAGGCTTTTGACACTGTCTCCCATAACATCCTCCTAGGGAAGCTCAGGAAGTGTGGACTGGATGAGTGGTGAGTGAGGTGGATTGAGAACCGGCTGAATGGCAGAGCTCAGAGGGTTGTCATCAGTGGCACTGAGTCTAGTTGGAAGCCTGTAACCAGTGGTGTCCCCCAGGGGTCAGTACTGGGCCCAGTCTTGTTCAACTTCTTCATCAATGACCTGGATGAAGAGTTAGAATGTACCCTCACCAGGTTTGCTGATGACACAAAACTGGGAGGAGTGGTGGATACACAAGAAGGCTGTGCTTCCATTCAGCGAGACCTGGACAGGCTGGAGAACTCGGCGCAGAGGAACCTGATGAGGTTCAACAAGGGCAAGTGCAGGGTCCTGTACCTGGGAAGGAACAACCCCATGCACCAGTACAGGCTTGGGGCAGACCTGCTGGAGAGCAGCTCTGTGGAGAGGGACCTGGATGTCCTGGTGGACAACAGGTTGACCATGAGCCAGCAGTGTGCCCTGGCTGCCAAGAAGGCCAATGGGATCCTGGGGTGCATTAAGAAGAATGTGGCCAGCAGGATGAGGGAGGTTCTCCTCCCCCTCTACTCTGCCCCAGCGAGGCTCCATCTGGAGTACTGTGTCCAGTTCTGGGCTCCCCAGTTCAAAAAATATGAGGAACTACTGGAGACAGTCCAGCAGAGGGCTACGAGGATGGTGAGGGGACTGGAGCATCTCTCCTATGAGGAAAGGCTGAGGGAGCTGGGCTTGTTCAGACTGAAGAAGAGAAGACTGCAAGGGGACCTTATAAATGCTATAAATATCTGAAGGGTGGGTGTCAGGAGGATGGGGCCAAACTCTTTTCAGTGGTGCCCAGCGACAGGACAAGGGGCAACAAGCACAAAATGAAGCATAGGAAGTTCCAGCTGAACATGTGGAAGAACTTCTTCCCTCTGAGGATGACGGAGCACTGGAACAGGTTGCCCAGGGAGGTTATGGAGTCTCCTTCTCTGGGGATATTCAAAACCCGCCTGGACGCGGTCCTGTGCAGCCTACTGTAGGTGACCCTGCTTCGGCAGGGGGGTTGGACTAGATGACCCACAGAGGTCCCTTCCCACCCCTAACATTCTCTGATTCTGTGATTCTGTGCTGAGTCTGAGAAGCACGATCAGCTCTGGGGTGAGAAGGAGGAAAGCCCACAGATTACCCAAACTGAGAACTACTCAACGTTGAAGGTCAATTGCTACAAGACTGTGCTTGCGATAAAATGGTAAGCCACTGGGAAAGGGATGATAATATGGGCTTCATTAAGACTTACCAAAAGAGAGCATTACCAGGAGAAAACACGAATTTAGTTTTGTAAAGAAATTCTTTGCCCAGACTAACGGGAACAAAATCTTTTTTTGATTATTTTTTGCCATTGGGCAGAAATAGAAAATCTTTCTGTAAATGTTGAAGAGATTCTTTCTCCTCTTGCAGCTGCCCCAGGTGTCAAGGGAGGTGAGACTACATCTGAGAGCAAGAAGACGCCAAGTATTGGCAGAAAGCAGCATTGTCTTGGAAGGATGCTGCGGCCACCTGCCAGTGCAGGGGACTGATGCCGGTGGTCAGCGATCTGTCCAGCAGAACCACTCTGCGCTTTCAGGCTCCCTCTCTGACACATAGTCCTGGTTACACAGCTGGGATTTGACAAAATCAAGAGGGCCACAGCAGAAGTGACACACAAATGAAGAGAAGTTCAACTTGTAGAAAGTTAACAGAGCTTGCACGAGCTAGCGAGCGCTTTCTTTGGTGCCTGCTCAGCTCCTCAACCTGGAGGAGTGACCTTACTAGAGCCACTAAGAGATGCAGAAGACCACTCTGAGGAACTGGAGTTACCTGCTGCAGGTAAGCAGACTGGAAATCGAGAAGCTCATCCCGTGCCAGAGACACCTGCAAACACTTCAGCCTGCCCTGAGCACACACCCACTGTTTGCCCACTCTTGAAGACAAAGCAGCACAGGAGCAGGACCCAGAGCTATAAAAACGAATGAAGAAATCCCACAAGCACCAGTGCAGTTCATGGCATGAGTGGGGCCCACGGGAGGAGGGGTGGCGTGGGCAGCGGCCAGGATGCTGCAGGCAGGCGCTGGCAGCCGGGCAGAGGCAGCTGCTGCAAAGGCAGAGCTCCAACAGCTGCGGACGTTGACAGAGCTCTGCAGAGTGCAAAGCTCGTCTGAAGGCAGGAGGAGAGAAACGAGAACAGGAATCAATTACAGAAAAACAGATAGAGCTCGCACCTGCCACAAATGAAAGAAAATTGAAAAACAGTCGCGGCCTTCAATTGTAATAAAAAGAAAATGGTTCAGCGTGTGGATGACAGGCTGAGAGCAGACCCTGCAGAAGCACACAAGGAGAAGGCAGGGCTGCCTGACTTTGCTCTTTGCAGGAGAATGGATGTGCTGTGGGTAAAGCTGACCTGCAATTTTCAAAGAAACCCTTTAACCTTGTCATCGTGAACAGCTCCCCTCTAGAGAAATAAAACAAAAAATCAAATACAGTAAAGTGAAAATGCAGGGAATTCTTTGCCAGAGACATCCAAAGCACTGGAGGAAATTTGGACAGATAATTCTTCATAGCAAATTGGGAGGCAGATATATAGAAGATCAGACAGCACAGAATTAGTTGCGGAATCCATCCAATGAGAGGCAGATGGCCACATCTGAGCTAACCAACCCAGGCACCCTGTGTGTGCACCAGAGGGTTTTTGTGGGGATGGGGTCCCCGTGTCATTGCTTCTTTCTCTCCCCTGTGAGCAGCGGGAAGCATATGAATGGGAGACGGGACACATGAGTTACGGGAATAAATGCTTGTTATATTTTGTAAGGTGAGAAACTTGATCATAACAGAGAAGCTGAACTGTAAGATACCACAGGTGGAAGAGTTAAGGTTTCCTGATTCATCTCTGCTTCTCTGTGTGACCGTAATAACCTCTTCTCCAGAGTTTTTAGACAAGGCTGCACATGGCATGTGCACGCACACATGTCTGTGCTGGTTACAGGGTGATTGACAGCGAATAATTGAAGTGCTGCAACCGTTCTCCAGATATTTCACTGACTGATAGATAGACGGAGACGTGTGTATATGTGACAGAGCACAAAGTAATTACACACATCTAGGTCTTCCCTCTTTCTAGTCTCGGCTGCTTGGCAGTTTCCTCAAGTTGTCTATGTCTGTAGCCAAGTTTTAATCACTGTTAAATCACACCATATGACTCGTGCTTTGGAGCACTTTGTCAACATCAAAAATAAATATTATTCCCACAAGGAATCCAGCTGGCCTCTAATTAGCTTTCAGAATATATCAATTAAGGTGTTAATGTGCTGTCCAACGATGAAAGCTGCCATCCCCTCATCTTCTAGGAGATCAATACAACTGTATGATATGAAATATCCACCAATCTATTTTCCTGGTGAATGAATTAATACAGCAGTTTTAATGGGACCAATCATTAAAGAAATGTTATCAGCAATGAAGAAGACCCAAAACCACATAAAACCAATTGTATATATTCAAGCAACATCTTTCAACAGTTGCAAACTTCTTTCTGGTACTTCTCATTGCAGAGAAATGACACTTGTATAACAGCAGCAGTACCACTGACGTAGCTAATCACTGTCCTAGGTTTCAAGCTACGCATTACATGTTAAAGCCGTCTTTGCTTTTCTGAGGACCTATCTCCTAGCGCTGCCTTGGTGCCAAGGAAATGTGTATGCACACAGAAAAAAAAAAATATGCATTTGTTCATTTGCCTCCAAACGCTCTGCTATATCACGTTTCTCATAAAAGAGTGGCTATTAATGTTCACCTCCTTAGAAGGCCCATGTATTTCATGGCCATCTGAGCAGCATCTGAAACTCATAGAAGCCAGGTTTGCTGCATTTATGCTTCATTGGAAGACTCACTTGGGTCTGTTCCACAACCAGGAACAACACGAGTTTTGCCACATGATGCTGGGGGACGCCTGTGCCCCTGGAAGCAGGCCTGAGCTCCAGCATAGAAGAGGCTTGCTCTCCAAGAAACACTGCCCAGGCCACGGGATGAAGGAACAAATGAGAGGTTGTTGCTACAGGAAAACAAGAAATGCTTCTATACGCTAAAGGAAAATCCACAAGAATTTCTCATCAGCCCTAAAAAGGGATCAGGAGTCAGCTCAGCTTAACTGACAGAGGTACAAAACACTACAAAAGCTTCTCGGCTGTGTCCGGGGCTGTTATCGCCTGCTATAAAGCACCTGTCAAACCAGGAGAAAAGCTGAGACAACGGCGGATTTCTCATATCACTGGTGAGAACACATTTGCATTACTGCTCGCAATAGATGATCATTGGTATGAAGTGTTTGAATACACGCTGAGAAGCAAAGGCAAGCTCACAGGCAGGGCAATAACACCGCACATCACCATGAACCAGAGGGCTTCAAAGTACTCAAAGCCCAGCATCCACTACAGGGCATCCCTTTCCCCACCCCCACCTGCTCCCAGGCGATGCCTGTCTGTTTTGGTTTCCAGTCCCCCTCACCTGTTGCACTGAAGGCTCCAGGCTTTTGCTCATTATTTGCTCATATTTCACATTAATACACTGAGCAGACAAACCCACAGCTGGTCTAAACCGACAGAGCTTCATTGGCACCATGCTGGTAGCCACCAGCTAAATTTCTGGACAGAGAAGGGACAACGCAGAAGTCTCTTGGTCCAGGCAAGCAGGGTTTGTCCCCTTGTAAACCTTTCCTAACTGCCCTTCCTCCCAGGCTGCTCCTCAGAGGCTGGAAATACCCCTCAGGGGACGTGGCCACTGGTGCCACCTGCCCTGCACATTTCTTCTAGGTGGAGGATGGGCCCAGAAACAGCCTGCCTGGATCCGCGTCTTCTGTTTGGCAGAGCCTCTCTTAAGTTTAGTAAATAATAATTAAGACCAGCACCAGAGTAGGGATTAGGATGGGTTTTTCACATCTGAGCTCAGGTTTTGCAGATGCAAAATCAGTCCCTTGCCTCATTCCAAGAGTCTCTGCATCCTCGTCTTGCCAGCCACCAACTTCAATGACAAACCTGTTGTTTGCTTCAGCAGAGAAAGCAAAATTAACTTGGAGTGAGCTCAGGGACTACGTTTGATGCTAACGTGTGCTGCTGTTGCCTACAGTAGCTCCAGAGCAAGGTCCTGCCTTAAATATTTTCAGAGTGTTATCAGATCTGCTTCACAGACACAGGAACTTCCTGTTTTCTCTCCTGAATATGGGCACCTTTGAATAGCTTCTCGTTTTTAACATTACAATGAATTATAACCCCTTTGTGACTCTGTGTAATTACTTCTGCAGCTGAACTGCATATGTATCGAGTGCAAATTCCTGAAAGAATAAGAGAGACAGAAACTGCTCCTAAACAAAAGCTACAGGCTGGCAAAATTAACCAGTCACCTTCGCAGTTTCATTTCCACACATACACTTATGGTCACAGTGTGCCAGAACACAGCCAAGTACTTTTCCCTCCTTTAAGAATCATTTCTCCATCAAATCCAGAAAATGCCTTTGCAAGGCCACCAGTCAAGTGATGAGAAAGCAATCAGTGGTGTCCCTGCTAACTGACAGGTTTATTTTAGTCAGTGGCTGATTATTGCTGAATTTTTGCAAAGCTATAAGAAACTTCAAAGCGTTTCAGCACACAGCCTGCCCCGCACACACTTCATTCCCAGTGCACCCGTTTACACGGCGCACGGTTTTCTTTCCAGCAGCCCTCGCACAGCCCATCGCCACCCAGCTGTCGCTGCTCTTCCGATCAACGTATTAAACAGTGTTCTTCATGCAGAATCTGGTTTATAAGATAGACTATTCTTCATAGGCCATAGAGAAAAAATTTCAAAAAGTGATCTAAAGTGAACAAAAACGCTTTTCCCCATCTATCAACCACCACATTTTCTGGGACGGCATGGGTAACCTCCCAGAAGGCAGTGAAAGGCTGCAGCCCAACCCTGCCCAGCACCTGCCCATGCACAATTTGTCTTCCTGAAGTGGCCACAGGTCCCCTCTGGACTGGGCTCAGCTATGCTGAAAGCAGCCTGACAAACCCTATGCCTGCAGAGCTGGTGCTCTTGAAGACCAAAAGACAGAGGATTTGTCATACAAGCAAATAGTCCCAAAGTGTCACAGCCAGCCGTATCATCAGCCCAGCTTCTACATCCTTTTTTTGAAGAAAGATATATATACATATATATAGCCCCCCCATCACTGGTGAGACAGGGCAGGTCTCCACAACATGGCAGCGCTGTGCACCTCCCAGCAATGAGGGCAGAGCAGCCTTAACACGCCCTTGCAGAGCTCCACCAGTGGTTTCTCATGGCTCTTCAGCTCTGAGGTTACTGCCCACAGATGAGCAACCTGTATTGGGAGAGGACAGCCCCCCACCATGGCTGCAACAGCCTTAAATGCCCATGATCCTGCCATGCCTAAGTGCTGGTGCTACTGCAGTAATGTTCTCCAAGATCAGCTGCCTGGAGGAAGCAAAGAGACAACCTCTACAGCTCCTTGTCCAAATGTGAGGGGGACTTCGTGGCATAATTATGCATCGGTACTGGTGTTGTTGAAAAGCCCTGGCAGTTCTTACTTGCAAGATGGGAAAGGGCACAGAGGAAGGGATAAATGAGTGAGAGACCATTGGCAAACCAGTAAAGGTGGGAGAAACTGGGATTTTGAAGGACAAAGGCCAGTGTGCATTATTGCACTGGACTGGAGCATATCTCATCCATCATCCTAGCTCACCACAACAGTAGGACATGCTCAGGACTCCTCCTAGGACAGATCACTGGTGAAACACATGTCTCTTCCCTCCTGGAACCCTGCCCTCCCCTTCCCCCTTTCCAGACCCTTACACAAGCTCTGCTGCGTCACAGTCAGCCCCTTTTTCTCAGCTAGGTTCACTCTCCTGACAGTGTCTTTGCAAGAAACCTGAGACAAGAAAAAAGGCTCTCTCAGAGTCTTGTTACCAACCTATCCTCCCTTGCCCGTCCCAGGCAGGGATTAGCTACGCGGACCTTTTAAGAAACCTGTGCCAACACATAAGCTGACATCAGTAGCTGAAATCCTGCTCTCCCCTCCATCCAGGCCTTCCCACCATTGCTGATACAACTGAACCACGGCCCAGAAAACAAAAGTGGTTCCCCAAAGCTGCCCCTGAGACAGCCTCACTGGCTGTTTTTTCACAACACTTTGGCTAAATATAGATCCTGGGACGCAGCTCCAACCAGTAAGAGCTGCTCAGCGTGAGCGCAGGTGACAGGTCACAAGCTGGGGGATCATTTCTCTGGAGCTGAGGTCAAAAGTGAGGCTTTTTTCAGAAACATCATCCCTGAGGCCACCTTTGCTCTTAACAAATCAGCAGGACTTTTATTGCTGACCCTGAGACACAGAAAGTGCCAAACATTTCAAAAAGTTGACCCAGTGACTTTCAGATGCTTCAAGCGGTACTTAAAGCACTATCATAAATACATAGAGCATTTATTCGTTCATCCTACCCTTTTCACACGAGGGTAGTAGGCTGGTGCCAGCAGTTCTTCAGGCACTGATGTGAATACGAGGGAATTAACAGCAAACTCTCCCAAGGCACACCTCAAACCTGCTGTCTCTTTTCGGAGAGGAAGGCAGAGGCACCGGCACCGGCAGGATTTGCACCTAAAAGACCATTGTGCCAAGACGTGGGTTCTGTTCCCAGCTCTGTCACTGGCTTCATGTTCTCCTGGGGTTAACAACCTTGCTCATAAAATGAATGTAACATGCTAGAAAACAGGATCCTTAAAAGCCTCAGCAGAGACTGTGCCCTTTCATTAGCTGCAGCTGAATCCCAGACTGGCAAATGGCAGCTGAAACACCTATTTTTAATTGAAATGAGCCATGCTAGACAGATTTTCATCAGTGTTCACATCTAATACTAAAATTGCTTTTCATACAGTAATCACCCATTAATCTGATCAAGATCGTGGTTTTCTTAATGAGGTGGCAATTCAATGCAACATTTTCAGTAAAGTGAAAAATTTCTTCTCTTTCTTGAAGTTGATCGTTGTTCATTTCCATTCACTGTAACCTTTCTTTCACTGTGCATAACGTCAGCCTCTTCAGAACTCACACCATTTTCTCAGTGTTTGTCCAGAAGGCTCAATGTCAGTGCAGGGCACCACTCGCCCAGAGAGCACTTCTTGCCCCAGGGACGTGCTCTGGAGTTGCAGAATAAAGTCAGGATGTTGTCTCCACAGTTCTCACGGTGGACCAGAGACCATGCAAGGACAGTTGCCCTGCTGGATGGGACACCAAGTAAGACGGAGCACAGCTGCTCCTTCACTCATTAGCCTCTGCTCCACTGAACCTGAGGCAGTTTTCAGCTGACACGCTGGCAGTGCAGAGGTGACACGCTCCTCACTTCAAGCACACATGAACCACTATCCCTCTACACTGTTTTATATAGTTATAAAATGAATGCACAGATAACCACAGACCTCTCCAGGGACAGACAATTAAAACATTGTAGATGGCCCACAAGAGCTGCCTGGACATGGACTCTGACCTTGAAGTACACAAGGAGTAACGAGGGGGAAGCTTTGCCTCTGATGAAAGGAGAGTTCGTCACCCTGACCTGGGAGTCACCAACTCCACATCTCAGCCAAGATGACCTTCACGTGGGCACACATATACAGGAGCACTGCTGGAGGTCTGCAGCATCGTCCTCTGCTCTGCACAGCCCCAGTGGTCCTCAGAGCCTGGTTTCCAGGTCTGAGCTTGGAGGGGGCCGTGGCTGTTGCTCAGGGAGCAGAACCAGACGGCCAAGAGGAGTCAAGGCAGGGGTAAATAGATGCTGGAGAGGGTGGACAGTCTGCCTGCCGGACCTGACTGCCCAGCAAGTCATACCCCCTGCTGCGGGCAGATGGCCCGACACCAGCTCCCTGCCAGCCCCTCGCCAGGGAGGACCGCTGGCCTTTTGCTGGTCTGCCCCAGAGCAGGTATTGCCTGTCAAATGGGCAGTAATACGCAGTAACACAGAGTAGGAAAACGGGAGGCAAGGGGCTGAGAGTGGGGTGGGGGTGCTTTACCACAGAAGGTCAAACACTGAGCTTTGTATTTCCCTGATAAAACACTCAGCACGTGATTTCACGGTGTTACTTGTTCCTGCAGAAGCTGTGGCTGTGCAGCCACATACATTAACTGAACATGGAATGGATGCTAACATCACTGCAGAGCTAAATAGACAAGCTCATATTTTCACTGAGTTGAGAAAAACTGCCCCTCTTAATGCTTTCTGGTTTGACTGACAGAAAGAAAATTTCAGTGTCTGTGCGGGCAGTCAGGATTAGATGGGGGAAATGATGAATATTTACAATACAGACAAGAATATTTAGATGAGATATTGAACATTACCCACCAGAAATGTGAGTGTGAATTGTTGTTGAATGTCTAAGATCTTATCTTATTGCAGGAAGAGTCATATTTTGAGCATTCAAAATAATTCTGAGTAGCTAATGCAATGAAAGAGCTTATAGTAAGCACAGTCTTGCAAAATGGCGTAGTTGGCCAATCACACTTGTCAAATAACCAGAGGATTAGATCACATTTCAGAAAAGATCAAATGACTGCATTGGCACTGGCTGCCACAGCAGCTCCTGGGGGCAACTGCATGCGCCTGTCCCCCACGGCTGCACCCACAGGACAGGAACAGCCGCCCCACAGCAGGCAACTGCTGACGGCCAGGAGCAGATATCTCCCCGTGGCCAAACCCACCCAAGCCTTCTCTGAGGGGCCCGGCCAGACTTCAGGAGGCAGGAGAAGACACTGGCCACGTCTCACCCTTTCTGGCTTCGGTCTCCTTGGAGATTTCTTGTTCCTTGTCCTGCCAAGGGGCTCCCAGCGCTTGTTTTTTTCCTGTGCTGTTTGTCTCCATGCAGACCCCGTGCTGCAGCATTAACGCAGACACCGCTGTTAGGGGCTCAGGCATCTTCCCAGTGCCCTCCCTTCGCAGCGTGGTGCTGCTGTCCAAGTCCCACCGCGGTGGGACTGCGGCAGCTGCTCAGCCCTGGACAGAGGGGCGCTTGGGGCAGGCTGAAGGTGGCCAGGCCCTGAGCTTCCATCCTTCACTTCCACCATATGAAAGACAGGATAGAGACGAGAACTTCAGATGCTTAGCAGGGTAAATTCAGTGAGAAAAAAAAAAGAGAGCTTAATGCAGACTTTTACCCTCCCTTGATTTTTTTTTTAGTAAGTTTCTGGAGGACAGCTGCTCTTTTAGCCAGGCAATTCTGCATCATAACAGCTTGGTATTGTTTATGCCAAAATTAGGTGCTGAAGAAGCAAATCAGTTAGCAAAAAACATATCAGCATCTACAAGAAGAGGCAGAAAGAGTAAATGGGCTTAATTAGCCACTAGACAAGGAACTAGATTAGTGCATTCTTAGATATGTTTAAGAACTGCAAGCTTTTCATCTACCCAGATCACTTGGTTCCTTAGGCTGGAGAACTCATCTTTACAAACATGACTGAACAGCTGCGTGGGTCAAGGACCATCTAGCCCAGCAGCTACAGCCACAGAGCAGATGCTGGACAGGAGCATAGCCTGAGGGAAGGCAGCAGTGGAGCCCTCCCCCTGCACCCTGAGCTTCCACTGCATGCAGATCCTTTGCAATCCCCTCCACCAGCTTTCTGCTAGCTGGAAGATTAGGAAAACAAATTTATGGAGTTCAGAAAAAAAGAAAGCTGTCAGTGATGATGTAGGCTTCACGTGTAGGTTGTCAGTGATGATGTAGTGATGATGAAGAAAGCTCCTGGCCCAGTCCCTGACAGCTGATATCCTTGTGTCACCTCGTCACTGCCTTACACCGTAGCACACAGGCTCACCGAGGGGCATCAGCCAGAGCCCTGTGCTTCTGCAAGACTGTTTCTCCCCTGGGACAGGAGAGGAAGGGTTTTGGCAAGAGGCTGTCAAAGACAATCTTGATAGCTCCCTACAAGGCTATAGGATGTTCTTATCATCCTGATGCAGGATGGAGAGATTTACAGACGAAAACTCCAAAACTAGTCAAATAAAGGCAAATGCAATGACCTACCTCTTGGAGGAAGAAAGGGGCTCATGTGCACCGCACAGGGCGTGCCAGGCAGTGTTAGAGTGAAACGGGACACTTGCTGCTGACTGTAGCATTGCTGGTTACTGTCTATCATGCTTCTTAAACCATGTCCCAGGTCTCGGCCACACAACCATCCCTGCAGGTTGATGGATCACTGAGGGCATGTTCAGCAGCCTCCAAGTAGGAATCATGCCATTTACCATGACCTGGGAACTGTGAGCAGGACATCTGGTTTCCCTTCAGGGAACAGGATCCATCTGCAAGCTGACTTGCAGTCAAGCGTGCGATATCGTGTGGGATAACACCAAATCATTTACTGAATTCCCAGCGTTTCTCTACTTTCTCTGCACCCACTAATGACCATGTCAGCCAAAACCAATCAGGTCAGTGTTGCACACTGGGCGTTTGTTAAAAGGAATAAAAAACTAAATTACTGGCATGTTGGCATAGGGTAACGCTGACATGGGGAATCAAATCTTGCAGCTGGATGATCAGCTGCTTTCTGGTGGCAGCAAGAGTCTCCATTGCAAGGGTCCTTGTAGCAGCATCTTCAGCTGGATTGGGAGAGACTCCTTGAATGCCTGTTTTGCTCAGTTCTTGGCATCCTACTAGTGTTGATCCTGTGTGACCATCCTTCCACATGCATAATTCACTGCTACTGATGTACCTCAACTAGACACAAAACATCCCTTAAATATCTTAAATATGTAAAAAAGACTGTCCTGTGCGACCATTTTGCAGGACCAGTTTCTATTGACTATTTACAAATGTTTTAACTGCACACAACAGCCTAGGCACCCTTCACCCAGAATGTTAAGGTGGAAGTATAAACTGGACCGGACACAGCAGGAGTTGCCTTGGGGAAAACTTCTAGCACTGTCCAAAATTCCCACCTGGAGTCAAATACTGAATTGTAAAGGTTAGAATCATAGAATCATAATCATAGAATCATAGCATTCTTTGGGTTGGAAAGGACCTTTAGAGGTCATCTAGCCCAACCCCCCTGCAGCAAGCAGGGACATCTTCAACTAGACCAGGTTGCTCAGAGCCCCGTCCAACCTGGCCTTGAATGTTTCCAGGGATGGGACCTCCACTACCTCTCTGGGCAACCCGTTCCCGTCAATTCAGTCAATCGTCTCATCTGAAGTCAGCCTGTGGGCTCCAGCCACTCCATCACCTCATTACTGCAGAGCACAGCCTGGGGGTGCTTGGGCCACCCAAGGAACGAACCACTTCCTGAGCAGCGTGTGCATACCAGCACAGCCTTGACACCCAAGCTGATGGTCATGCTTGCCTTATAACACCGTAACTCTTGTCACCTTAGTCAGAAATTGCTATATGGAGGGTTTCAAGACACTTTTTACCACCTCTCATGTTACCCACCAAAGAAGCTCCCTATGAGAGAGCAGGGGTAACTGCGAGGCTTTAGCCACTGCATCAGTCTGCCCAGGGCTGGGAGCTGGGGCAGAGCTTGCTCTGGATCACACCCAGGCCAAGGCACACTTGCCCACCCATCAGCTTCCCTTTTATCGACAAGACAGGGCATCAATTTGAAGCACATCAACAAGTTTCTGAGTACCACCAAGAGTGTACTGGAATAGACTCACCTCATCGCTAGGGGAAATGATTCACATTAATATGTGCTTTCAGAAAGGAACACAAAGTTCTCTTAAAACCAAAAACAAATCCCAGTGTTTTTCACAAAGGCCTGGTAACATCTCAAATTAAATAAAAACTGTACTCAGGGCAGTGGCATCAAAAACCTGTAATGCTGCTGAGATGTAATTTGTAAAAGACATTTGTGGTGACTAGTAGAGCTTAAATTAGTTCCTAAGCTATATTCATTAGCTTTCACTGAGCTCATGAAATAAAAACAAGTTGCAATTCAGAATAATCAAATACAGTTGGTGGGAAGGATCACACCAGTACAGCCATTAAGTGTACCGAGTGAAGGAACCATTTCACTTCCTTAAGAAGTGCAGCACAATGTATGTATAATGGACTTGCAAAAAAATGAACCAAATTCCATTTCACCTTAAGCATGATAAGCTAAAGCACATCAGCACTGGTAACGGCAAGTTCAATTTACAGCCTGTACTTACACATGGCTTTTTTCTAACAGCTTAGGTTTAGCATCAGCAGGACAAGCTGTGCATGAAAGAGAAGACTTCTGCAGCCCCGGAGAGGCCATAGCCAGGAACATTATCTTCCTCCAGGATCCCATACGTGATTAGGAGAACAATGCTCATTAGTTTCCTCTTAACACAGCTGAAATCTCAGTACAGTTACTTCCTAGCTCAAAAGGATTTAAAAAACTGCTCAACAAAACTAATTTAGTTTAATTAAACTTATCTATATTTTATAGACAAAACACATCTCGGATGATGTGCAAAACTTATAGATAGCATCTACTCCTGAGATTCCACTCCTGGGTAAATCTGCTAGCTGACAGCCCAGTGTAATTTAAGCAATCATTTTTACATGACTGAATCTGATGAATAGTTTTCTTTGAAAAGAATGGCTTCTGGCCAGACGTGGACAAAAATAGGCAATGCACAAGGCATTATTGGAAGCGATCGATTTCTCGCTACTGATTTAATTGTAGCAATACCTCCTAACAGGCCTGAAAAGAATCTTCTTCTGCATCAGGCTTTCTAATTCGTTGATGTTCTTGACTGGCTCATTTGCCTTTGAAGTTTGGGGAGTACTTCATTGTAAAGTGTTCACTTGGTATAGACTAAAGCCTCAATAGTAATTTTTATGATTTACAAAGACGACGACAATGCAATTTTCTGGCATCTAGTTCCACCTTTTAAAGATAAAACTTGCAGATCCTTCTGAGAATAAAACATTAATCTGAAAGGATGAGACTGAATTCAGAGGAGCTGCAAACAGCAGAGAGGAGAGCAATAAAACATAGAAATCTAATGAAATATGGTCTAAAAGTGAAGGTAATAGTCTTTTCTTACTAAAGCTATTGATTGGAAATTCTATTCCTCTTGGAGTTTAGATGAGTTCTGGATCTTCTTGCTTGAAGCACGCTGGGTGCAAGCAAGGTTTGGCTACGCTTTGCTCAAGGTCCCTACCAAATTAACAGCAAAAGCAGCTGCTGCACAAGGGAGTGTTACTGTCCTTCTGCTGCCTCTTACCAGCCCGCTGCTCAGTTAGCACAACAGACGGCGTAAGACTCATCTAGATGTTTCAGGACAGAACCAACCAGTTCAGTTTCAACGCCAAGTTACTGGTCAGAGGAAGGTTACGGCTGGGGCAGTGACCTCCAGCACAGGAGCAGCAACATCCTGAGCCTCAGCAGCCATTTCTGCAGCAGCAGCCCCCCAGAGCTGAGCATCCCTGCTACAAGGCGTGCTCAGCCTCTCACGAGAAATAAGGAACAATCATGTCAAACCAGAGAGCAGCACGATAAGGAAAAATACCCATTTGTGACCTTTACTAAGAGACATTTTCTTCTTGTGTTTTACACCAGTTTATCATATGTAGCCAGGATTATAGGAACCCACAGGGTCACTTCAGTATCTTCAGATCTTGTACTGTTTTTTATAGTCTGAATGGAATGTTCTCTACCACAGCACTCTGGTTTTTAATGTTTTGCTTCGGGCGTCTCTCTTTATGAGTCTGGCCAGCGAGCAGGACACACCAGTCAATGCTCTAGCTAGAATCAGACAGTTGCAGGAGGAATAAAAATTATTTTTATTTCTATTCATACAATATTTAAAGGAAAACACTAATTTAAAATGTTAAATATTAATTTGCAATGATTTGTGTTAGAGCGTAAATTTCTTACCCTCTTCACACAATTTAAAAGGGCAGCATCAACAAGGCCTTTACAAAGCGAACACCTAACAGAAATTTCGGTGACGCTGAGGCAGACAGGCATCTCTGCAACAATGCATTTTATATGTCTTGTGAAAATACTGCACGCTGGACACCTTCAGTAGCTAGCACATTCAGTGTTAATCTATTTAACTAATTAAAAAACTCAAACTCCTCAATGCCATCACGACTTTTATCTGACTTCCAGTTTCCATCCAAAAGAGGCTTCAAATAAATTGTAATAAATTATCCAGTAAACAAATGTCTCTATTATTTTGCATGCAACAAAGAGAAAACTTGACTTAATAAAAGCCTGCTAAAATATACCATTATACAAATGCCTAATGTACACCCTCAGAATTAGCTAAATGTACCAGATTCAGTCTTAACGTTACGCCCAGCTATGACTCAACACATTGAAACCATTCTAGCAGCAGAAGGAAATCAACCACAATTATTATAAAGTACCAATGCAAACTGATATGAAAATTCATCTTTTAAATTTCCTGCTTGGCGATTTAAGGATTTCTCCTGGGCAGTGGCCTTGGACAATACTCACCACCATGCTCAGATCTTGCTACTCATCCTAAAGCAGTCCCCAGAGGGGCCTTTCCCTTCCCTCCTCGTGGAGGGCTGCAGCCTACAGGGGTGAGAAGAAGCCTCAAACCCACCCCAGGGTGCTCACAGAGCCAGGCACTGCGACACCTGAAGGGTAGGGTCCTGCAGAGAAGGCAGTCCAGACGCCAGGTGAGAGGCTGCTCTTGCTAAATCACAAGGGATTTAGGAGTTATGAATTCAACTACATAAAGTCATCAATGAAGTCCAATTACAGGCAAGCCAGGTGATTTCCACACTTCCCTTTCTCCTGTGTAAAGCTGGGATTATAATGCATGTGAAGTACAAACTTGCAAAAGCTTGGGATTTGTTCTGATGCTACAGCAGCACGTGCCACAGCAGGGACCAGGAGAAAGGGAGATGATGGGTGGCATCTCTAGCTGGCCCCAATCCACGTGCCCGTTAGCCCTGGACACCCACGCCAGGTCTTTTGGCAGCAGGTTGAGAGGTCCATAGGTGTGAAACACAAACAAGCTTCCTGGAAAACACCCTTCAGTCAAGTCTTTGCATTTCTGAGATGAATATTTCTTTTGTGTCCTTTGCACTTTTTTTCTTACTCCAGAAACACAGCTAAAAGCAGGGCTGGTCAGAAGCTGACACGAATGAAAACCCAGAACCACAGCCACTGCCTCAAAAAGCTGAATCCTGGCTTTTGTTTGGTCTTGTTCTTTCTGGCGCACGCAGCAGCTCCCAGATCTTGGATGCACTGATTGCATGGAGCATCTGCCTTCAGCTCCTTCCCTCTGCTTTTTCACCTGGCTCCATTCTCGTGGGAGTCACGCCCTGGATATATGCCTCCCCTCAAGGACAGCTCTGCTTGAAGTAGATGGACAAACTTCGTCAGGATTCAAGAAACAATGGCTCTATATTAGACAACACAAATACATTAGAAACTCCATTATCCCAAAACACAAAAGAGCACTTAAAAAATTATTTTATGCAGACAATGAAAGCATCACAGAAATAGAAGTGCAGCCCAATCCTTCCAATATACATACAAAATTTTTTAGTCTTACTGCTCGGTGGGTAAGAATACTTCTCTTGCACCCCAGCATACAAATGGGAACGGTCCAGAAAGAAGTGGCAAATCTTTTGTTTGTTCTGCTCGTTCCCAACAAACTATGTCCAACCTTCTCAGAGCAAAGACCCGAGCTGAGAGACATCAAGCGATGTGCAAGACAACTGCTCACCACAAAGTACGCTATGAATCTACAAAGAAGATGTACTCACCAGTGTATGTATTGTCATCTATATTACGCTCATCTTTGAATAGCTTTCTCCTGTTGATGCTCCTTGCGCTGAAGTTCACTGCCTTCCTACATGACTGCAGCAGCAGGACCTCTGTTACCCCAGCGCAGAGGCATCTGTGGACATCACTCACCACATTCGCTGCAGCCACTCACGTGATGGAGCCCAAGCACAGTCACAACAGCATCATACTGGAGTCTTCTTCATTAACAGATTGTCCTGATTTCGAATGGGATAGAGTCAATTTTCCTCTCAGTAGCTGCTGTGTTTTGGACTTAGTAGGAGAATAACGCTGATAATACACTGTTGTTTTAGTTGTTGCTAGGAAATCAAGGACTTTTTCCAGTTTCCTATATTCACCCGGTGTGCAGGAGCTGGGGGGGGGAGTACAGCCAGGCAGCTAACCCAAACTGGCCAACAGAAATATTCCATACCATAGACATCATGCTCAGTTTATGAATGGGGGTTGGCTGGTGGGAAGGAACTCTCTTGTTTTTTTCCATGAGTTCAACGCTTTTCTGGGAGTTCGAGCTTCTTTGTGAGCTCCATGAAATCCACAAGTTCCACACTTGCTGCTCAGGGATGGTTATGCGGTCGGTCATCAGGCAGTGAGAAAAATTGTATCATGTATAGCTTGTTTTGCATATTATTTTTTAGTAGTAGTAGTAGTATTCCTTTCCTTGTTGTCTTATTAAACTGTCTTTATCTCAACCCACGAGTTTTACTTTTTTCCCATTCTCCTCCCCATCCCACTGGGGGTTGGGAGGAGCGAGCAAGCGGCTGCGTGGTCCTAGCTGCCAGGTCAAAGCCTGACACGGGTTCACCAGGAACACTATTGCTAGACCACAGCATTTTCCAGGCCACCGTGGCACCCCAGAGCAAACATCACTGTGCATCAGCTGCCATGCAGGTCCCATCTCTCATGTTTAGCTGTTTGTGAAACTCGGTCATTTCTTCTCGTTCCACACTGTCAGGGAGGAGCAGATGGCAGATGTGCTCTGCCCATAATGTTGTTTTGATGACACCCTGCCTGCTGGCAGAACAGCAGAAGCAACATTTGGAGACAAGAATTTGCAACATATTTTCAGTTTTGGGTAACTGAGCTAAAAGATGGTACAGGGAGAGGAAGAAAGGCTTTTACTGAATTGGTGCTGATAGATTTCTATAACAAAAAAGTCCTACTGAAAAAAAGAAGTATTTATTTTAATATCTTCTTCATATAGGTGATGGGAAGACCAAACACATAAAACTTTTTGAAACAATGTGTACTTTATGATTTGCTGAAGAGAAGCAACAGGGGAAAGCCCTCAGGCATTTGTGTTTTACTCTCTGTTTCGCCATGTAAACTTCACTAAGCCACGGGTCTGCTGAAAACAGAAAATCATCACTTTACATGCCTGCTTGCTGTCAAAAAACTTGTGTCAGCAAACAAAACACTGGATTTTCCTGCTCTCCTTAGTTTTCGTGCACAGCAGCCTTCCTTGTGCCTAGGTCGATTTCGAGATGTGCCAAACTCAGCAGTTTTCATCATTCTCCATTTACCATGCACTCTTCTGAACAATGTGCCAATATTCTTGAGGCAGTAGTCGAGAATGCAAGCAAGACAACAGCAAATTTGGCTCACAGCTGGCATTTGGGTGCAAGGAAAAGAAGAAAATCAACTTAAATAACTAAGAATTTGGTATTGTATTGATATTTTGCTTTGCTTCAGAGAGAATGTCCGCTTCTTCCCTTCCCTGGGACAGGGCTCACACAGCCTATGACTTGGTGTTGTTCATCCAGGTGCAGCCGCTACAGGTAAGCATGCACAAAATCTGCAACATCAACCATGGTTTGATCAGAAGAAACTTGAAAATATGCTCAACAATAAAATCTTTTTCTTCATTATGTTTGGTCATAACAAAAAAACGTAGTTAGCTTCCAGTTGTAAGTCTGCCACAAAATCTACCTCGTAACCAATTTTATCAGACAGTGTTATGCTCTACCTTTTTGTGGCATCACTGTGCTCTCATTCATATGGGATTCAAATGCAAGAATCAGTTTTAGCTTCTAAAAGTGGTAGGGACAGAATCATAATAGAAATGACAACAAAGCTGAAAGGCTCACCAAAAGTTTACATCAAGGCTTCAGAAATTTTTTATTAAAATATTTTTAAAATATATGCATGATACACAGAAGAAAAAATGTGTTTTATTTTTAAGTTATATGATTTGAGCTGCCAACAGTATTTCTTCTTCAATAATTTTAGTACACATTTATCTTCTAAAATAACAAACCCAACACGGAGAAGAAAGGAGCACGCTGTTTTTATTTAAAGCAAGACTAAAATAAAACAAGATAATTGCTTCATAACTTGGAGATTTTAAACTATGAACGTGTTACTGCAAAATGACATTGGGAGATTTAGGTTGGAAAGTTCGTTTAGAAAGTCCTATAAATCAAACCAAATATTGTCTATAATCTATGAGCCAATTCAAGGCAATCCCATTGCACACGGAACTCATTTATCTACGTCCACCAGTACCCAGCTACCCAAATGCCAAACTCATTTTGTGTAGACTACTGACAAAATTGTGGAGATGTCCCAGAAAAGAAAACGTGCAGAAACATAATTAGCTGTGACTGCTGAGCAGACGCAGTGCAAGCTCTTCGTCCTCCGCCAGAGAAAGTCCAGTATCTAATGGCAAACAGGGGTCCTCCTCTTGGCTGAACTTCGTCTTCTTTCTTTTCAGCGGCATTTCTTCTGCTGCGGCACTGTTGCTGTAGCTTCTTTTCTTTCTTCCACTCGTCCCCTCAAGTTCACTGCAGAAACAAATCAATTAGTCTTTCTAACAACTGTGGTAATCAATATCATCAGGTAATCAAACAATTCATTTTAAACAAGGCAAATTTATGTCAAGATAAGAGCAAACAAAATTACAATTCAGAAGAGTGAAGCACAGAAGCTGATGAACTCTGAATGTCTAAATTAGAACTGCTTTCAGGCCAAGGTGGCAGTGGATGTTCTGCTGTCTTAACTGATTACAGTATATCAAGATATTGGTATCAGTCTTATCCAATATTTGCTGTCTTACAGAGTGACAGACAACTTGACAAAACTGATTTAGTGCCGTGTCAGTGGGCCTTGACATGCATTCAAGATCTTGTCTAAAATAAATAAGTGACAAAAATGAAAATGTGATAACTGTCATTTCATTGGCGAATCCTGCACTTAACACAATTTTGATTTGGGCTCATCTTATTCAAGCCACTCTTTCCCCTTCTTTCAGAAGCTTTCCTGGGAAGCCATTAACCACCTCTTTGCCATGAGAGGAAAAGAAAAACTCAGACATGGTTATTTTCCCTGGTAAATTCTTATTTCTTCTGCTGCTTTTCTTAAAACTTGAATTAATTGCCTTTTGCAGCCTTCGGTCTGGACAAAATGGTTGCGTACCTGTTTTAATACTTTGACTTCTATCACATGGCCACATGACAGCAACAGGAAAAAAGCCCAAGCTTTCATGTATCTTTGTGCAGCTTTTGTCCATAACATAGAAATTTTGCTATAGATCATCATATCTAAGATTAAAATAATCAGATCTAACAAAATCTGTTCTAAGAGCTAATATCCATGTAGCAGGTTACAGAAAGCTGGTTGTCCTGTGCTTAGGGTAGAATTCATACTAAAAAACGCAGAATGCAACCCCTCGCCTCCCAAACCATTCTCTCCAAACAAGTCAACTGAAACAAAACGGCATTCTCAGATTCTCATGTTTGTATTTTAAAGAGTATAACAAAAATAAAAATGGAACTACAAAGACTGAGTTTAGGCTTTTCTAAAAGAGATAGTTAAAATCAGATTTTCAATTAAAATTTGGCAAATTTCTACCCAGAAAACTCTATTTACTTAAAAAAAAAGTTTCAACAAGAATTTTGTAAATCGCCTTAAGTGTAAATGTAATGTTTGTGAAACGCTTTGTTCAGAAATACTGTTTAGAGACCCAGCAATTAGAAGCAGCAGTAATAACAAACAGCTCAAACTGGGGAATACTGTCCTTCGAACCAACACAGCACGGGAACCCAATGCCCAATTCAAACCACCTTCCGTTGCCCACCTTGTTTTCCCACTCATGGGACTAGTTACCAGCCTGCGAAACGCTGGTTTCACCACCCGCTGGAAACCAGCCTAACCCAGAATCACAGAATCACAGAATAGTAGGGGTTGGAAGGGACCTCTGTGGGTCATCTAGTCCAACCCTCCTGCCGAAGCAGGGTCACCTACAGCAGGCTGCACAGGACCTCATCCATGTGGGTCTTGAATATCTCCAGAGAAGGAGACTCCACAACCTCCCTGGGCAGCCTGTTCCAGTGCTCCGTCACCCTCAGAGGGAAGAAGTTCTTCCTCATGTTCAGACGGAACTTCCTGTGCCTCAGTTTGTGCCCATTGCCCCTTGTCCTGTTGCTGGGCACCACTGAAAAGAGTTTGGCCCCATCCTTCTGACACCCACCCTTGAGATATTTATAAGCATTTATTAGGTCCCCTCGCAGCCTTCTCTTCTTCAGGCTGAACAAACCCAAACATTAACGGCAGTTTCCAAGGAGTTCCCGAAGGCTCTCTGAGCGGGATCTGCAGCCCAAGGCCTCCTCCTCTTCCTGGCTCGTACACCGGGCTTTCTGGCTGCCTCTCCACCGGAAGGAAGGTGCAACACAAGATCTGATGGCCTTGCACTGTACTGCAGGTGTGAGACACGACCTGCCTCCCTCTCTCGTCCATCCTACCTGTCACGGAAGAACGGTGCCAACTCCTGCCTGCTCATTACAGCACAGAGAGGAGAGGGAAAACCTGTGAGAAACACCTTGCATTTCCACAAGTAAAGCACACGAAACACCCTACCTTTATACTGTCCTTCCCGGCCTGTCTGAAAGAAATAGCGTAAAGCAACCTGATCTAGCGAGAGATGTCCCTGCCCATGGCAAGGGGGTTGGACTAGAGGATCTTTAAGGTCCCTTCCACCCCAAACCATTCTATGATTCTATGAATAGCTGATGACTGTGCATCAAATACTCTTCCTAAAATTGGGACGTTTCAAAGGATATAGGGACTTTGCCGCCTTTGAGCTGTCATTTGTGTGGGGATGGCTTTTCAGTGCTTGTTACCAACGTTTATTTTATTCCTTTTCTGGGGAAAGGTCTCTCTATTTCTCTCTGTAGTGCTTAAGATATTCCATAAATGCTGAAGCTATACTGACAGTATCTGGAAATACTCTGAAGCACCAAGAATTCTCACTTTTCTAAGTGGCCAGTGTGGGTTTGGGCTGGAGTTTCATGGTGATCGCGTTGATCAGGACTAGATGACCCACAGTGGTCCCTTCCAACCCCTACTATTCTGTGATTCTGTGATTCTGTGACAGAGTATGGGGGGTTCACTTTAAAAGCATAACGCTGAAATCTCATTAAATAAAAGCATTTTAGCTTGTTTGCAAAAGAGCCAATTATTTCCAGTATTTGAATGGACTCTGAAGCCCAATTTGCATTCATAATTGACTAATGCTTCATGTACGACATTATTTCAAAACATCTTAGCAATTAAAACAATGCAGAAATCTCACAAGCTATGAAATTGCAGACTTTAAATACCAAAAATTATATTCTTTTTTGCAGTTTCAGAGGCCCATAGGCCCAGATGTCTGTAAGGTATAACACTTAAATAAAAAACACATTCAGAAGGAACTGTGAAATTTCTCATTTTTTCCCCCCAAACACAAGCACATCAACACAATTATGATTAATTTTCGTTATAAGCTTTGTGGGAAGATTATGCTGAGTCAAGCATTTTCTTATTATTACTGCGGGCTCACGATGCTCAATCAGTAGTGCATAACCAAGATGGATCTACACATCAGCAGGTGTCTTTTCACACTAGTTTGACCCCTCCAGGGCTGTAAGCTGGAGAGGTGAGTAAGGAGGAATATATAACACAGGAAGCAGCAGCAGCAAAGCCACCGAGCAATGAAGAGAGCTAAAGGCTTGTGTTTCCATGATGCACAAAAAGTAGCAGCAAAGCAGTATTGACAAAGGCAACTTAGGAAGGAAAGGAGAGTGTCATGTGCGAGTAAGATGTTCATAATTTTGAGATGCAGACAGAAGACAGACAGTGCCTGTCCATAGAATGGTTTGGGTTGGAAGCGACCTCTAAAGATGAGCTAGCCCAAATCCCAACCTAGTTCCTGCAGGATGGCTTTTTATCAGCTGTGGTTTGGGTGGCATGGAGAGCAGCTGTACTAATCTGGAGGAGCAGTCAGAGATGTAGCTTTTACAAAGGGTGAAAGTGGCAATTTTAGAAGGAAGCTGGAAAATCACCAGGAGAGATGTCTGGCATCCTGATGCCAAGGGGTATCCCATACTCCATCTGGGTGCTTCTCCTTAACTGTTTGGATAGAAAGCTATTGGGAGGAGATGTAAATAGGTGTAATTCTCAGGTGCACATGTAAAAGGGCAGCTACGCGGGGATGACTTCTGCGCTTACTGTCAAATGAATTCCTCCTCAGTCTCCACTGACCAAAGGCCTGTCAGCCCACTCTGCAGAGCAAATCTTTCTGTTGCTGGTCACTTCCCATAGACATAAATGGCCCCTTATTCCTCATAAACTGACGCACTACCAGCTGGCGTCCACAAATAGCCAAAACAAAATCAAGTTATTCAAAGGC
This sequence comes from Opisthocomus hoazin, assembly GCF_030867145.1. Lineage (NCBI taxonomy): Eukaryota > Metazoa > Chordata > Aves > Opisthocomiformes > Opisthocomidae > Opisthocomus > Opisthocomus hoazin. The sequence goes on along the minus strand of NC_134414.1, from coordinate 21,861,662 downwards.
AAACTATTTTCTAAAACAGAACACTGCAGTTAGAAAGCAACCCCACAATTCAGATCCAAACCAAAGCCCGTGTGTCTCTTCATCTTCTATTTATAACACTTAGAAAGCAGCATGTGCAGCTGGATTACAATTCCTTCCTTTTACCATCTGGTGCAATTTAGCTTTTCAGCCGCCTGAACGACCTGCGCAGCCTGAAGCTGCCCGACGGAAGGATTTACTGGGATGGGCTCTGTTGACACAGGCGAGGAGGTACTAACAGCCGACTTATCAACAGGCACGGTAATTTCTGTGGTCACAATTCGCACAGCTGTAACAACAAAGGAAGGTACTGTCATCTGATGGGTAATGTTTATTACTCAAACACTAAAGCTCAGTTTATGAATCACATCCCTTAAATAAATGCCAGCATATATGAATAGCACCTGAGAAACAGGGGATCTAACTATGGCCCTGATAGCTATGCACCAAAAAACTCTCTTAATTTAACTACTAAAAAATCATCTCACAAATGTGTTTTGAGGTGATACCTGGAAAAAATAGAAAGCTTTTAATTGTTAGTATTTAACACACTTTTGGGTTTCAAGGTATGTCTTGAGAAGCTGTTAAGGTTTAGATTACAAGTGCCTGAGAGTCAGCCATTTGAAACGTGCAGCCAAGTTGCTCTTGTTTAAACAAAGTGGTACTGTGAGATCTCTAGGCAGGCTTTGCTTCAGACAACATTTATCAGAGCTTGTGTTGGAGCCTAGGTTTACCAGCACTGCTCTGGAAACAAACCGCCCTTGCCACCGAATTGCAGGCAGTTTGAGTCAAGTTTTCAGGTTGCAATATAGCTCACACTAGCTCTTTCCCAAAGAAATGTACAGGAATAACAAATGAATCTGCTAATAAATACAGTTCAGAAAAGTTAGGAATAATTTATCCCATAAATATTGGCATTTTGCGAATCAAACATGCTGTGCCACTAACCTTTTTCCACATAATAAATTTTAATTCACAAGGCCATGGCAGCAATCCTAATGAAGATTAATTACTGCAGTCTCTTCCATAAAGCCCAGTGCAGCTTCTTTCTTAGTTGCTGTCAGAATGCTACAGCGCATAGAAACGGTAATGAAAATATATCGTGTTGTCTTATTTCCCTTACTGGCCATTCCACTGCTGTAAATCAAAGCAGCTCTAAAACCAGATTTGTAAAAAACAACTGTAGGAAAAAGGGATGAATAATCTACTTGTAATGAAATAGTAGTGTAATAGTACTAAAAGCAAAAGACAGACTAGTCTGTCTTGGAGGTGAAGTACCATAATCTGGAAGAAGAAAAATAAATATTTAAACGGAAACCAGACCAGCAAGAGAGCATGCTTAATATTTCTTACTATTGCATGGGAGGTATACAGAAGATTTAACGGTAAAAAGCACTCAAACCGCCCATCAACATCTCGCTTCTGCTCTGAGGACACCTTTCCTTTCTGAAGACTCTAGTGGATAAGTGGCAGTGGACTCAAACCAGGTGTCTGCAGCTGAAATAGCACTTTTCTTCCCCATTCCCATCACAGACACTGCTGACCATAAAGCAGCAGCACCTGACCCAGCCCTGGACCACTGGAGTTTTTGTTCAGTGTATCTGGGCTAAGCACTTTTAGCTTATCTCTATACACCAGTTTGAAAACTAAAATCGTTTGCTGATTGGTTCTCATATGGATCAAATATCACTGCTCTGGGTTGAAACCGCTTCAGCTGGAGGTGACCGTGGCTTCGACTAAACCACTTTGATTTGCTCTATGTCCCTCTGCCAGAGGCCTCACCTTCTCTGCAATGTGCTGCTGCCTTTGGAGATGCTGCTACCCAGCTGCCTAACCCTTGCATCCATTCAATCCTCATCAGCTTCATTTGACACTGACACTCTTCAGATCTGTCCCTCTCCTTTTCTTTTGTGTGACCACTATCATCCGCCACTTATTGACAGTTAATTTCCCAACTGCAGTTTCAGTAAATGTTCATCCCATTTCTTCTTCATTCATGCAGAAACTTGCTGATGACACACTACATTTTTTTATTTTTGTTCTTTATTTTTTAAAGCTAATTTCTATAGCTGACAAGTTTACAGGAACCACAGGGAGGATCTAGTTTGACCTACAGAGCACACGTTACAAAATTTCACTAGGAAATTCTACCATCAGGTCCATTTCATATAGTGAGCTAGAGTATAACTATTGTAAAGACTTTCATGCCATAAGAATATCACATCTCTATTAACAGCAATCCAATGTCTCAATGTCCGTCCAATTTTGCAGTTAACAGCATGATCAAGTCCCTAAACATAGACCTTTTACAATGTCTACCTTACAGTGCTTTTCTGGCCATGCCAAGTTCTGGCCTTCGCAAAGTCACTGATATGACCTGAATGATACACATTAGAGAGAGCACCATGATTTGCAGATGAATCATCTCGAAAGAAAATGCAATGTCAACCACATCAAGAATCACATAAAACTTCGCAGGTCAACATCAGCATCCTGGTATAAGAAGAAGGTATAAGAAACTGTAATTTGCCCACAATTTTCATAAATAAAGGAAGGTACACAACCAAGCAGCACTGACTGCTGACTTGCACACCTGTCAGCTGGTGAACAGCCACAAAATCACAAACAAAACAGTACCAGAACTAAGACATTTCTCGTTTCCCCTCATATCCAAGATCTTTACCATGCTGATCTGAGTTAATGCAATCAGTTGCACCTATTAAATATTTAAAGAAGGTAATGATGAGGTCAATCGTAACTTTGTTCTTCCTCAACATTTTTATTTAAAGAGGTTGAGGGATTAGAAATATCAGAAACTCAATCTGACTGCAAAATGAATAGTTAAGAAATTCAGCTGCTTTCTTCCACCCTATTCGATACACTTAAATTTTTCACCTCATTAACAATTTACATTGATAGCCTTAAACCAAATATGATGAATGTTGCTAGATATACAAAAATTAATCTCATATTACATGCTTGGAGTCATTAATTACTCCGTTTGTAGAGGGATGGCTGGAAGGAAATTTTATTCAAAGGCAAATTTAACTCATGATTTGTACAGCTCCCCCAGTTAAAAAAAAAATGCGGGGGGGTGGGAGAGAGAAGAGTTTAACAATGTTTTTGATATCTTAAAACATGGACTGATGGTTCATTTTTAAAGACTGTTGAAGGAAGATACCCTAGATCTCACATACTTGCTTTGCATTATCCCTTTTAGAAGCACTTTTTTTTCCCCTTAAAGCAAGTAGCAGCTAATGTAGCCCAACATATTTCTATTTTAATCCAACACTTTCAGCAAAACCTCTGAATTTTGGAAATAAAAGAGAATAGTGTTGTATTTTCTAATCTCAAAGCCTAATTTCACTGCATGCTACTCTTGGCTGATTTGGTTTTGTTAAAATCATTAGGTCAATATTTCCTAGACCCAAGAGCAACTCGTCATACAATTCAGTGACAGCTCTAAGAGAGGTGCATGGAGCATGAGTGTTGATTTAACAGAAACCCCTCCTTCCCACTCATAGTAAGACTTCTTGCCTGTTCTCATATTTATTCTTCTTGATCCACTAGACCCCCACCACCCTCCCTCTTCCAGGCACACATCTCCTCCACCTCTTCCCTCCCTCATGCAAAATCAATACCACTTCTCCATGCCCTTAGGCTCATCACCAGCCTCTTCAGCTACCACTTTCCTTTACTCATAGCTTATAGGTCTTTCAAATTCTCTTGCTTTTCTTGATTTCCTCTTTTTCCAGCCCTAACAATTTCCTTCACTGCATCGCCCTCTTTCAGTTGTGCCTCTGCTTTCACAAAAGCCTCCTAAGGGGTGCTCAGAGCACCTCACAAGTCTCCAGACACATCTACACTGAGCCTCAAAGCTGGCTTCAGGCCACTACATTTTTGACTCACGCCCACCTAAAAGAAATGTGGCTTCATCAACACTGCCTGCTGCAAACAGTCCTTGGCCTGTCCCACCTCATCAAAATATGCTGGGATGTCACCCAGAAGAGTTCTAGTTGGCACCATTCAAAGCCACAGCAGTTGTGGACAATACGGACAGTCACGTGCCAGTACGTAAGCTCGCACCTTGGCCAAACCCATTCAGCCCGTGAAGACGTGACTAATGTTCCCGAACCAGTGCAGGATTAACCACCACATGCTGTGCTGCACACTGGGGCCATCAATGGCTCTGAATTTTGAGATGCTCCTTTCAAGCACTTCTAGAAACGTCCTTTTGTCCTGGCTCCTGTCATCTAAACCTATCAGCACGTTGTCGCCCAACGCTCCTGCCCTTGTGAGCATCCCACAGTTTCTCACTCTCCTCTTCCTTTTTGCATACCTGCCCTGGCTTTTCTCACCACTCACGGCAATTTAATTACTATCCTTAGCAACAACTGACAAATCCACTCGCGGCCTGTCCCCAGCCGTGACAACAATACAATACCAGTGTCTCTGCTATCTGCTTCTGGAAATCGCTGCTGCTAATAGAATTGTGCTCTTTGATGCTGCAGGTTTATCTGTAGTACTTTTCCCATCAGAGCAGTGCCTAAAGTGATGTGGACTCTTCCAGAAAGCTCTGAACGTCAGGTCTAGCTGGGCTGTTTGAAACCGCTCTTTGGGTCCTTGTTAACCCCCTTTCAGCTCAAAAGCTGGAGAGGAACTTGAAGCAATTCGACTCACTTTCCAAGTACCAGTCTTCCTGCCTTCTTAACAAAGGCTGAAAACACCTATTATCCACTGCCCTAGTCCTCCAGCAAACACAGACAAGACTGAAAAATGGGACAATATTCAATCCGATTGTGTACAGACGGAAAAATGAACAAAAACCTTTAAAAACCCCCTTGGAGGAAGTTAAGGACTTTTCCTATCATTGAAAAGTCAACCAAAAGTGAGGGTAAACAACTGGGACCAGTACTGTGTACTGAAGTTGACGGAGGCTGGTTACAAAGCTTCAAGTGATGGCAGTTCTTGAGACATGTTTGTTACCCCAAGAATGTCCTGCTCCTAGCCAAGGAAAGTTTAAACCCCCAAAATGATATCAAAAGAAGTGACCCAGCCAGATTATAATCCCCAGAGCCTTAAATGGTCTTGACAGATTTACCACAAATATTTTCCTTAAGGAAACAAAACCAAATTGCCACTTTGTAGCCATAAAATGAATGTCAAAAAGCGGTAACTGTGTTAAGTCAGCAGGGTTTGCACGTCAAGAATGTGCTGATACTGCATGTGAAAATCCTAACAAAATTTATGTTTTCACAGTTTCTTTAAAAGATCACCTTTTAAAGAGCTGAATAATGCTGAGATTTGAAATGGCCATCAACTACATTTTCAAACATCCAGAAAATCTTAAATCCATATATAAAGAAATTATAATATAAGATGTGTTTAACTTGATGAGCCTTGGTGTCTTTTATGCAAAATCTTAAATAAGATTTTTATACAAATTAGCTTCCACACATGACTAAGTTCCAAAAACCAAATAAAATCCAGCCTTCCAAATAAATCGTCCTTTGCCAGGCTCAAGGCAAAATTCATAATTTAAAAAAAGAAAATTTCATCGGTAAAACCCTCCTAGATTTTAAGTTGTATTTCAAATACACAGATACAACGTAGACAGCAGTGTACCACAGAAAATGTTCTAACATTGCATTTTGTTATAAAGTCACTTGCAAACATAGTCCAAACAACATTTAAAGTATACTTAGTAAATGAAAACCTGACAAGCCTTAATACATGGCAGAAAAAAGTCTATCTCACAACTCCAGTTGAATCACATATATTCAGTGTATTTTTTGTGCTCAAAGTTACCCTCTTCAGCCCAAACTACATTCAAGACTAATCCCCTTGCGATAACTGAAATACTGTAGACATCAAAATTCCAAGAAAATAGTCCCTGAAAAACTCACTCAAGTAAGGACAAGCCAAATAAAATGGAAAACCTAAAAGGATTAAACTGTGTCTATGTGGTATTAAATTTACATGTGTAAACGTGGCATACTGAAAACAAGAAAAATATTTTAAAAAATCAGTTACTGCGTGTGATTAGTTGTAGTTTCAAAGGGAATGCTACCTGTCTGGTGGATGGAGCACAGAATGGGCCCTCTGGGTGCCTGAATTCTATTCCCAGACCTGTGTCACTGCCATGGTCTTAGGACAAGTTACTACGTGACTTCACATTCCTGCCTACAAAAATCATACTGACCTTCTTTGTGTTTTGAGATTTGCTGAGGAAAATACGTCAGAAATTATTACTACATTCCTGTTTTCCTTTTTTGTATGTTCTTTCTCTTCCAACCTACTTCATAGGAAGGGGAAATGACCAAGGCCTTTAACCTTCTTTGAGTCTTAGCCCTCCTTGAGAGCAGACACTCTGACTTCAGGGGCCCAGATCAGCCACTGACATCAAAAAGTCTGAGCTGATTACCACTGCCAAAAATCTGTCCATCTCTATCAATTTATATTCTTAAAGGTTAGCTAATCTTCAGTCTAGCTGACATCTTTGGGGAAAGGATCAATACATAAAAAAAGACAGAAGTGATCTCCTCTAGATAAATGGTTACTTAATGATACTGAAAGAAAACTAGACAAAATTCCCAATTTTAAACTGACTGACTATAACTTTTTCAAAATACTTACAAAGTAGTTATGCTACAAAATACTGTATTGTCAAGATAGCTAAGCCTAACTAAGGCTACAAGTTGAAATAATGCAAAAACTTGTTTAAGAAATGCAGCACTAAAACACCACCTTTTTCCTATGGGAAGTATGCAACAGTTTAGCAGTAATTACGAAATGCCTGAGGTAGTTAGGTATTTAATAGGTCGCGTTGTGACACTAGGTTTCCTATACTCGGTTGCAGGTAACTCCTTCCCACCAGCTCAGCTGTCCATCAACATAATGGATTCCAGGAATCTGTCCTTCAGCAGCAACACACACAGCAATAAGCAAGGCAAGCGTTGCTCAGTGTCCAATCTCTTACCAAAGCTTTACTTCATATTTTCTCAATAAACTCGTGGGTTTATTCCTTCCAAGAAACAAACTACCAAAAACTATCGAGATTCCCTCTCTACTTTGTTACCTGCAGCAACGCACTACTACAGAAGTCAGCTCAGAATTTTCTCTCAAAGGCAAAATGACAGAACCAGCACTGCTGTGGTCCCAGATAAAGAAGTGTTACTATCCTGAAGTACTTCTCTTGGCACCTCCATTAATGTCCTACATAAATGCAGAACTGCTAAATGCACTTCTCTTCTGATCTCTGTGTAATAGTTAATATTAGACCAGAGATGGCCCCTTCCAACAAAACGGGGTTTTACAAGATCCTCTAGCTCAAATCGCAGCCCTATATCCATGTTTTCTTCATCAGAATCTCATACATTAAAAAGATTATTTTAACCATATTACTGATGTTACCTTGGGAAGCCAACAATAAAGTTTCATCGTATTAACCTGGTTCTACTGCAAGCAATGTATGAGTACCGCTAGAGGATGCATTTATCAAGTATGGACAGATGTATTTCGACTCTAGTAACATGTGAACAGCAACCTACAAATGCTCTTACACAGCCCTCCCCAGTAAATACTGAATCCTAAACTTCGTTAAAAGAGAACTTCTTTAACAAATTATGCTGCTTCCCCCACCAGAGGCTGATGAGCAGAGTCAAGCTGTCATAAATACCGAAGGAACCGGAAGAATCTTGTTTAAGAATGATGGGTCTCATTTTCTCCTTATTTTCAGGAAGCTGTACTGATGTTTTACACAGCTTTTTATTTCATTTTACATGGAGTGGAGGTACTGAATCAGCTTAGGGAAATGAAAAAACAGAAGGAACTATAATTGACTTATAGCTACCCTCTTTCTCCCCCTTGCACAAAGAAGGAGCAATTTACTGCTGCTCAGAAAAATCAACGCATTTCTCCCATCCCTGTCAGTTCTATTGACCAACACACTGGTGAATGCACTACAGGGGACATGGTCACCAGCCTGTTAACTTAGGGTCATCCAGTCCTTAAATCCATATCCCAACACCCAGTCCTACATACTGCCTCCACAACATGCAGTGAACGGGGCTAGGGACAATCTAGCCACCAGGATTTAGCCGATTCAGACATGAAAAGCAAGAGATTTATGGAGCTAGACATCTAGAAGAGCGCAAAATAAAGATCTATACTCCTATTTAAGTGTCAAGATCATGTTTCTGAATCTGTTACAAGATATGCTGTTTGTCAGAAACACACAGCTGGACTCCTTGTTGCAGTGAGGCCAATGACAAAAACGACAAAGGACTTCATGCAGTATCCCTCCATCTTCCTGCAGCATGTGCTGAAGAACTGCAGTATGTTGCCATCAACTACAGATCCTCATCCCCACCCTGTGCTTTTCTGTTATACTACAAGAAACAAAATCCTCTAGTTTATGTAATTAAGAACATGTTTAAAATTAAGAAGAAAAGTTTAACACTGTTCATTTTATTATATATTTACTTTTAGCTCAGATTCCACTTCATTTGTAGTGTTGAAGAGTCTGAGCAACACTGAATCATAAAACTTTACAAGTTTCACGGTGCACAAATTTATTTAATACAGCACAGGTACAGAGGGCTCATCCAAATCCTCAAATGACTTCAACATTTTTCCTTTCAAACAGAACCTCTAATGTGACAGTAGAGAAATGTATTTCTGAAATACATGAAACCTCCAGGGAATTAGTGCATGTGGAACAGTCTCCCAAGATCCCTTCAAGACTGACTCAAAAATTTTTCTCATACAGCTTCACAAGAGAAAATAACAGCCTTTAGCAGACTTCTGTTCAGCACCTACCTCACAAACAAACGTAAAGACTAAGTCCAAGGAGCAAGAGGATGACTGTAAAATGAGTTCCTAACATCTAAACAAGACAGTTTCTAAAAAAAATGAACATTTCAAAATGAACGTGGAGAACGTGTACATACCTATCGCTGTCTTCACTTTCTGAATCCTGCTCTTCATCAGAATCTTTGTATTTATCAGGATCTGGAAGAGTACTGGGATCAAACTCTTCTTCACTTCCACTGTGAGCAAGAAAGGCCACTGTTTCCTCTTCAGCCTGCCAAGTGACAAGTGGAGAGTTACAAGACAAGTAAACAAGTCCACGTTGCTTGCCACAACCCCATTAACAGGGATGCCATAACAAAAACCATTGCCCTCAACCGCAGCCAAAGGCCACCACTATTATAGCCAGGAAAATGGAAACATCTCTGTCACCATCAGTGCTCTTCTCCAAGGCTGTTTATGTTAAAGGTTGAAGAAATATTATTCAAAAAGGAAGCACAAAGATTTAAGTTCAAATTCTACCTTCCTAATATCGTTATCTTAGATCTACCAAATCTGAGAGAGATATGGGCAGCAACTAATTAACAGTCATCTGAGAGCAAGTGTTTAAGTAATAGGAAGCTTTGCTGTCTTTCAGAAACACACCAGCAAAGAGATACGAGCTTGTGGACACATTAATCACTGCTGTAAGGTGTATTTCACAAAACACGCCGATTTAAAACTCATCCAAGTATCCTTGCAGTTAAAAACCAAAACGCTGCTTAAGCTGATTAACTGCTCTAAGTGAGTTCCAGCCATCCACCACAAGTGACGCATGTTCTTCAGGCCTCCTCCCAGACTCCTTCATCCCCCCGCTCCGGGGCTCTGCATCCCTCCGTCCCCGCAGCGTGTCTCAGGACGGGCTGCTGACGTTGGCAGCTCTCCCCAGGGCATGGGAATGCCTCACTAATTCCTTAACGAAGAGGATCTGATTTTGCAGATACAGGTTCTGCTCCATGCAGTCCTGAACCGATGGCACCACTTTTGTAAATTTTTGCTAACAGGCACAACGAAAGCAGACAGACTGGAGTGCATATGCAATTGTATACACACACAAAAATGCGAACAAAAAGCTTACAGGCATTTCTAAGCAACATGAACCCTAGATCCATGCATATTTAAGCTGAAAATAAAAAACAAATGCAAAGAAACTAATTACAAACATTGCTACCTTTTGTTTATACATCTAATCAACATGCACACAGCTGAGTTTCCCAAACAGTACTCATTTAAATTATTTCATTCTACGAATAACTTCACATCATTACATATTTAAAATTCATTTTTGTTCTGATTTCTCAGCATTTCCATCTACCACCAGGTTTTAAAAGAACACTGTCCTTATAGGCACACACCTCACCACAATAAGAAGAAAGGGATAAAAGCCAGATTTGCAATCAGAAGATAGAAGAAAAACAGACTAAACACACATTTTGTTCTTGACTATTTTGAAACACTAGTAAAGGTAACTGCATAGTTAAGAGTATAAACTCACTCAAAGCATCGTCAGACTCAGCAGCACTGCAAACTGCCTAAAGTAACATCAGCACTGACTGAAAGCCATGCTGACTACTGGGAACTTCAGGTGCTACTTCACAACAAAGTAGTTGCTTTTTTTTTCCTATTTTTTTTCCTTACAAAGAATATCTTCTACCTCATCTTTTAGTACAGAATTACAGAGCACTACTAACTCAACAGAAAACTATTTTGAAGGTCACCTTTTTGTTAATGCATTTCCATATTTGAAAAGCATTCTGCATTAGACTATAGTTCATGTCAATATTTTAAGCATCAAGTATTTCACAGAATCACAGAATGGTAGGGGTTGGAAGGGACTTCTGTGGGTCATCTAGTCCAACCCTCCTGTCGAAGCAGGGTCACCTACAGCAGGCTGCACAGGACCGCGTCCAGGCGGGTCTTGAATATCTCCAGAGAAGGAGACTCCACAACCTCCCTGGGCAACCTGTTCCAGTGCTCCGTCACCCTCAGAGGGAAGAAGTTCTTCCTCATGTTCAGACGGAACTTCCTGTGCTTCAGTTTGTGCCCATTGCCCCTTGTCCCGTCGCTGGGCACCAGTGAAAAGAGCTTGGCTCCATCCTCCTGACACCCACCCTTCAGATATTTGTAAGCATTTATAAGGTCCCCTCTCAGCCTTCTCTTCTTCAGGCTGAACAAGCCCAGCTCCATCACCCTTTCCTCATAGGAGAGATGCTCCAGTCTCCTCACCATCCTCAAAGCCCTCCACTGGACCCTCTCCAGTAGCTCTTCATCTTTCTTGAACTGGGGAGCCCAGAACTGGACACAGTACTCCAGATAAGGCTTCACTAGGGCAGAGTAGAGGGGAAGGAGAACTTTGTTCGACCTGCTGGCTACACTCCTCCTAATGCATCCCAGGATCCCATTGGCCTTCTTGGCAACCAGGGCATACTGCTGGCTCATGACCAACCTGTCGTCCACTAGGACACCCAGGTCCCTCTCCACAGAGCTGCTCTCCAGCAGGTCCGCCCCGAGCCTGTACTAGTGCATGGGGTTGGTCCTCCCCAGGTACGGGACCCTGCACTTGCCCTTGTTGAATTTCATCAAGTTCCTCTGCGCCCAACTCCTCCAGCCTGTCCAGGTCTCACTGAATGGCAGCACAGCCTTCTGGTGTATCTACCACACCTCCCAGTTTGGTGTCATCAGCAGACTTGCTGGGGGTACACTCTGTCCCTTCATCCAGGTCATTGCTGAAGAAGTTGAACAAAACTGGGCCAAGTACTGACCCCTGGGGAACACCACTAGTTACAGGCCTCCAACTAAACTCTGTGCCACTGATGACAACCCTCTGAGCTCTGCCTTTCAACCACTTCTCAATCCACCTCACTGACCACTCATCCAGCCCACACTTCCTGAGCTTCCCTAGGGGGATGTTGTGCAAGACAGTGTCAAAAGCCTTGCTGAAGTCAAGGCAGATCCACTGCTCTCCCCTCATCTACCCATCCGGTCATGCCATCGTAGAAAGCTATCAGATTGGTCAAGCATGATTTCTTCTTGGTGAATCCATGTTGACTACTCCTGATAATATAGTCATCTTTTAAGACTTGGGCTGTTCATTCATATTCTCAGTTATCTCAGTAAAATGTTGAGATTGCATTGTTTCCTAACTTTTGACATTTATATATGCACACATAAGACGATTACACATACACAGATCAAACCTTTGCTTTTGTTACACGTTCATATTCATTTTATCCAGCAGAAAATCTGCAGAGATGTGTTCAAGGTAATGCTTACTATAACAAAAGAAATAATTGCAAAGATCCCTCTAATTCATCGGGAATCATGAGGTCATATTTCTTATGAGTATCACCTGTTACATATTCATTAAAATATTCGTAAGACCCTGAAATTGTTAAGAACTTGAAAATGAACGTTTATCATCCACAGCTGAACAATAGAAACTCATTATTTTTCCCCTCTTGCTTCAAATTTGTATCAGCCAGTCAGGAAGAAGAAATCTTGTGACTTAACGTCACATTACTCACCATAAGAGCTGGGGAAAAAAAAAAAAAGTCAAATCATAGCTCAAGATCACACTTGTAAGAATTCTTCAGATGCAAACAGGATGCAATTTGCAGACTCAGGGTTAGATCCTTCCTAAGGCAATCACTACCAAAGAAGAGATTAACTGAAGAACAGATTTTGACCACCTGTAGTTTATGTCTAAGGTTAGCAGTAACGTACTTTGGAGTGTGTATTTATTACAAAGTTCAGCTGTGGAAGGAAACCCATTCAGACATCAAATCACACTGGTCAGGAGAACAGGATCCAGTGGCACTCACATTGCTATTTTCATTCTGCTCAGCAGTAGCAAGATCTGTCTTTTTTTTTTTTTTAATACCAGACAGACTAGCCCATGTGTTTTGCAATCTAGTTCCATAGAAACTTTGCACAAAGACTTTCAGTTTGAACATGGCATTAGATGACAACATTTCTGCATTCAAAGTCTCCCTCTGAGGGATAAGGAGATTCTTATGCAAACTCAACATTTGAGAAAAGTTCAGCAAAATTTCTGTGCTGGAGGTTTTGGAAAACTCGCTGCCTTCAACCCTCCACAAGGTCGACGATGATCACCCTCTACCTGACTGCAGCCATTTTGGAAACACGTGCCAGACGAGGCGAATGGGGCAGGTTCCTCTAGAGCTTTTACCCTGATTCACAACAGAGTACCTCAGCTCAACTTCTAGTTGTCCATTACAAGATGTAATGACAACTTCTTCTTTTCATAAAGAAGGCTGAATGGCTGGTGAAGCTCAGGTAAACATGTTATGCTAAGAGAAGCTTAAAATGCAGAAATTCATGTACCTTTTCAAGAAAACAGACACTCAAGGGACTCAAATGTTTGAATTAGCAGAATGATGTCTCATTTCTACCAGACATTAGGCACTTAGGGAGAACTGAAAAAATATACCTTGAAAACCTGCTCGTACATAAAAGAAAAGTTGCATTTTCCAAGATTTAATTTATAGAACACATATTTATTATGGTATTTAATTTATATCCCATTTAATAGTTGTTTTTTTTTTAATCCAATCAAGTTGTCTGGAGTTGCAATTTATATTTAAGCAATTTACCAGTTCCTAGCAACGAGGCTGAGGGAGGGAGAAAGAATTCTTTTGGTACTATCAGTTTGGTCCATAGTACATTATAAAGCAAAGTTGGGGAATATTTCTGATCAGCTAAACCCAAAACCTTTAAGGGTTGTTTACAAGCTGATCAGACTGGAGTCCATCAATAGTCGTACTTACACAACATTCAGTTCCTTTTCACAGAATAGTAGGGGTTGGAAGGGACCTCTGTGGGTCATCTAGTCCAACCCCCCTGCCGAAGCAGGGTCACCTACAGCAGGCTGCACAGGACCGCGTCCAGGCGGGTCTTGAATTCATCTCCACAGAAGGAGAATCCACTACCTCCCTGGGCAACCTGTTCCAGTGCTCCGTCACCCTCAGAGGGAAGAAGTTCTTCCTCATGTTCAGACGGAACTTCCTGTGCTTCATTTTGTGCCCGTTGCCCCTTGTCCTGTCGCTGGGCACTACTAAAAAGAGTTTGGCCCCATCCTCCTGACACCCACCCTTCAGATATTTATAGGCATATATTAGGTCCCCTCTCAGCCTTCTCTTCTTCAGGCTGAACAAGCCCAGCTCTCTCAGCCTCTCCTCGTAGGAGAGATGCTCCAGTCTCCTCATCATCCTCGTAGCTCTCCACTGGACCCTCTCCAGTAGCTCTTCATCTTTCTTGAACTGGGGAGCCCAGAACTGGACACAGTACTCCAGATAAGGCCTCACTAGGGCAGAGTAGAGGGGAAGGAGAACCTCCCTTGACCTACTGGCCACACTCCTCCTAATGCACCCCAGGATGCCATTGGCCTTCTTGACAGCCAGAGCACACTGCTGGCTCATGGTCAACTTGTCATCCACCAGGACACCCAGGTCCCTCTCCACAGAGCTGCTCTCCAGCAGGTCCGCTCCAAGCCTGTACTGATGCATAGGGTTGTTCCTCCCCAGGTGCAGGACCCTGCACTTGCACTTGTTGAACCTCATCAGGTTCCTCTCTGCCCAACTTTCCAGCCTTTACAGGTCACGCTGACCTTCTGAGCTATGCCATTCTTCACCTTTCGCAAATAGTATGGTTGCTGCCATAAGTAAGTGCTGTTTGTGATTTCAATGCTAAGAAAAGGTAAGCTTTAAATACTGCTGGGAGGCTACCCTACACAGCTACACAGCTTCTAAAAATTTAGCTTGTTACTCCTCATATAAAAGGGTATTTGAAAAATATAATCCCTTTCATGACAATATTTCAAATTTTATTAATGTTCTTCTTTTTGACAATTATTTTTCAGATAAAAATGGGAGTTGTTTCTGCATCATGTTTATGATGGAACACATTCACAAACACAGCATTTCCTGCAAAACATCTTACTCTGGATTCACCTGATCACCTCACATGTGGTTTTTTTCACAGCCTGTACCCCTAACCTACAACACTGTGTCCCCAGTTGATGCTGATATTTCATCACCCACATTGCCCCAAAGGAATACAGCTATTCTGGCAGTTCACAAATAGAAATACAGCCTTTGATGTAGCTGAGGTGTTTGATCCAACAGTTGCTTTGAAGATCAAGACCAAATCCTTAGATGATACTGAAAACTGACTGGGAGCCAGTGGAGTGAACCAAGTGCTGATCTGACATACAAAGAGCTGCCTAAACCACGCCAAAATTGGACAACTACACTCCATACCACCTAAAACTCATCAATAGCCTTCAAATCCAAACACAGCAAGCATCATTTCCACTGATGGAAGGACCTTGTAAGCTAAAAGGGGAAAGGCCGCCTTTTGACAACATTTCTAAGATGTGTGCAGTGGTGTTCACGGTTAACCTTCATGAACTGTGACTAGTCATGTGAGTTTTCTTCCTGTTGTCGTCTACCCTTGGCCACCTGCATCAACACTGAACACTAATTCTAATAGGTGACATACACATCCATTCCACAATTGGCCTTGCTACTCTTGCTAGGCTCGTTTCTTCCTATGGGTAAGTAGGAAAAAGGGTGGGAAGAGCAGAGAACAGGTTATCCTGTTGCAGGACTTTCTCTTCTCTTGGTCTGATGCACACAGACGGATGCAAGGCACACCATAGGAAGGAGATCATGTGGACACGAACAGGGTCAACGATTTCAGAAGGACTGGCCAAGTTCCATGGGTCTGGCAAAAAAGGCTGGTAACCAAAAATTGGAGAATGTTGAGAACTTCTAAATATTCTAAGTATTTGCTCTTACGTGCATTTGAATTATAATGGTGGATGACAGGTTAACCATGAGCCAGCAGTGTGCCCTGGCTGCCAAGAAGGGCAATGGGATCCTGGGGTGCATTAAGAAGAGTGTGGCCAGCAGGTCGAGGGAGGTTCTCCTCCCCCTCTACTCTGCCCTAGTGAGGCCTCATCTGGAGTACTCTGTCCAGTTCTGGGCTCCCCAGTTCAAGAAAGATGAGGAGCTACTGGAGAGAGTCCAGCGGAGGGCTACGAGGATGATGAGGGGACTGGAGCATCTCTCCTAAAAGGAAAGGCTGAGGGAGCTGGGCTTGCTTAGCCTGGAGAAGGCTGCGAGGGGACCTTATAAATGCCTACAAATATCTTAAGGGTGGGTGTCAGGAGGATGGGGCCAAGCTCTTTTCAGTGGTGCCCAGCGACAGGACAAGGGGCAACGGGCACAAACTGAAGCACAGGAAGTTCCAGCGGAACATGAGGAAGGGTCACTCTGAGGGTGACGGACCCCTGGAACAGTCTGCCCAGAAGGGTTGTAGGGTTGTGGATTCTCCTTCTGTGGAGATATTCAAGACCCGCCTAGACAAGGTCCTGTGCAGCCTGCTCTGGGTGACCCTGCTTTGGCAGGGGGGTTGGACTAGATGACCCACAGAGGTCCCTTCCAACCCCTACCATTCTGTGATTCTGTGCAATGACATGTGGGCATGAGCACACAGTTGTTTTATTTGCCATAACAGATCAAACCTAGGATCCTCAGTATCATAAACAAAGTCCCTGGCATTTGAGTTAACAGAGTAGTAGCTTCATCTCTGGCAAAGTATTCAGGTTCCCACACCTGCCATGCCAGCAGCTAGACAGAGATGCTACCATCCACATTAAATCCCTGTCTGAAACAAAAACTGATTTGAAGCATTTAATAATGCAAAGGCTTCAAATGAGAAAAGTCTAAACACTTTTCATTTAAAAATACTTCTAATGCTAGGTTGTCAGGTATCATTTTGCTTGCAAGTGAGCAAGTAGTACAGGAAAAAAAAATTGTGTTTTATTTGCTGTGCCTTAGTTAAAACTCCTGGGAGAATTAAACATGCCACAGACACGTCCAAAAGTCTAAGGCCCTCTCAAAAAACCAAAATACAGAACACTGTTTTTAAACTTATGCTCTCCACAGGTAATCCTTGGACTGTCTCTTCACACTCCCTCTTTCTCTCCACTTTTAGGTTCACACAGCAGTCATGGCTGTCAGCTCAAATACAGAAAGTAAGTCTCCAAAGTAGTCTCTGTGTTCAAATGTCTCAACACACCAGTCTTCTCCAGGGAATCTCAGCATATGTCCACAGAGATGATGCCTACACAAGAGAATTTTCTCTGTATCGCTTCCTAGCACTTTTGACTAAGCCTGAAGGAACTGCATCCTCTGCCGTGACACAGCCAAGGGGTTCCACCGCCACTGCTATGCACAGCAGAGACCACTTTTTGCTTAGTGACTAGCGTATTTTTCAAGAATGAACAGATCAATGGCAGCACCGACACGAAATAATGAGAATGGAAACCTCCAAAGTCACATAATTCTGTAAACTGGTTAGTTCTGCTCATTTTCTTGAAACAACTGATTTGTATTTGGTGTACGAGAAACAGCAACACTGGCATTAAGTGCTTGTCCTATGACAAGACTTTCATGTTCTGAAGCTTAAGTCACATACTCTAAATGCTTGTACAAAATACATAGATAAATAGCACACTTGCAGAGAGAAAAATACGAATCAAATCAATTCCTCACAGTGAAAGTTATTTTAAACTGCTACATACAGAAGCGAGGAAAAGAAACCCAGAAGCAGCATTGCTGCTGACAGCACCAACTCGATGCTTGCTGTGAGAACAAGACCTTGCCTGCCTTTGTTCAGGACCTATTTAGCAGCAATAGATTCACGTTTGTTCAGATATGCAAACAAGTAACCAGTAAATCAGAAACCGCCTGCCTGATGCTGCACACACGCAGGGTTATTTTTTAATTATTTTTTTGTTGTCGTCAAATCCACCTTCCCAGACCATGAATCACGTTCTACAAAATTTTGTAGAAGACAACTCGTGGCCCAAAGAGCGTAATGGTTAAGCAGAAGACACGAGAGAACAGACAAAGACAGCCCAATGAAGGACAAGGAAGCAAGCTGCCTGGGGAAGATTATAAGCAACAGGCACAACACAGCAGGAGACCTGCCCTCTTGGATTTCCACAGGTCTTGCTGTGAAAGGGATCCTGGATGAAGAACTGACAAAGCTTCTGAGGTAGACTGGCAGCCATCCACCAGCAGCTTCTGTTAAGTGTGAGAAAAAGCTGAGGCCAAAAAAAATAGCAAGGTGGTGTTTGAAAAATAGGCAAGCGGGCAATAACCAGTGAGAACTAAGCTCCTGGTAGTAACTGATAGCTGAGAGGCCACAAAGGACGCTGGAAGTTAAGGGCCTGTGGAGACACATCAAGAGAGGTAACTTTGCAGCAGCATTTTGAATAGGTTCTAATGGAGCAAAACGACGTTCATAAAGGAAGGCAGAGAAGACACTGCAGAAATCAAGACAGAAAATCATAATGTCCCTTGATAACAATTTTATCTATGTGAACAAATAGCAAAGGTATGTCTTAGAAATGCCAAGTAGAAGAACAAGAAAGATTCATACTAGGTAGGATCTTATAGACCAACTAATTGAAAGAAACAATTTTTCAGGTCTAAAATAACATAAAGCAACGTCAAGGAAAAAAAAACACAAAAAAAATTAAGACTAATTGCTGAGAGTTACTCTTACTTGGGGAATTGAGATAAAATGTAACGTTATACATGCAACAGGTCTGGGGAATGTTACTACAGGCAGAAACTACAGAAGGTTCTGCTCAGGAAAGACAGCACACGATTTGTTAACTGTGGAAAATAAAGGGACAAAATAAGGTGTTACGGGTTTGCGTGGCAAGGTTTTCATAGCAGGCGGGCTATAGGGGTGGCTTCTGTGAGAAGCTGCGAGAAGCTTCCCCCATGTCTGATAAAGCCAGTGCCAGCCGGCTCTAAGACAGACCCACTGCTGGCCAAGGCCAAGCCAATCAGCGACGGTGGTAGCGCCTCTGGGATAACACATTTAAGAAAGGGAAGAAAAAAATTCGGTAGGAGGAATGGGATTGTAGAGAGAGGAGTGAGATGATGTGAGAGAAACAACTCTGCAGACACAAAGGTCAGTGAAGAAGGAGGGGGGAGGAGAATCCCGAAATGTTGGAGCGGAGAGCCTTCCCTTGCAACTCGTGATGAAGACCATGGTTAGGCAGCTTGTTCCCCTGCAGTCCATGGAGGTCCACGGTGGAGCACATATCCACCTGTAGCCCATGGTAGGGACCCCACGCCGGAGCAGGTGGATGCCTGAAGGAGGCTGTGACCCCATGGAAAGCCTGTGCTGTAGCAGGCTCCTGCCAGAACCTGTGGCTCCATAGAAAAAGGAGCCCACACTGGAACAGATTTGCTGGCAGGGCTTGTGACCCCGTGGGGGTCCCACACTGGAGCAGCCTGTTCCTGAAGGACTGCAGTCTGTGGGAGGGACTCACGCTGGGGCAGGGGCAGAGTGTGAGGAGTCCTCCCCCTGAGGAGGAAGGAGCAGCAGAGACAACATGTGATGAACTGACCGTAACCCCCATTCCCTATCCTCCTGTGCTGGGAGGAGGAGGGAGAGAAACGGGAGTGAAGTTGAGCCCGGGAAGAAGGGAGGGGTGGGGGGAAGGTGTTTTAAGATCTGGATTTATTTCTCACTATGCTACTCTGATTCAATTGGTGATGAATTAAACTCCCTTTTCTCCTCAAGTTCAGTCTGTTTTGTCTGTGACAGCAATTGGTGAGTGATCTCTCCCTGTCCTTGTCTCGACCCTCGAGCCTTTCATCATATTTTCTCTCCCCTGTCCAGCTGAGGAGGGGGAGTGATAGAGCGGTTTTGGTGGGCACCTGGCATTCATCCAGGCCAAACCAAAACAGAAGTATTAAGAAGGACTTAGATAAGCACCAGGAAGTGACCATGGCAATACTAAGGCATAGGCTAAAGTGAGAGACAGTGGTGATATTCACGGTGACCATGAAAGAAGACAGCAAACAAAGTTGAACTTTTTCCTTGAAAGTCACCTAATCCATGAAACGTCAGCTAAAATTTAATTTGGATGGAAAGGTAGAGCTGGAGTAGTGAGACTGAGATAAGACTCATTAGTACAGACACGAATTTATATTCATTGAATATTCATGGACAAGATTTCTCAACAGGTAAGAGAAAGAAAAAAGTAAAAGGTAGAGCTGTGCAGAACATTGTCATAGAAGGAGACTGAAGACTCAGATTCTTGAAATTATGAAGAGAAGCTACTAGAGAAGGAAGACAGACACCAGAACAGAGATTGGTCACATCTGCAAACCCCCTATAAACTGGAGCAGATATGGAAAGGCCAAGTGAACAACCAGCAAGTGAGAGGAAGGCTGATTAATGTCAAAGCTCTCAGAGAAGAGGAGCTTTGTAAGGGGAAAATCAGAGAGCGGGTGCTAAAGATGCATGGATGATGTCTATTGAGTGAAACCGAAACATATCTACATGTGCAAATGAACACAAGGGCATGAAGAAATGTGGCAGCTTGAAAAGTACAAAAGGCTGGTGTGGAAGTGGGAATCAAAGATGAACAGGGAAGAACTGGAAGGCAAAGGTGAGAGGGCCAAAGAGAGGAAGACTATCGAGAGAAGATCTGATGGAGGTGACAGAGTGATGACAAAGGGAACCACGGTGGAGAGAAGAGCTGACTGAAGCTATTTAAAAAATGGGAATGAGTAAGAAGGCATGAGAACAGCACTGAGGCTGATTGAGAAGAAGGTAGAAACACAGGGAAGAGGGAGAAGAGCTAGCAGTAGGTATAGATGAATTAAATCAACAACAGCAAACAGAACTAGGGAACGCATGGCTAAACACGTGCAGGCACCTCTTCACGTGGCGAGTGGCAAAGCCATAAATGCTTTGCCAAAGAAAACAGAAGGTGTTAAGAGTTTACATAGGCTCAAAAGGTAGGTAGGTAGGTAACAGTAATAAAAATCCATTAATGGCTAGTAAGTACAGCAGTGCTGTGCCTTTGCCCCTGAAAGTCCCTGAGCTGCAGATCTCTTCAGCCAGGGAGCGTATAACCAGACCACAGTTTGAAAACTACTCTGCAGGTACAACTGCAGATTTTCCTGCTAACCAACTAGAAAGAACTGGCAGATCTGACAGAGAGAAGGGAAGAAAATTGCTCTCATTTCAATATTAATACTCTATTCCTCTTATGGAAGTAATTTTTCTCCACCACTATACTGTTTTCTGTCAGTCTTTCAGGACTTCTCACACAAATATCACAGTTTATTAAACGAATCTGGTGAAGAAGACTACCATCTCCTTCTCAGCACAAGAACAAAATATTTGAAACAATGCAATGAGGGGAAAAGTGAAGGTTGAGGCAACTCTCCAGCACAAGCCTAAGCCTGTGCCAAATTATGTTCATTAAGTATATCAGTGGTGATCATATACAACGGCTAATTGAGGAACCCACACTGTACTATCTCAAATAGTCCTTGGGGATCCAGCACTCATCTGCAGGTGTAACTAGCGTATTACAGATTTCTAACTGACTTCTCGCTACTCCCCTGAAGTCCATACTTGCAGCAAATGAGTCTCAAACACACTGTAAGCATTGAAGGCATCTTTACAAATTTTAACCCAGCAAATTGCAATTTTCAGCGAAGGACATGTTATAGCTTACAGTTGTTCATTTGCTTGCCTGTTCATTTCAACAATATCTGAAAAATCTTTATGCTGCATAAAAAATGTATTATATCCATAACAACACAATACAGCACACTGTATGATTGATTACCCTGGCATTTAGTTCGTGTGGGAATTGTTTTTGTGAAACATGGCTCTATTGGACTCCCAGAAAATTACATTTTGGTAGAACTCTCTGAACGATCAAACTTCAGTATAGCTAGACCTAATGTTATTAACATTGCACAGGCAGGTACAAAGTTAAACTTTTCATACTGTACCAAAGCAATGCTATTTTACATTTCATTCTCCAGGAATCGGAGACAGCAAAGTCAGAGTGGATCAGTCTAAATCAGTGCTTTAAATCACTAATTATAATGCTGAATAAAATCAGCAACGTTTTAATTCACACAGTGATTTACACAAACAACCACTGCTACTTGTGTTTTTATTTCAGTATTCTGAAGAACGGTTGTTTTACACTGGACTTCACACAAAGAAGTCCCTGTTTTTCCTTTTCCATTTTTAATTTCCATAGTGACATTAGCAAATTATAAAAGAGCCATCACTTACTTGCTAGGTGATTACTGTTCAATTTTTAATCATGGTTAGTGTCAAATTGACTCCTATTCCATCTGAAATTTGAAACATATTTCAACCAGAATTTTCATTATTTTCTACAGTATGTACCGTATCTATATTATTTGAAAGTTACTAATTAATAGTTTAAGTAGAACCATCTTAAATACAGCAGCTACATGGAAGAATTATGTTCATCCAGGCAGGTGCTGTACTATAAATTTAACATTTATGAAGGTATACATTCTCTGTTGCTAACAAAATTTACTACTTCTGAGCATTCTATCTTAGGAGATTTTGGTATGGCTAACAGCCTCAAACCTAATTTATATTCACAGACTGAAAGAGGACAGTAAGAATAAACAAAGATACCCAGTTCCTCAAATCCTAATATGTTTTTCAACCTCCAACTGCACATTGTTGAATGTCAGGCAACAAGGAGGACCCAGGGAACTACAGGCCAGTCAGCCTCACCTCCATCCCGGGAAAGCTGATGGAGCAGCTTATCCTGGAGGT
Source organism: Opisthocomus hoazin (assembly GCF_030867145.1). Lineage (NCBI taxonomy): Eukaryota > Metazoa > Chordata > Aves > Opisthocomiformes > Opisthocomidae > Opisthocomus > Opisthocomus hoazin. The sequence continues at coordinate 21,839,111 of NC_134414.1, read as the reverse complement.
CATCATCAAGCAAGTGGAGGAAAAGAAGGTTATTAGGAGTAGTCAGCATGGATTCACCAAGAGGAAATCATGCCTGACCAATCTGATAACTTTCTACGATGACACGACTGGCTGGGTAGATGAAGGGAGAGCCGTGGATGTTGTCTACCTCAACTTCAGCAAGGCTTTCGACACGGTCTCCCATAACATCCTCCTAGGGAAGCTCAGGAAGTGTGGGCTGGACAAGTGGTCAGTGAGGTGGATTGAGAACTGGCTGAATGGCAGAACAGAGAGGGTTGTCGTCAGCAGCGCTGAGTCTAGTTGGAAGCCTGTAACTAGTGGTGTCCCTCAGGGGTCAGTACTGGGCCCAATCTTGTTTAACTTCTTCATCAACGACCTGGATGAAGAGTTAGAATGTACCCTCAGCAAGTTTGCTGATGACACCAAACTGGGAGATGTGGTAGATACACCAGAAGGCTGTGCTGCCATTCAGCGTGACCTGGACAGGCTGGAAAGTTGGGCAGAGAGGAACCTGATGAGGTTCAACAAAGGCAAATGCAGGGTCCTGCACCTGGGGAGGAGCAACCCCATGCACCAGTACAGGCTTGGGGCGGACCTGCTGGAGAGCAGCTCTGTGGAGAGGGACCTGGGTGTCCTAGTGGACGACAGGTTGACCATGAGCCAGCAGTGTGCTCTGGCTGCCAAGGCAGCCAATGGCATCCTGGGGTGCATTAGGAGTGTGGCCAGTAGCGAGGGAGGTTCTCCTTCCCCTCTGCTCTGCCCTAGAGAGGCCTCATCTGGAGTACTGTGTCCATTTCTGGGCTCCCCACTTCAAGAAAGACGAGGAGCTACTGGAGAGAGTCCAGTGGAGGGCTACAAAGATGATGAGGGGACTGGAGCATCTCTCCTACGAGGAGAGGCTGAGGGAGCTGGGCTTGTTCAGACTGAAGAAGAGAAGGCTGTGAGGGGACCTAATAAACGTTTACAAATATCTGAAGGGTGGGTGTCAGAAGGATGGGGCCAAACTCTTCAGTGGTGCCCAGGGACAGGACAAGGGGCAACGGGCACAAACTGAAGCATAGGAAGTTCCAGCTGAACATGAGGAAGAACTTCTTCCCTCTGAGGGTGACGGAGCACTGGAACAGGTTGCCCAGGGAGGTTGTGGAGTCTCCTTCTCTGGAGATATTCAAGACCCACCTGGACGTGGTCCTGTGCAGCCTGCTGTAGGTGACCCTGCTTCGGCAGGAGGGTTGGACTAGATGACCCACAGAGGTCCCTTCCAATCCCTACCATTCTGTGATTCTGTGATTGAATTGAACTTATCAAATGTATCTAAATGAAGAAAACATTATTTCAGAACCAGGAAAGGATACAAATTGTTATGAAAACACAGTTAAGTTTTTCATTGTCAGGCACTGGAACAGGCTGCCCAGGGAGGTGGTGGAGTCCCCATCCCTGGAGTTGTTTAAAAAACGAATAGATGTGGCACTTCGGGATATGGTTTAGTAGGCATGGTGGTGTTGGGTGGATGATTGGACTCGATGATCTTAGAGGTCTTTTCCAACCTATGATTCTGTGATTCCCAGTTAATGACTGTTCTCTAAATCACATCACCATCTGAAACTTTATCACCAACTATATTTCTTGAATTGTTTATTTTTAGATTATGCCAGTAAAATTTTTCATGGGTCATTCCTTAATATCTTCATTTTACCTAGCATTTTTAAGTTCTCAAAAAGAAAATAAAGTATCTAACAAATGAAAACATGTATTTAAATTACTGTTTTGGTCTTTTTACTGAGCTGTTGATATTTATCTCTCATGTTCTTAATAATTATAAGATGGCTCCCCCTCACCCATTCTCCCAAACATACATGCAAAAAGTCAAAGAAAGGGAGAACAAGAAGGATAAATGTTAATCTCATTGATTTAAAAATAAATCATAGCATGCTTAGAAAGCTGTCAGGAAAAGTAATTTTAGCTTAACTTTACTGCTCATTATGAACTCCAGTGCAAAGTGCTCATTTGCTCTACTGACTTTTTGGTATTATACAATCTGCTTGCAATTATGATTTGCCATACACTAGTAAATACTGGAAACGGAAATAGCAAACTGAAAACAGGATCTACTGGCTTGAGTGTAGACATATTGCCAGTTCTTGTCAATTCATTGGCCACAACCAATATGAAGGCGTAAGCTTTTGTTACCCTAACAGACCTCCACCAGCAACAGAATTAGTACAGCTGCATGACACGCTTTCTCTACAGGTCACATTGATGAAAAGCACTATCTTTATCACAAACAAAAATACCAAATAAAACACAAGCTTGGCATCATGTAATATTCATGAGTTCATACAGTGTTATTCTCTAAAGTTGAGGCTCTATCTCTGTTATACCATCATCCTCCAGAACCTTTGCTTGCTTAAAATTAATAAAATTAATTAAATCTGAATTTCAGATTTGCCTTAAGCTGAAAGACATGAACTAGCTGAACTACTGTAACAATAACTTCTTGAGACTGACAGCAAATGGATGACTGGTTAATCTCACTACACTGATAATTTCAATACCCACAGACAAATACTGTTCTCTGGCAGAGGAAGAACCCAGTGAGCAGCCATGTTCCAAAAATCCAAGAACTGTGTCTCTCACCTTCCTAGTTGGGACATCTCCAGCCCCAACACAGAAGCCTCTCTGACACATGCTGCAGCGCAGCTCCATCAACAGAAAACATAAAGCCTTCCAGAAAAACACAGCTGGTGGCCACTGACTCCACCCCCCTCCTTGGTGAGTAAGGTACAAGGTTCCATCATTCCCACCTTTGATTTTGAAGCCTTCGGTAATGAGGATCCTGCAGTCTTCTCACAAACTTCTTTCAATATTTAGATAATCTCACCATTGGAACATATTTCTAGAGTCTATACTGTATCTCCCTGTTAGAAACCTGCTACTTTTTATACCAGTCTGAGAACAGATTGCTCATTTACTTTCCAAGTATTCAACCTATTTCCTTAATTTCTCTGGTCTAGATCACATCAACTGATCTATAAGCTCACCAGCCCAGGTACAGGTTTGAAGAACAGTTTTTTGGCCTACTGAAAAGGGGGATGCAGAGCTGCTTCTTGTCCTGCTCAAGGACAACAAGACTCGGCAAGCCTACTTTCTGAACAGATCACCAGGTAAGAAAACAAACACATCTCCCAGCTAGTTTTGCTTCCAACCAGTAGACAAAGACAGTCCAACAAATGCTCCTGTTCTCAGGTATGAGGAGAAAGACAGCAACTGGAGGAGGAGAGCAGCAGCACTGTCCACCCCCTCCAGGCTTTGGGGAGCACTGAGAGCCTTGGCACAATGTAAACCACAGAAAACAAATAATGGAGGAAGCTCCAAGTTCTTTGTTTTCATATTGATCAAATTTATATCGGAGTTATATCATTAACAAAACCTTCACAGCGAGTTTGGCTTCCATGCCGCACACTCACGTTTGAAAACTTTGGGCAGCCCTAGGATCCAGGCTACCAGGGGGCCCTGGTTGTCCTGGCTATATCCCACCACCAAACACCCGACTCACTGGCATCTACGCATCCCCCCCCGAGCTGCTGAAGAAGCACATGCGCCCGTTCCTGCATCTCCGAAGTCTCTCTGGGAGTCCAGCAACAATCCACCCAATGCCTCAGACTGTCGGGTGACACTTCAACCCGTGATTTCTGTTTTAACGCAAATCACCACTTCTTCAGAAAAACAAACCAACCAACCCAAGCACACTCAGATGGATATAAGTGTTTTACAACCGGCAGAAATGAACATGTAAAAATCTTTCCTCAACTGCTGAAGGGACATATGGGGTTTCCCGTGGCCATATGCGCACCTCCTACAAATCCCTCCTCAACATTTATTGGGGTCTGAGAACCTACAAAGCCACATAAAGGTCCAAATAGCAGTCACTGGTATTTCAATCTTGACAAAAATTTAACACCAGCAACCACAACAAACCCCATATACAGAAATTCAATTCAGCTTCCAATTTCTCCACTACCTGTCATGCAATCATTTAGATTTACATAATTCATCAATTCTTATCCTGTCTAATACTTAAAATGAAAACCAATTTATTTTTTTTTCTTAGAAACCTTTTTCATCTGGTATGTTGAAAAAAGACATAAACAAACAAAGAACTGTGACTTTGAAACAATGATAAACATTATTATAATTTTAGAGACATAGCAGTATTTCTCCATTTGAGAAATGGAGGACCCTAAGTGCCTGGTCCTCTTTACATAAACATGTATCTTTGTACGGGGAATATTTTATCTTGAAAATAATATTTTTGCTTTATTCAGTACTACCATTCTTCGCAACAGACAAGTTTAGGATTTCAGCTTTACGAAGTAACCAAAATGCTTTCTGCCTCAGTAGAGCCACCCGATTATAAAACTCCGTATGATTTGATTGCATCCACAAACCTATCTCCTCACACATGTAACTTAATTGTGTTACGCTTCCTTATTAAGTTCTTGCAGTTTCACAAAATTTGAAGATAAAATTTAATGACCTATTGAAAATAAATAAATCATTCATTATACCACATTCTACTTGGCATACAATATTAGCACAGAGCACATTTGCTAGAGGTACTGTTAAGTGAAAATCCTTATTACATTATGCATGACTTCCGAAAGCACTGAGTACATAATATCCATCATGAAATTCAGAATATATAACTACATTTAGAAAGAGGTACATTCAGACTGTGGTCAGCATTCTGACATCTCCAGTTACGAGTTTTAATTAAACTTGCTTTTTGTATTAAGTGTATTTTTATCAAATAGGCACAGAATCATGTTTTATACATTATGCATAACTAAGAAGAGCTCAAAAAGTTATTTGTAAATGCCTTTTCTTAAAAGGACTTCATAATTCAAGTCACTGTTCCATAACTCCTCCTCATAGTTGTGATGCAGAGGCATCACTGCTGAACACAATCTACCTTCAGCCATCTTTCTGGCAATCCATTGCAGCACCCCAAATACCACTTCCTGCGACGTCAGGCTGATAAATGAGATCTTTGGATGATACAGGGCATGGATTACTTTTTTGTCAGGAAGTAAATTATCAAAAAATAAAAACAAATATATTCTTGGACATCTCTGATGCATGAGACTAACCCATGGATTCCACAGGTCCTGTCCTTTGATATTCAGGATCTGTCACCTCTAAGCAGATGAGGTCTCACTCTCTCTTTTTCCACGTGATGCATCACAGAATCACAGAATCACAGAATAGTAGGGGTTGGAAGGGACCTCTGTGGGTCATCTAGTCCAACCCTCCTGCCGAAGCAGGGTCACCTACAGCAGGCTGCACAGGACCGCGTCCAGGCGGGTCTTGAATGTCTCCAGAGAAGGAGACTCCACAACCTCCCTGGGCAGCCTGTTCCAGTGCTCCGTCACCCTCAGAGGGAAGAAGTTCTTCCTCATGTTCAGATGGAACTTCCTGTGCCTCAGTTTGTGTCCATTGCCCCTTGTCCTGTCCCTGGGCACCACTGAAAAGAGCTTGGCCTCATCCTCCTGACACACACTCTTCAGATATTTATAAGCATCACATTTAAAGAATCTTCATAACTACCTGCTATCGCAAATAAGAAACACAAAGACACACCTAGATGAAGCTCAGAAGGCTGAAGTCCTAACTGCCCTAAATGTCTCCGTTCTCTTGGAAGTAGCGTCTTCCAGCGCAGAGACGGCACAAGTCCATGTCAGCAGCCCTGTGAGTCACAGTTTGCTGCCCTGCGTATGAAAGGCACCCAGCCTTGACCCTGGATTGTGCCGTGGGTTGTGGTGTAATCCACAGCTGGTGCAGGTTCATCTTGGCCATTTCTACTGTGAATCACAGAATCACAGATTCTGAAGTTTCTGAAGGCAGAAACTGCCACAAGAAAGGTGGTTCCCCTCCATTCGAAGGTGGGGAAACCCTTCCAGCAGGCTCATCCCACCCATGTTCCCGGGTCTTCCCCGCTGCATTTCCTCTGACAAGCAATTCACCTTGTAGCTATGGAGTCCTACCTCTTAACCCATGAAGACCACACGCATGAATACCATGCAGTTCTGACTGAGCATTACACACTGTGTCAGCATGCACGCCATCACACATTGAAGTGCTTCTAACTTTGCTACACAGGAGAAGGTGGCAATGCCTGTTAAATCCAGGATCTTCGCCTTGTGAGCACGAAGGACCACTCAGCCAACAAAAAACAGCAGCAAATTTATCACGTGTTGTCCCTCTAAATATTCCACTCACAAAATGAACAGTTTCAAATGAGTCTCAAGCAAGAAATGAAACTAGAACAACTAGCACACCAAATTAACAAAAACAAATAGTATCCCTCAAAGAACCATGGCAGCCCAACTTATAGGAATCAGTATTTTGAGCTTCATGAAAACTATGAGAATGGTATACTGACACTGTGACACAGAACAGGAGTGGTTTTGTGGTTGCGGTTTTTTTGTGGTTTGGTTTTTTGTGTTTTATTTTTTACCATTACAACGCTTTTCTTCAAATATTACTCTTTCTACATTTGCAAAGAAATCGTTTTTATTAATAGAGCCCAGTACTATAGCATTCACCTTTTGACCTGATAAATACCTTCTCAGAACAGTACAAACCAAAATTCCTTGGAATCAGGACATTTATATTTACAAAATCTACATGACTTTCTCTTTGATATCAGTCAAATGCACATAGATTTACTGGCTAACCAATATTAAGTAGAAGCTGAAAGTAACTTTCTCTTGGCAAAATGGCTTTATTGAAAGACCAGAAAGCTACTTTCCTGCTGGAAAGAAACCTACTTAGTATCCAAGAGCAGAAACTAATAACTTCTGATTTATCTGAGCACCTTCGGATTTAGTAAACAGCACAAATAAGAGGTGATAAAATGCTTTCAAGATGTGCGTGGATAAACTGCGAACTGCAATCAATTAATTAGTATAAGAAGAAATTCAAATATTGGAAAGCTATTTTGGTTCTAGCTTTGCTGTTTGTGCTTCATCGCTAAAATGTTGCTAAATTCATTTTATCGCAGGCATGCAGCTTACTGCATTTTCAAGATCAATCTCATTTTGCAAATGTGAAATACCTAGAATTTCAATCTAGAATTTCCCCTGATAGAATTTTGGGACAACCAGTTTGTCAAATTCGTATACAGCTATATTTTCCCATCCCTCCTCATTTCTTCAATCCATTCAATGCTTTCAATATGGCTTGCATAAGGCACGCTGCAGTCACTTTCATTTTGTTAAAGAACTCTTATTTGGAAATGAAGATGCACCAAATTATAGTCCAAAGCGCTTGGAAAGAACGAGAAGTGAACAACAGCAAACCTCCTGCATGCTAAAGACCCACCGACTGCAAGACGTACAAGAACCACTGTGCCAAAATGTTCTTGCTGCTGCTCCACTGACATCTCTGAATTTGAACAAATGCGGCTCATTAAGCTGAGGCAGAATAAAGACAAAACTGAAATGGAGATTTTTTCCAAAGTGCTCCACTTGCAGGTACCTTATTTATGAATTTTATTCTATTTCCAATATAGGCAGAATGGCAAGAACCAATGTATTGCATATGCTGTAATAAGTCTAAAGAGGTTTCAGCTGATCAGTCTTCAATCCCTGGTTTCTTCAAATGGTGTAAAAGAGTTAAATGAATGGCCTAAACAGAATAATTCTACAGATGGGTAAAGCTGGCATTTTAGAGGAAAAAATAAGTGTCATCATGGAACATTTGTACAGATGTAGTTGCGACCAGTTAATTCTGGAACTTTTCCAACACTGAGAGGATGACGACTCTTTGTAACTGAATGGTGATTTGAGCGCAGCAATAGTGTTACCACCCCATGTGAATGTTCAACTCCCTGTACCTCATCCATACTGTAATTTAAAATAGATATATATTCACAATACAATTCATAAAGAACAATATTATACATGCATTTTTCAGCAGGTCATACACATTTTTGAGAGGGACTTCACACTCATCATTTTTCTCACTTTTACAAACAAAGCGTCAAACTGGAATTGCTCAATGCGCACGCAGGCTGTGATTGCTAAGAATGCTATCAAGCACCGGAGAGAGAGAGACAAGTGACGTTCACCATGTTTCAGAAAATCACGGCCTCCAAACAGCATACTGGTCCCTCACAGATGCCACATGGAGGGCTGATGTTCCCTCCTGCTCTGCACACTGACCAGAACAAATTTCCAGATGTTAAAGAGCCAGCTAACAAAAAGCGAGCTGCATGTATGCTAAGCCCTTTCATGCTTTTGTAGTTTAATGAATGTTTCACTAACCTCGTCAAAATTATCATTACTAATTTGCATGTACATTTAACAAAAATAATGCATGTTGCTATATGACATTTTCAAGATTTCTTTATTGCTTTAAATTAGCTGTTCTATTATTGTTTTCATTTCAACTCATTTCTGTTTAGTCACTTAATAAGAGCAGTGATTTACTCTGTCATATATCAATATTATATTATTATTATATATAATATTTAGAGAAGATTTGCATAGCTACACCAATGAGATGTTTTTCTATAGTCATGAATTTATAATATTTAATGCAAGTATACAAAATAAAATCCAGTAGGCTACACTGGAAGGGCTGAAAGACTCATTATGTCACTGAATTCACACACAAGAAACAAAACTAAGTTTATTATCCACTGTAATTTAAATCAGGCATGCCTATTTCTCCAGGAGTACTTCCAATCAGAGGTAAACATCATTTTCAGCAAAGAAATTATCTTTTCCTAGAACACTTTACCCTATTTGAGGCTGCCCAGAACACAGTAAGATGGGATCCCCTACGGTCCAATGCAGGAGAATATTCAACCACTTTGATTACCTTCAGTCAACAGGGGAGCTTTCTGCACATACCGCGCAGTCCAGTACTCTGATGGAGACGGTCTGCAGCAATTTTACATCAGAAGATTAGTTCAATATCTACCAACTCATTCTTAATTAAATGAACTGACATCTCTCCATCAGTAATCAGCATTCACAAGATAAGTTATGAGCAGAAAGCAGCCAATTTCCAGTTAGGATTGGCTCAGGGGAAACAGGCATATTTGCTTTAATCTGCTCTAAGTGAAAGCACAAACTGCAGTCATGTGTTCCAAAATATGATGGTCGTATGTCCATGTTCTGCTAGATGAAGCTAATCCTGATTGCATACATCCAAATGCTGTTAGCTTGCTACAACAGTAGCTTCTTGCAGCATTTCAGGATCTCAAAGATATCTTTAAGTGCTAAAATGAGCATATCAACGATCAGGTATTACATTTGGCTGATCAAATTTCCAATCACCTAGGCAAGACAAAGCACTCATATTTTAGCATGTATCACGCTGACCGGGTTACAGCTCACAGAGAAGCCTAGAATTTAACTCCATTTGCTCTGTGCCTATTCAAGTAGTGTTGTTTTGCCTGTAAAAATTTTTTTAAAAAATGTTATCGATAGTGCCCTACTTCTAATTCCAGCTTTAATGATGCTAAAAAGAAGACTAGGCTCAATTGTTCTTAGCTAATTACCTGAATAAGTATAGGCTCTTAACATAAATCCTACTTATAAATGTAAATTAGTAGAGTATGCAGTTATTCACAGTTGCTTAAAAAATACTAGTAGGCATCTTTAGGATCAAACAAATTTCTCATGGCTTTGCCACAAGCTGTTTAAGTTTAGCACTTTTATTTTATGGAACTGGCCTATGTGTTTAGAAAAAAGGTGCTACTTTAACGCAAATAATATTTACACTGACTTGTTTAAAGAAAACAATTAGCTATATTCCTAGAAATCAATGCACAATCTGACAGATGATGGGGTACTTGCAAATGTGTTGAATTTACAAAAACATCACAAGGTCACTTTCTTCATTTCAGTCTCCTTACTGAGAATTGAGCAGAAAAGTCTCCTTACTGAGAATTGAGCAGAAAACTATAAATTCAATTTACTAAACTCATCTGCAATATCTGAGATAGAGCGTGCTTCCAACCATTTCTTCTTTGAAAGCACATTGTGCACAAGACCTGTCCCCCTTCATTGCTCAAATCTTTGTGGCTGTGCTCCAAGTCATCCCTATTAAACAGCCTGTGATTTAAGCCTCAAAAAAACCAGATTTTAAATAGAAAGATATTTTACTTCATCTTAAGAAATCTTAACTTAGTCAGCCACCATGTGACCTAGTCAGTTCACGGCTCAGATGGTGTTAGGTACAAGTTTCTCTGGTAGAAAGTCCACTGTATCTCACTGAAGAGGTAGTTACAAGAATCAGTTGATGTATTATTTCATTTATAATGTTGTAATATTCTATGAAATATGCTACAGAGTAGGTTTTTTATGAACTCCCCATTTCAGAAAAATAAATTTTCAACTGTTGCCAGTATGCAACTCTTTTAGTGCAGTTATGATTAATGTAGCTGCCATAAGGATATATGCAAAAAGAAGTCTAACTTATTAAAAAAATATTCAGGACAACACTGAGATGACTGGAGGCTACAGCAACACCTCCAACTAAATACATCTGCATCAAGCCACCTGCTTTACAATTATGTTTTCTCTTTCTTTCCACAAAGTGCTGCTCTGTAGACCTGACAGGTTTGCATTCTTTTCAACTGGAGCCGAAAGTCACAACTGAAGAAACCAATCTTTTCAGAGTGCTCAGGTTTTCAACTTCAACAAGAAATTACCTACCAACACGCAAAAAGAATCTAGGGATTAACCCCTTCAGCTTTTTTTCTCGTCTGATAATACATATAATGGGGAAGTAGAGAGATTAAAACACCTGCTCTACTTCAAGTAACTGAGATTACAAAGCACAGAAAATCTGAGGCAACTGGTTGTAATTTTTATTTAAACTCTAATACCACCCAAACAGTGCGTACCACATCCAGAGCAAAAACATTTACAAGCAACACCATGCCAGAAGTGCAAATACATTGACATACACTTGCAAGGTATTTCAACGTAGACAATACGACAATATTTTATATATTGACATGTTTATATTTCCTTTTCGTTTGCCATCTTCAGTGTCATCTGGTTCACTAAACCTCTTCCCACAACAACTGCTCTTAGGTAAGTTCAGACAGTAGAATTTCCCCTAAGGCACTAACAACTCCTGGAAATAAAAAGTAGAGAAAAATACTACAACACAACCTCTAGACACCTTTACCACTTCTTATTTAGAAACAACAATTCAATTGCCTGAAAACAAAATCTAAGACAGCATCAAAAATTCAAGTAAGAGAGGAATGGAAGGGGCAGGCAACTACTCCGTAAGGACCCTGCTGCCACACACTATAACACTTCCCAAAACTTCACAAGAGAAACCTCAGATCCAGTAAGAGCACCAAACCCCACAACGATAGAACGCCTCAGGAAGATTTCTCCGAGTTCCTGCCACAGCTAGGAATTTGTAGAGGGACGTTTTCAGATTATGCTGTACCTCTAATTACAGAGAAGACAAAAAGAAACCCTCAAATCTGATGATCCAGAGGGAAAAAACAAATACATAAAAAACTTGGTGACTGGTTAAATCACAGAATTTAACCAGAATGGTAGGGGTTGGAAGGGGCCTCTGTGGGTCATCTAGTCCAACCCCCCCGCCGAAGCAGGGTTACCTACAGTACGCTGTAGAGGACCTTGTCCAGGTGGGTCTTGAATATCTCCAGAGAAGGAGACTCCACAACCTCCCTGAGCCCAAGAGCAAAATGCACCCATGAGGTATCCAACAGACTTTAAAACATCCTCAGCAATATATTCTTTGGATTTCAGAGAAAGCAGAAAGAAGTCACAAACAAAATTAACATTAAGATGTAGTATTATTAAGATGTATTATTTTTTATATTAAAATATATTAATGTAAAAGATAGACAAACAACTTTTAATTTTAGCGCTAACTTAATGACCTGATCATAGAAGCCAAACCAATGTATCTCATCCTCCTTCTTTTAAATGCAGTTTACCGTTACAGTTTTTCATAGCCTCTCTAACCACTTAACCATGGAAACACATGTCACTGGTATGAATTATTTTAATCACTCTTTAAGACCATTTTCACCTAATAAATCAACATTTTTGTTCAGTGACAGGTGTATTATTAGTATTAAGCTACTCCAAAATATTTTTTGTACAAGAAGAATGTATAATGCCACAAGACTTCTGATTTTAAAAAAACCCAGCCTGCTACTGTCCAAACTAATACTTAATATTGATTTCTGTAAAATTAAAGCTTATCATGAGATATACAAAATTGGAAAACCATATTCAGGTTTTCTTCTTAAAAATGCATTTGAAGAGCTTCCATAAACTAGGAACCTTAGCTCCAATAGCAGGTTATGACAGAATTTTTCATTTTAAGTAACTTTCAAAGCTACAAGAAGGCAGGTAACTAACAGTTAAATAAACTTACAAAATTGATATGCAGTGGCCGAAAAGAAAAAAAAATTCCACTTGTTCCTCAAAATACTCGATATTGCCTGCTCATTATGAAGAACATTCCTACGTAATCTGTCCCATTGCCTTTTAAAAAGCATTCCTAGGAAAGACAACTCATGAAGATGCATCACAAACAAGAAGGTACCACAATTTCAAATGGTATGACTTCTCTGAAGAACTTCAAACAAACATCTTCCAAAGCAAGAGCCCAGAACGCTTTCAGGCCAAAGTCAAGAAGTTAGAGCCCACCGTCCTCTATCCTCTCCTTCACAGGTACTATGGAAGCTGCCCCTCCATATCCAGAGCCTCCAGACTACTTGCTTCAAGCCTTGCAGCAGCCTTTTCTACATCTCTGTAATTTTACTCTCCAAATGAGACTATTACGGAGGTTGAGTACCTCAGTTTTTTCTCCTTAGCTGGACTGACACTATGATGTGCAAACTTTACTGCCATAACTCAGGGAACAGAGCTATGAAAATGTTGGCTATCAATTAATGAAAAGTTAAGGAGGGTATACAATATTAGAACTGGAAAGAATTTAATATATTTACAAAAACATTTATTGTTTTCAAGACGCCACCATAATCCACATCTGCATTTTTAATTGTAATCTACACTTTTGAAAGTCAGTATGGTTTGTTGTCAAATGATTGACAAAGCTGTTGAAATTCTGATACCCACCTACATAAAAACACAGCCTGGAAGATGCCTTTGGAAATGCCTCTTGAAAGGAAGATGATGTTATCAGCAACCGACCCAGAGAGTAGTGGCAACTTGGCCGAGCCTACAGTTACTAATCCGCTGGAAGAAATGCTTGTACCATCATCACATCATGCATGCATTGTAATTTTTTTTAATTCCATCTTTACATTTCCCTCTCTTTTTAAAAGCCTTTCAGACAAGAGAGAGGAAGGACTGCCAAGCAAGCAATCAGCTAGCCTGAAATCTGGGAAAACCAGCTCAATTCTCTGCTCCAGCCTGAAGTCGGAACAAAGCCTAAGGAATTCACTCCTGCTCTTTGCTTGCACACAGGAACAGAAGTAAATCCTGATCACGGACTGCTGCGAGGAAAAACACATTAAAAGATCATGAGGCACTCAGTACTCCAGTTACAAGGTCTGCAAAATTTAGATAGGCTAAAATACTGGATAACAATTTATTAACCCACTTAGGTAGCATGCATAGGAATAGTGTTTCAGAATTCAGAGCTAAATGACAGTTCAAAAATTCAGTCTGTGAAGACTTACATACTACTATTTTAAATGAGGCTTACATTCACCAGTGTTCTGGAAATACTTTCAATTAGACTAAAGGCAGACTCACTTCGTTAGCAACTCCTTAAGAGTGGGAAAGCTGTTCTAAGGCTGGTTTATTAAATGTGACTGGAACTACAGAGGACATCTCCTGCTCCTTCATTAAGTCAGATGGTTGTTGGTTTTGCAATACAGACAGTAGTTTATCACCAGCCTATGTCACAATTTTCCAACAGGCAACTCAATACCTTTGCTTACAAATACCATACTTAAAATGCATGTTTTGTAACAACAGAAAAACGGTAGCTGTAATGGTTGATGGGCGAAGAGACTTCTCTGCTGACATCTTCAGCATTACCCAGCTGCCTACAAGCAGTGACATGCAAAAACTGCCTGCAAAGTTTCCACTGAACGGTGAGGGTTACGGATGAATAACTCGAGCAGCTATAGATGTATCTGATGTTTCAAGCTGCCGATAATTAAGAGTCAGGAAGAGAATAAAATGTTCTGAAAAGATGCTGTATGCTTTTGTTTGATTATGAAATGCAAATCAGGGCAAGTAGCTCATTTTTGTTAATGCTGTTTATAACACTATTTCACTCTGGTATAGAGCTTGTGATTCAAATACCTGAAAAGCGCTTGAGCTAAAGGTGCCTTTCTTGGGATGGTACCATATAAAGACAACTTCAAAGATGCTAGGCATCTTACTACCAAAGGTAATTTTAGAGATTAGTATGCAGAGGGACAAGGTACAAGCCCTACTCAAAATCACCACAAAGACAGCAGATCAAACAAAAAAAACTAAAAGCCAAAACTTGAAAATATCAATTTCTTGCTGCGTGTTTGAAATTATTCTCTTGTGCATACTCTGGATACAATATCAAACACCGTCCATGTTGGAAAGATCTGCAGTTTGTTTTGAGGTCTAGCTGATAAACATTAAAAATGTGATAAAACTGCAGGACAATTCTATTTACAACACAAAACTTTCACCATGGCCAAATCATCTTTATTCAGCAACACACATAATTCCAAAATACTGTCCTTCTTTGGAATACGTCCAGACTTCAGCAACCAGGAAAAAAATCTTGCTGCCACCCCCATTCAGGGAACAGCATCCTCTTCCTCCCTGGACCCTGCTGCTCAGGCTGCAGCCAGAAGCCACACAGAATCGGTGAAACCCAAAAGACTACAGCAGCATTACTCACACACAGTGAAAATATAATATTTATGAGAATTGGGCATTTATTATGACTAAAATTTGTAACTTCAGGCTTAGAATGGGATAGCAAACAACAGCATCATCTGCAGGAGTCACTGTACCGGATTAGGGAAGGAGCTAAAACCCATTATACAACAACCCACGCTGGCTAGCAAGCTTACACCGTACTCTGGCTTTCTCTGGAAGTTTCTAAGCAGAAGCTAATAACAGAGAACAGCAATGAAGACTGAGCAACTCACTGTCCTGGTTTCTACCTGTTAATTAGAAGTGCTCCAACAGGCCCACAAACAACCCCGTTCAGACCAACGCCGCTTCTATTCTGCCCCGGCCAGGAGCTCTCCCTGCCCCCTCGCAAGGTCACTTTGCTCCACCTCCTCTCTGCAGAGGGGCTTACAGACCTGCTCCAAACCTGGCATACCGTTCAGTCGGGGAAAGACTTCACTGGGCATTACCTGCAAGCGAACAACGGGTTGTTGAGGCAGCCGCCACATTTGCTCTGACCATCAGAAAACAGATCTGAATGAAATTTTTCTGATTCCTCTTGCTAACATCAAATGTTAAAAATAGGAGACAGAAACCACATCCTTTAGCACAGAAATCCATCCTTATATTCACAGATTTTAACACACAGAAAGCCTCTAGAAGAATATAGTTCTTAGACGGTCACAAACTGATCCTTGCATTAAGTGGACATCTGCTCATTAAGACAGATCAAAGCCTTGGGTTGCACAGTAATTTATACATACTAATATTCTTTTAACCATCTTTTAACAGGTTCAGTGATATTTTTCTATGTACCTTCTAGGCAGTCATACAAACAGATATCCTTCCAGAAGTCTGAAATATTTTGATGCCACTGTGAACACTCCCAGTGACAGAGGAAAAAAAAAAAAACCAAAACAACAAATCACTTTTACATATGCAGGCTGTATTAATCTTTTTAATACTCCTTTGTGTTCCTACCAAGGAGCCTTTTAGGAGTTTAATTCACTCAGTGTCTGACAGTCAAATGCAATTAGTGATCTGTAAAAATATGAACAATTTCAACCAAAGACTGTTTTTGAAATGCAATGCCTAATGAATTATACAGGGAATTGTCTTTCAAATGCCTATCAGAAAAAGCAATACAGCACATTGTCTTTAGCACCTGGAAAACTATTTTCATGGATTTGTAATAATCAGTTATAAGTATGTCAACTCCTTTTGAAGCAGAGCTAATTAACAGAATTGGTCTTTTAGTTGGTGGATCAGAAGTCACTAGTATTATCTGCACAAATCTCTCAAGTCTTTGACTACATGTAGGTGTTTTCTGAAGGTTTTCAGTATCACTGGCATTACCAATTAGGAGAATAGAGGCATTAAAAAACAGTACAGGGTAAACTAGAGCATGAACTCTCAACGACTCCTTGCTGACTACCCATAAAGTGCTTTAATCCCATGGCAATCAAAGTACACGCCCTCAGAAGAGCAATGGCTATCTAGCCTTTTCATAAACAAACTCACACAGAGAAGCCAGCACACTGCAAAGCACGACCCCGAGCTTACTCCTGACCTGTGTCCATATGGCAACTTCTTCAAAGAGAAGTTAAATACAGGAACCTGTCTTTTCTGCTACAGCACAGATGAACTCTGCATTCATCAGCAACAGAGGGAACTGGACGGAATCCCCCCACAAATACACTTACTAGGAAATTCCTTTCTGTGATGCAACACTATGACACCAAAAGTCCTTTCACTAACTATCCATGCATCACACAGCTGCACATTTCTGATAAGCTTGTAAGTAAAGTATCTTTAAAGTTCATAAGCTATCTTTCTTCCTCTCTTGAGGCTTGAACAGTGGACCTCCCTTCTGCCAAAGGCCAAATCCAGACATCCTGGCCATATCAACCAATTTCAAAGTCATGCTGCTGATAGGCTTTAATCTAATTTTAAATGTATGTTTTTCAGCAGGACACCTTTTTCTTTTCTATGAACTCTGAGCTACACTCTGATCTAATAAACAGAGCAGACCTAACTGGCAGAATTCAGCATAAATTTGTTGCTGATAAGATCATTCAGACAGCTTCCCAACCTCTATTTTTACCGCTTCTAATTTTAGCTTTTTCTTTGCTTTATATCTGTCAACTGGGACCTTTATGTAACTTTTGTATAATTTCACTGGGAAAAATGCAACTATTTAAGGAAAGAAAATATCATATGTAGCAGTGTAGTGCTAAGACATGAGCTCTGGAGGAACAAGCAGGCGGCACAGTCATTTTTTTCAGTGCCAGATTTAGCTACTGCCTGCTATCTACTCACCTCCTACTGACTGAAAACTCCAAGGCCTAACTCTAGAAGTAGAACGATTGGAGGAAGGAACCAAAACTGAGTATGCTGTTTAGACAAGAGATGGAAAGGTAGGTGGAAAGACGTATTTGGAAATCCCTAGGCCAATTTCCCACACAAAGTGGGGAATTGTGCTAGATCAGGTCAGCTGAGGCTTTGTCCATCTAAGTCCCAAAAACCTCTAAGCAGGGAGGTTCAACCCCTCTGGGTAATCTATTTCACATCAGCACTACCCTCCCCGTAAACAAGTTTTTCCCCAGCATCCACTCTGAAACTTTCCAGTCACAATTTTTGGCAAAATTACATCATCTGCCACTAGCAACAAAAGCTTGGCTCCACCATCGCTGTAAAAGCCCTTCAAACACGCTGTTAGACTGTCCCTCAGCTTCCTCTTCACTACACTGAACAAGCCCAGCTCCTTTACCCTTTCCTTACAGATCATGTGCTCTAGACTCCAGACCATCGTGGCAGACTTCACCGGACTGTAATCACTTTCTCCACATCCACCCTGAACTGCAGAACCCAGAACTGGACACCGTATTCTGGATACAGCCCCAGAGGCAGAGAAGCGAGATACTAACTTTCCTCATTCTGCTAACCATGTGTCTGCCAGCGTAACCCACCGCGCCTCACTCACACTTGGCTCATATTAGCTTCACATTCCCCATAGCCCCCAGCGCCTTTTCAGCAGGACTGCCAGTCAGTCCTCAGATGGCATGAGCACTTCTTCTGTCAGACTTCATGTGCTTCAACAAATAGACTGCTCTTTCACTTCATACCTTCATGGTTTTCAAAAGAGAAATCTGCAGGAGGCAGGGCCAAAAGCCTTACTAAAGTCAAGGTAAATTGCATGCACTACTCTCCACATGGACCACTTTGCAGTCACTTCATTACAGAAGGCCAACAGGTTGTCAAGCATGGTATGTCCATTGCAAATTCATACTGATTGATTGTTCTTGACTATCTTTTTGTCCTTTACGTGTTTGGAAATGGGCAAGTTTCATGACCTTCCAAGGGACTGGATGAATACAGTCAGCCAACAGATTCCCAAGTCCTCTTCTTGCCTTTCTTAGGGAGGAGTACAACATGAGTCTCTCTCCAGTGATCTATGGCCTCACATGAATATGTTACACTTCTCCGACTACTTTCCAACCTGTTAATCCTCTCATCACTGGCTCTCTTATTCTTCCTCCCAAACCATACTTGTACACCCAGAGGTCTGGGAGAATACTTTGCTCCAACACAAAAACAGGAGTTGACTACTTCAGCTTTTCTCTAATGTACATCACTAGGCCAGTCTCCCTATAAGTCATATTTGCCTTGAACTTCACTTCCTTTTGCTACTAGCATACCTGCAGCCTTTTAACTTTTATGCCCCCCTCTAGTCTCAGCTCCAGAAGGGCTCTAGTCCTCCTTTGGCCCTACACCTCCAGGAACTGAAGCAATTCCTGTGTCCCTTTCCACTTCCCATACACTCCCTTGTTAGTTTTAGACATGAAGATGCTCCTTGCTTGTTATGATGTTTGTGTTTGGCATGATGTTTGCGAGCACTGTGCCATCAAGAAGCTCCTAAGCATAGAGTGCTACTCATCCTCTTCCTCCTGCCTACCCTCCATGGACATCCTGTGACCACACTCAAATAACGCGCACCATCCACCCAGGGCTCCGTGACTTTAGATTTCTCATTATCCAGTCACAATATGATCTAAAACGTTACTATACTCTTTTTAAAAGTATTTAAATTTTTTACTTTCAATTTTTAATCTCCCTCGCCGTTTCAAACCCACTGTCAGTTCCTCTGACAGGCTGCAGTAGTGCACGTGTTCCTGTGTGTTTAACTGTCTTTATTCCAAGATAAATACAGAATCTTTTATGAAAATTATTCAATCCATTTGTGTATCAGCTTCTGCATCTGTCCCACTCTACATTCAGAGAGGAGCTGCCCAGAAATGCAGACAGTGCTGAAGATACCTCTTCTAGTCTGTATTTCTTTTCTAATCATTTGTTTGCTGACCACAACTGAACAGTAAGCTGACATTGTTTAAGAAAATGCCGTAACTGTTTATCTTCCAGAATCACTACTCTGGGGTGCAGTATAAATTCAGATCATAACCTGCTTAAGGAGAGTAGCTCCCTTTGCTTCACAATGAAGACATGGAAGCAACATTTCAAAGAACATAAAACATTTTCTTACTTTAAAACTGAGAAGTCAGAAGAGGTAAAAAGCATCACTTTCAGCCACTTTCTGTCAAACTATCAGAGAATCATTCATATGTGAATAAACAATCAATGACAGAAAACAAAAAGAGGACTCCATGAAACACAGTGACTCCATGCAGGGACCAAGAAGGGAGAAGCAGAAACGAAACAACAGTATGTTCCTTTTAGAGCTAAAAGAAAAGGTCAAACACAGAAAGAAGAAACAAAGCGTACATCAAATGGCACAGTCTACTGATGTATGTCCAGAGGAATGCCACGAAGATGATCAGAGGGCTGGAGCACCTCTCCTACAAGGACAGGTGAAGAGAGTTGGGGCTGTTCAGCCTGGAGAAGAGAAGGCTGCAGGCTGACCTTACAGCAGCCTTCCAGTACCTGAAGGAGGCTACAGGAAGGATGGAGAGGGGCCTTTCACAAGGGCGTGTAGTGATAGGAAAAGGGGGAACAGTTCTAAACTAAGAGGGCAGATTTAGATTAGATATTAGGAAGAAATTCTTCACCACAAGGGTGGTGAAACACTGGACCAGGTTGCCCGGAGAAGCTGTGGATGCCCTCTCCCTGGCAATGTTCAAGGCCAGGTTGGATGGAGCTCTGAGCAACCTGGTCTAGTGTAAGATGCCCCTGCTCATGGCAGGGGGGTTGGAACCATATGATCTTTAAGGTCCCTTCCAACCCTTACCATTCTATGATTCTATGTTGCTACGGTACCATGAGTCCAAAAGTTCTTGAGCACACAGTTTCATCGCTCCAAATCAAGCCTCAAAATGTATGTCCTTTTACAGTAAATTCCCTCCCTGCAGCAGTCTTCCTATCTCAGAAATCTGCACAAGGACATTTAAAAATTAGCATTGAAGAGGGAGGACAGGCATCCCATTTGTTCCTGCTCCAGCTACTGGGGGCGAAAAAAAAAAAAGGGGGGGGGAGAATCAATCAGTCTCCACTTGCTCCTTCTCTTGTTCAGAAAGAAAGGTTTCTTTCTTCTGCTCCTGTGTATTACTCTCAAAAGGCAGAAATGAATAGTGATGCTCCACAGAAGTCACAAAAAAATGTACCGGGTCAACTATAACATACATCTCAACTTGATCTACTCACAGTCAAGAGAACTAGTATCACACTGTAAAGTCTTAGTTCCTCCACCCTGTGAAGCCTATGAATTTTAGTTAAACTTGCTCATACTTTCACTGTCATGCTTTCCTAATTCCTTTGTGGACAGTTTGGCTGAAATAGGCACAACATTTAGAGTCTCTCCAAGGTCTATGAGACTGGTAATGGCTTACAGAGAGACAGAAGAACAAAATTACTTTTTTTACATTGGTGCCTTGCAATACATCTGTAACATATTATTTTACTTGTATGCGCAACTTTAATTTTGTTAACTTTTATGACGCTTGTTATCATGGCAGCAAGGTATTCCTAGATGGTCCTTCACATCAAATCCAAAAGATTTTTGTAATGAGGTTGTAATGGAAGTCAAGGGAGGACACACGAGTGCCAAAATGTTCAACAATGCTTTTTTCTTTTTTCCTAATTCAGTGAAGCCAGTTTCCAATGCTTGTTTCACCTCTTTTGTGCCACAGCACCCTGCTTTATGCTGCTTTTTACTTTTGGGTATAACGATAACAACACAGTAATTTTACCACCGCACAAAGCTGTGCTGTTCAGGAAGGAAGGCTGCAAACATGAAATTTCTGCATAATGGTGACTAGCAAGCTCCTAATAATCTTTGTGGCCCCTAGATATGGCTAGAACCATTACACAGAGTTTATATTTGGCAACTGTTCAGTTATATTGTCAGAAGTGATCAAAAAAGTATTTAATGTTACTGAAAACCTAATATGTAAATAAAAGTGTTCCTTAATGCAAAACTATAGAAAATAACTTTTTAAGATAGCACTCTGGGAAACATTTTCTGATATTGCAAATGGATAGTTAACATGCTCATATTTTACCACAAATAAAGAGGAAGAGCAGACTTGAGCTGGGAACCTAGTACTGCGTATTTGTCCAAAATTGGTAAGATGAACACACAATTGACAGCCTAACTGAAACTTCAAAACAAAGTGATTTAATAAAATATTCATACTTCAAATGGGACAGACTTAATTTGGAAAAAACCCAAAAATTCTGTGTTTACAGCTAAAATGACATCATCTTTAGTGAAAAAATAATTGACACTAAAGCTGTATCAATCACTTAGGTAGCACTAAGCACCTACACCAGGTACCTCTTCTTTGAAAGCAGCGAGCAAACATTAATTATTAGAATATCTTCGCTTTTTATACACACTATCTTCATTTTAGCTGTAACAGAGCACAAAAATAGCTATTCCAAGCCATGAACACAATTTTCTAGTGCTGCACAGAAGCAGGCCGTAGCTCTCCGAATAAGATAAGACTAAGACTAACCA
Organism: Opisthocomus hoazin; assembly: GCF_030867145.1. Lineage (NCBI taxonomy): Eukaryota > Metazoa > Chordata > Aves > Opisthocomiformes > Opisthocomidae > Opisthocomus > Opisthocomus hoazin. Next base: position 21,817,211 of record NC_134414.1, on the reverse strand, counting down.
GCATCTACAGATCTGTGTTATTTGTGTCATCATTCAATCCATCGATTCAGTTTTCTTTGCTGTTGCACAGGAAACGAAAAACTAAGCTCTAGGAGTATAAAGTATCTTCAGACCAAAGCCTGACAGATTACGCACTAGGAAAGACGCATTCACCTACAGCCTCTGTCCTCAGAAAAACCCACTTCCCAGCACGGACTCTCGCAGTGTGCTCAGACCATGATCCCTGCCTAACACATCACTGGGCAAACCAGCTCAGGGATAACTACTCCATTTGCACTTCCCATCAAGGTAAAGTAGACTTCATCCAGTTAAATCTACTTTCTAGAGGTAACAGCATCACAGGAATGGTGGCAAGTCTCATGCACGTATCAGAAGAATAGCACCAGTGAACATGAGGGTTCTTCTAAACTAAATATGGAAACAACAGCCCACAAATTATTTTAAAAAATAAATCAGAATAATATATTCTTAACCAAAGAAGTGGGTTACCTTTTGTATTTTTCATAGAATTTTCCAGCACAAGTGCCTGGGAAGGATGAATTTCATAAAATCTATGCATCTCCTGAGTTAGTACATACCTTGAACAGCGATAATAACCCTAAGCACTACTTTTGTAGATAAGTCATCTGCCAGAATATTAGGTGACGGGAAATAAAAAATGCTAATAACTTTTGACATTTTTAACAGCACATGAATTATCAAAGAAAATGGACTGTTTAAGATTGCCATTTAAAATGAAGCTTAACGATCTTCATGAGCTTTCAGCTCAAATAGCCACTCACGTAAATCATGTAAACGTAAGTTCACTGTGACTGTAATTAATCAATCACCTTCATATGTCCACCCACAATTTCTCTTGCTGAAAATTTCAAAGCTTTGGCAGATTGTCCAACAGAAATGAACAGAGGAGAGCGATACACTTGTATAAACCCAGTCTAATCCTATTACACGCTGATGATTGATTTTTTTAAATCAACTCATTCTTATGAACATCTATTTGAAAAATTGATTTTTGATATTATATGCTGAAACACTGTACCACGTAAACAGTAACCTAAAGATCATACATTAATGGAGTACTTTGTAAAACTGGTATGCTGCTACCCATATATGCACACACAGAAAAATCAGGTAGTAATTAGGATTAGAAATGCTCTTTCAGCTTTTCATGGAGATTTTTCTCCTTACTGACATATGTTTCACCTACCTTCCTATCAGTAGTAACTGTTTGCTTTGCATAACTGCTTATATGGCAATTCTACTTATTTATAAGTATTTTCCACAAAGCAAGAGGAAGATCAGTGTCAATGTACTGTGAAAGTGCAGTAACCCATTTTTGAAAATACGGGACCAGTTTTTCTCCCGCATCACAAACAGAAGGGCACTCGGTGACCTCTCAACAGTCTAAAGGGTCAGCTGACTATGTCTGATTATCCACCATCACACAGGCAACGGTTGGAAAGCTCTGCACAAGAGAAGCCCAGAACAAGTACAAAACCCTGTAACTACAAGGTCCCTTTCCCAGCTGTTGCTCTAAATGTAAAACAATGCAAGAACACAGTTCAAGTCTGTAGTAGTAATTTAGAAAATCTCCCGTGGGAAGACATGAATTTCTTCTTTCCTCATTACAAGGGAAATTCAAAGACAAGAGAAAAATCAAGTACTAAACAAAAAAGAAAGAAACTGTACAAACACAGAAGAGGAAATGAGAACAGAGGCAAATACGGTGCAAACAGCAAGGCAGGCTGTGATTGTCTACATAACAGAAATCACCACTAACATCTGGACACCTAAGGAGTTACCACACAGCAAACCTATTTCCAGATCCCAGGGAATTTCAGGCACCATGAAAAAGAAGCAGGAATACGACAGCACACTTCTGCCAGGCCTGCACGCAGAGCTCGGCATGTGCACAGTCACCCCAACTGCACCTTAACTCACACACCAGTCGCAGTTCTCAGCTGTTACAACACAGCGAACTGTAGTTACCAATGACAATGAGGATAGAAACAATACTGAGGAAATTAAAGAACCAAGTTAAGAAGCCTAATCTCAAATGTTTGGCAAACACCGCCTTTGCAAACCAACCCTTCATGGCCTTCGATTAGCAGCTCTCACATCTAAGCATAAGCTTTGAGAACAGCACCCTGCTGCTCCATGTTCTCCGTGTCCAGCTTCATGCACACATTCTGCCAGTTTTAATGGCATCTGCACAGGGTAGAGACGAGAGGAAACTGAGCTCGGTCCTTTCATTGGGCCAGTCCACGCTGTGTCATGCAGCACAGCATAAGCTTGATTTCAGAAGGAATTGTTCTTGGGGGACTTTTCCCTATGAAGAATAAAGAGCTGTACTTTCTTACTTCAATCAGTTAGGAAATGTCTTGGTATCTCCTCTCACTTGTCTTCTTTCTCCATTAACATCAAGGATTTTTTTTTTTTCCTCACGTTTTCTGGACCTCTTTGTACTATATCCTTCCTAAGCTGAGGAGGACAAGAACAGCACCTAGTTCCACAACTACACTGAGGCTCCCTGAATTTACACTTCCCAGAGAAAACAAAAAAACCACCCTCAACAAACAAACCACGTGTCATGTGAGTCCACACAACTTCTAACACAGTTTAAAAGGGAATTTACATATCACAATTTCCAGTTCAGAAAAGAACTTGGGTTTCCGGTATCCAACTCCTCCTTGCAAAATAAATGATAGCAAAGAATGAAACCTGAGTATTCTTGGAAATACAGTCAAAAGACACAAAAGTTGGGAAAAACATAATTTTAAAAAATCAGTAAATGCTAGAAATAAGGATGTTACCAACAGTCCACATCACAGTTTACGTGTACTACTTGTTTGACAAAGGATTTTTAATCCATTTATGTAACAGATGGCACTCACACCATAAGCAAATGAAAACACTGAACAGGTGAAAAATGTACAGTCTCCTCCACTCTTTACTACACACTAGGCAAACTCCGACTTGAGGATCTGGCTCAGCTGGAAGTGCAGGCGAGCAGACAGGGAGAAACAGAGTCATCTCTCCTGATCTGCATCCTTGTATTTATACAGCAAGGAACAAGCACTGGCAACTTGAATTTTGGCTTTTCTTAGCTTACAAGTAATTAGCTTTGAACCCTTACTGACACTCTTTTACTAAAAGGTTTCTTGTGAGAAGATAAATGTGTGCAAGGAGTAATAGAGACTGAACCTCTCCCAGCTCTTCCTACAATGAAGTAATGGTGGGACTGGAAAAATCACGCATTTTTCCAGCACTACTGGTACTGTCTGGCCCAGCAAAATGTATTTATCTGAAGGAATGTCAGGAAAATATAAAACAATACAGAAAGAAGAAAATAAAACAAAAACAAACACACACAACACTTTTCCCTAAAAATATGAAGCACATTTCCTAAGGCTTTGCTCCCAGGTGATGCTATTACCTTTCTTCCAGCTGTTCCCCATTGCTTCTGCTCTTGGTTTCCACAAAGCAGAAAGTAACCAAATAGAAGCTTGAATTTAGTTCCTCCAGAAGAAACAGAAAAGGGGATGAGGAAACAGCAAGAGATAAGAAACCTAGAAATCCTCAAAAAAATTCATAGTAGACCAGAGGAAAAAAAAAAAAAAAAACAAGAGGGAAAGGAAATATTACACTGAGGAAAAACACAGAATAAAAATTATGCATTGCCTTCAGGAAAAGAAACCTTGAGGGAGATCTGGAGCCAACACAGGAAGACACAGGTCCTAAGGGACTCCTCCAAATAGAAGGTCGTGCTCCATTCGGGGGAAGTATGGGGCTTACCAGACTCCGCATGCAGTCTGTTAAATAACCATACCTGTTAGTTACTAGTTTGGCATTTCCTAATAACAAACTGTTTGGTTTAGCAATGCAGCTGATAGTGTTAAAGAACAGAAAACCTATTACAAACACTGCACACTGTGGTAAAACTGCACTACTCCCAATGCAGTATATACCTGACAAAGGAGGACTCTGACAAAACACTAAACCTTTAAAAAAAACTCTCTGGAAAAATAATATTGAGAGAGTCATTAAGAGTCTTCTTCTTTTCTTTTAATGCCCACATAAGATTCAGCATAAAGCAGCTGAAACCCTGGTGACTACATGACCCCAGAGTATTCAGAAAAAATAGCTATCAGAAGAAATTTAAAATGTTGGCAGCTGCAGCACTATCAGTCAGAATGCAGATAATGGTTTTCTGATTGCACAAATCAATTTTCATCACTGATAGCAATTATGTCTGCTGAGAGTAGCTATAGCAGAATACGTACAATACCGCAAGCAACACATTCCAAGAATATAAACAGGGGTGATGCTGAGAAAACAGAGCCGCTCAGTTTAAAACTAACCATGACTCCTTACAGCATAAGGATGTCAGCATCATCATAACACATCTGAAAGATCACCCCTGCTCAACAGCTAATTAACTCATTCTTAAGAAGCTCACACCTGAGATATACAGCAGAGTCCCTTCATCTGAATTCTATAATCTAAGAAAGTTTCAAACACATAAGAAATGCTGGGAAGTGGCTCAGAGTAATACCAGAACAAACCAAGATACAAAATAAACAAGTTTGAACAGTCTGATCCACCTTACTTGGTGAAATGCAGACATCTGCACAATATTTACACAGACAGAATTGAGGCACACGAATTCACACACTTTTCACAACAAAACAGAAAAAGACCTACCAATCCAGAAAGAATTTCCACTTCCTAATTAAAACCACTGTGTGAAAGCTGCTGCAAGCCTCAGATCATTACTTCTGGATTGTTTGGGATTTCCCACATCTTCAGGATGGAGGCAGAAAAGAGGGTTAAGATCTCCAAAAGTTCAGTTCCAAGCTATTCTACCGTACTGTGTTGGTTAAGGCATCAAAGGACTGTGGTGAGGCAAAGAGAACAAGAACTCCACACTAACAAACAACAACTTGATTTGCTGCTCAAAATATACATGGAACACAGCAATGAGCTTGGTATGACAGCTTTAAAATTTGTGTGTTAGAGAGAGGGAAATTTCAAATATCAGTTACTAGATGCTGATAATTAGTAGCACACAGAAGATTAACACATGAAGTATCATCATAATTAACTTCATATAGTGGTTGTTTACTAAGATGAAAATGCCTAAAGGATGATTTGTAACACGTGAGAATAGGTTTGGAGGTTTTTCCCTTGTTTTTTTTTTCTTTTTCTTCTTTTCATACTGGTGGATGTGCTGCTCCAGCACTGTCCATTGCCTCTTGCTCCTTGGCCAGAGTCAGACAGGGACAAAGTGACCGTTGGTGTTCTGCTCAGACTAGAACTGTTGATGAGGGCATCAAATCAGTGAAGAAACTGAACAGGAAATTTTGGAAGCCAAGAAGAAAAGATGCTGCCTAATTATACATAATTTCAAAACTACACTGAAGTGGCTAGTTATGTTTAAACTGTACACTTGCCACCTTCACAAGAGAGTACATTCAAAAATCAATTGCTTACATATTGATGGACAGTGATCACAAAGAAAAGCCCCTTCCCCTTTTCCTCTGTTTAAGTTTACAGAACACGGGTCTACATAGTTAGCATGAAAACACTCAATCAAAGCTGAAATGGAAATCTGAAACTCAAGTGGAAAGGTCTTTGCCCTTGAACATACGTGTTTGCACTTTGCAATGCACAAGGAGTTCTTGTCTCTTGTCACAAGGTTTCTTGTAGACCTACTGTTTTTCTAGATACACGTATTGAACTATTGCTTGAAGAAGCGTGTATTCAAACATGACAATGTAGATAACCTTAGCTACAGGGGTTTAATGATTAGCCTCAGAAAGGCATCTGTGCAAGGCTAAAAGAGCTCCCATACTTCTTACCCTGTTCTCCAGCACGGTGCCAAATGCAGGGAGGAACCTGATGGTGGAATCCCACTCCTAATATCTACAGACATGAAAAATGAAGCAGAATAATATACACCTCCCTTGTTCAAAGAAGAGGCAGGGCTCAAGTGGTGACTCAAATAGCCACTCAGTCATTTGCTGATCCCCATTCAAGAGCGTGGTTGAAATGGTACCAAAGCCCTCCTTACTTCTATACTACCAAGAGGCATTCATAACTATACAATCCAAATAAACTATAACAAAACCCAGATAATTCAAGAGAAAGAGAGAAACGCATATATGCTGGCACATACTTATTTCAATTCACAATCTTGCTATTTTGATAGCCTAAGCCTTTAACAAATAAAAACCTTATTTTTTCCACTCCAATGCCAAAATATTGTTCATTCTGAAATAAACAAAAATGTTGTCTTTAACATGCTGAAAGCTCTGAAGCTCAGCAGTAGAAGTCTAAGATGGCTCCAAAGATCCTGTTCCAATGCTACCAAACTTATATGGCCACTGTAGAAAGAAAAAGTTCCCTAAAGAACAATGAATTAAACAGTGTGATCCTCCTGGAGATTAACTTAGCTACTGGAGAAATTTCTTCAGTATTGCACTAAAAATTTAAGAAAATCATTTGCAATCACGACAATAATATCTGTGCTCCCTAACATACCAGAAATCCTGTTCCTCTGCTCTTACAAATACATATTATGTTTCATCAAAAGCTCCTCTAGAATTGCAGCTCCCAAAAATAAGAAAAACAAAAAGTTTTAAAGAAAAAAAGAAGTTTCCTCTCTCTGCCATAAATTTGAAAGCAAACACAAAACAAAGCATAGAGTATAGGTATGTCAGACACTGCAACGAGGATGCATTTGTGTTGATGCACGGTGCATCCGCCTCATCCCAGCAGACCTCCAGGTGATACAAGGGTGTGCGCGAGGTCCACGGCCCCCCCAATCTATGCTTCTGCCATGACTGCAAAGAAATCACCTCAGCCACTGGTAAGTCATCAGCTTACTACGTGTAAAGCAGACTGACACCATATACCACGTATGATTAAAAATAACAGTTGTGAATATTATACTCACAAAATTCAATTGCTATGGCTGTGGCCAATTATTTTAAATGGTCAATCTGATAAATACATTTAAAATCCTCAGTGTCTTGGTGGCTGCAATGAAAAGGTTCACAGAAGCATGTATAATTGGCAAATCAATCCATCAGAATCCCTCCTTGTTACTTGTTCAGGGTTACGACACAGAAATATTGGTTTAATCATATACACTCTTAATTGCAGAAAAGGCAGGACTTATTACAGCTTTAGTTAAAGTAGTTTAAGTATTACATTAACTGGAATTGCCAACATGTTATTTTCAAAAAGCAAAATACAAACAACATTTCCTTAGAGCACGTAACAGCCATTTTCAAATATTAATTCAAATATTGTAGAATAGATTGATTTTAAAAATATTTCAGAATACAAGTAGTTCAGAAGCAACGATTTCTTTATTTTCCACTTAACAACTTGAAATCACGATTCTGCCAGAAGAAACCTGTTTGAAATGACTAAATTAGTAGCTTAAGATGTTGATATTCCAAATTACTCTGTTTATTCACAGAGCTTCTCAAGGACATTCAAAACAATGCAAACACGAACTTGTAATGAATAAAGCTACTTACAGTTTTTGCATATGTGTACAGAACACAAGAGCTAACGGACCAGAGCTACTTCTAAAGGAAGGTTAATTAAATTGTTTTAAGTATGAAGTTTGACTCCATAAAAGGGATCTAATTCAAATGGTAATTTCATTTGTAAGCTCCCTACACAAGAGATACTGAAAGATTTTGTAGCTGAACAGAAGTTATCATTGCTTCATTTTTTGCTGTTCTTTGTGGTTTGCAGAATCAAGAATAATTACTGATGAAGAAAACTTTATGTTCTTTGCAACTATCAAATAGCCGTGACAAAACGTAGCCTGTCCTGAGGCTGTAGCAGGACAACATAATCCTCTCTTGAGGTATTCTATGAACAAAATAAACTCCACATTCTCTACATCCTCCAGACCACCAGAAGGATCAAGCCCTGAAACCCTGCTCCAGCTCCAGAAATCACATGAAGCTAAAGCAATGGCTTCTCAACACCATGCATGACAGGGTCATGGGGACCAAAGCACCTTCACCACTAACCATCAGCATGCAGGCCATCCCATGAGACTTTCCCAAGAACACATCGTGACAAATTGATGAAAGGGATTTGGGAACCTGTATTACAGGAGGCACAGGCTTAATTCCTCCTTCACTCCTGTAAACCCCTATCCACACTGAAACGACTGTTCACATCCATACTAGACCTAGAGTCTCCAGCTTAAACACCAGGTTGTGGGCTAGACTCTCAAGGAAAGGGAAATTCAAGGCAGGAGCAGAGCTGTCAGGTAATGGAAGTCAGTTCCAGTAACCACGGGAACGATACATAGTGGATGCAGAATTTTCACCCTGTTTTGAAGATTATATTTCTCCCAATGGATTATTAGCAATAGCTACCCAAGCGCTCTGACCCTGTCCCTTTCTTGTTTGAATTTTATCACGCGTTGCAAAGATTTCTTGAGCTACATTCAGCCGGTGTATCTCAAATCTCACAGAAGGTACCGGAGATCAAAAGAAATGGGTGGTTTTAAGTATTTTTCTGGTTAAAATCTCAAAAGAGCATGGTGCAAGATGAAGAAAACAGAATGCTATATTGACGATTATACCTTGCAGTGATGCGATACGGGCAGATATCAATGCCTGAATCTGTCATATCTTTAAGTATATGCCTCCTGCTCACACAGATGTATTTTCTAGATGTGCTCACAGAAATCCCTTCATAACAGAGTAGAAAGATTCCTAATTTCCTTGTGACTCCACGAAAATCTTAAGTTATCTATATATAAAGTATATATTTTGTAAAATATGTAAAATCTCATATAGAAGTATTAATTCCTCTGGGAATAGCAAAATACAATGGGGAGAGAGCAGGGGAGAGAAAGAGAGGACATGAGAAAAGTTAAAGCATACAGATTATCCTGCTGCTGTTCTAAAATTATTCAGCAAGAATTCATTCCTATGCAGAGGTCAGTTTTCCAGCCTGATGACAATCCCCATCCTCAACTTTATTCCAATGATTTGTCCTCTTCATTCTTTTCTAAAACAGAAAAACCCTCTCACTAACGAAGAGTATGTGTTCAAGCTGGATTGCCCTAGGTTTTCAACAGGCTACGTTTTTCTTACGGACCTTGGGTAAACAGTCTCATGTCTGCCAGTCAGGCCCTTTTTCAGGCTTCTCTGTTTTGCTTTGGGCTCCAGCACAGTGTAACTGCAACAGGATTGATATCCCAGACTGTCATTACTGTCATGACTGAGCAAGTTTTACCTCCTGGTACTGCTTACAGCTGCTGTCCAAACTACTTCCAGCAGATACTGATGCCTTCTTTTAAGGGCTAGTTACCATGTCTTGCATGATGCTGGGAGTGAGGATCACAAAGCGCACCAGTGCCAGGGCAGGAAATGGCACCTTCTCCAGACTCCTGCTCTGCTCCCCCACCCTGACCCACAGACCTGTTCAACTGCTCCCAGAAAAAGTCTTTCCTACAAAGATAATTTTCTTTAAAAGAAGTCAAAGCCTTCCTCACTTTGTAATTCTTAACACATCAATACTGCTCTCTAAGGCATCGGGACAGCAAAACAGTAAACTCACTAAAGCAGAAATACAGTCCTGTTTAGCTTCACTGCAGCTAATGGTTGCCTGCAGAGCAAGGACCTTTAAATGCTGGTTGAAACCTGAAAGAAAAGTCCTTTATGTATACTAAGAAATCAGTGATAGATTACTAGAAGGAAAAGAGCAAAGTCAAGAGCAGAGTACTGCAGGGCGCAGGGATGGCCTGCCTGAAGCCAGGGGCTGGCTTCCCCGAGCAGCACCCAGCTGCTGCCTTGCAGCAGCCGCCCGTGTTGCTGCTGCTTCTGCACAATGCTTCACGTCTCGGGCAAAAGACAACATGGTTGCCTAATTTTCTGTCGACCATCTTCAAGCAAACAGCATCAAAATTTGTTTGAGGGCTTGAGGACTGCAATTTTGTCAGTACTGAGCGAGGACAAAATATTTGCTTTTTTCATTTTAAAACACTGCACTTGTAAATAGCTCATCAAATTCTCCTAAACTGGGGACAATTAAATATCTGCTGATAAAAAAAATCACCCCAAAACTAAGTTTCTCTTTTTTCTTCAATAGGAATATACGACAAAACTTCTTATCTGTTTTCATAGCCTTTTGCACTCAAATTTAATAAATGTTCATAAATTCCAAGAAACACTTTCTCCAAAGCATCCTGTAAGAGCCCTCACTTCTCACCCAGTTTATTTATTGCATGGGGATTTATCCCAGGTGGAGCCAGTAACACCCATCTAACCCCTGCTCAAGCACATTTGGCAGAGCGCGCCAGGGTCTGGCCGTTCGATCCCAGTTGCAGCGAGCCTGCTCCGTCCCAGCACGGCCAAGGCTGAGCAAAACCTTCCCTCCAATGGCTCCCACAGCACCAGAAGAGAAAGCAGGAGGCCCAGCTCTCCCGTCACCTTTTCTTTTTGCTGGCATACAGACAAAAAACTGCACTTGTGTAAGGCATTAAAACTTTGAAATGAAAGGGGGGAAAAAAACCCCAAATTTTAAAATGGAGATACTCCCCCTCCTCCCCAAAGCAATATGGGGGTATAAAACTGAAGGAAAGCTGTTATTAAAAAGGGTAGGCTATGACTTAAAAAATTATAGGCAAATTAAAAATGTCAAGTCGGCAGGACACCTGGCACAAGAAATGGATGAAGATGTACAGGACAGAAAAATTCTAAAAACTAAGAGCATCCTAATCCAAGCATCTAAAATTAAATTAAGACTAAGATGAAATTCCACAAGTGTATGTTTTCAAGGGTGAAAATAAATAAACTGTAAACCATAAAGTTTTACTTCCAATACATTCCTTTTTCATTCTGGAAAAAACCCAGCATATATTAAGAATAACATGCCAGGCTCTGTCCAGTCAGCCTGGGCACAACCAACAACAGGACAACAAGAATTATACTAAAGCAGAGATGCAAAAGTCATACTAGATGAATAATTATTTAATGTTTAGAATGGAAAAGTAAACTGCTATTTTGGTCATGTCAGACCTGGTGGGCTGCATATACTAGTGAAAGATAGTAAGTAATAATCTGTAACCCAAGGAGTTTGCAATGTGAGAGAGAAGCAGTTCATAAAACAAACAAGGGGAATAAAAGTGGGCAGATGTGGAACAACAAATTATGACCACAGCTGCTCTGAAGTGCTCATAATTGTCGATCGAGCCCTTTTCTCCAGCTGCTAAACTGCATTAATATAGCTAAAAATACCTTTTCTGCTTTTTTTTGGTTCTCTTTATTGCTTTCTCTTTTAAGCAAGCACTATTATTTGCCAAAGGAGTTGTGTATGGCAGAGTAAGTGGGTCACAAGCTATATTCCGAAAGCACTAGTGAAAATGCGAACGTTTTTGAACTCCTGATTTAGGCAGCGTATATCTTCTAAGCTAGCTTCTGTTTCAATAATTTTGGTGTTTTACTGTTTCCTTCTTTTTTTAATTTTCCTGGGTGTCTCCTAGGAGCTGCTTGAGTCATATCCCACACGGGGTATGGAGAGCTTCAGCTACTGCGGCTCCATCTCCAAGAATCTGTGAAGCAGACAGTGTTTTTAATTAATTCCTCAGACACCCAAGCAGATGGAAACTGCCACCTTTATCTGCCATCTACCGCTCCCTTCCACTTCCAGGCGTGAACGGCCCAGCTCCAAGCCGGCAGCCTTTCCCAGTGGAAGCTTTTTCCCTTCAAATGAGGCCCACTGAAAATGACAGGACTCAGCTGCACACTGTTCTGGCAAAAATAGCCTCTACACAAGAGAAAAAGCCCCACAGTCTTCATCAGGAGACGCGTCAGCTCCTGAGGCTTGCACCTTCTTGCAGAGAGCGAGTGAAGCGCTTCAGGAATCAAATTAAGTCAAGGTAATCGCAGGTTTGCACAGTCGGTACTCTCACAGTAAGCATATGCCAATCTCACACTAGACCAGGACTAGCAAATCCGCTTTCCAAGTGCAAGTGGTGAAGTGAAGGGAGGTAGAGGTGCATCAAATTGTGGTTTTGTCTTGTGCAGTTTTGGGGGTGAGGCTCCGTATTTAACCCACACTGTACCCACGGACACACACCGCACACACGGACAGCTCATTCCTCAGTAAAGATCAACTTCATTCGTTTTCCAACAGTAGAGAGAGATTCATTTGCTTGGCAAATAACAGGATAGGAGAAGTACATCAGCAAGCAGATTCTTTTGAAGGGAATGGGTTTATTTCTCCAGTTGCTGAATAACATGACATTGGGGGTTTTTTATTCGTTAAAAAGAGGACAAATTAACAAGTAGCACTTACAAATGCCATACAGCCTGATTTGTTCTATGTTTTCTCCCTTTATTAAGAGGCTTGTTAATCATTTATTCCATAATTTCCCTAAAATGCTTGCTCAATACATTAAAAAGTACACATCTCTATGCATTCGATTACATGCAGAAAACTTCTATTGCTTGATTGGGGAGTCACAATGCCAACAGCTCTCATAGCCTGCCATCGCTGAAGACAGAATCATACTTCATACTTAGTATAACTAGGCTTTTCATCTTAAACTGTAATTACTTTCCACTTCAGAACTACAGAATGAAGCATCTTCCTATACTTAAGCCTCCCAGTGCACGGCCAGCTTGCAAAAACTGGACATTGAGCATTATCGATTTTCTCAAGGGAGTGAGATATTTGCTAACTGCCAAGAGCAAACTGTAACTACTCAAGTGTAGCATGAGGAGATGCAGTGTGAGAAATGACACACATCACTCTGTCCATATTGTGGAAGATCATCGCAGCTGAATGAAATGTCAGTTTATCACAAACCAAGCAACATCAAAAACTAGAACAGCCTCTAGGAAATTAGTAACGTACATACAAAGAAAAGGATAACACAGGTTTTATTTGTGGGTCTAACAAGGGGAAGGAATAAACTTAAATGTAAATACGTGCTGTTTAAAGAAAAGGTTCAGCAGAAACAGGTTTAAATGAGATTTGACCAAAAAAAAAGATCTTAGTGTCTGCAAGTTATAAACACGACCAAGTATTCAGGAAAAAAAAAATGGCATCAGCACTGCAGCTGAAATTACAACTCACTTGATATACAGAATAAAGAGGCTGCAATTCCAAGAGCCTTCCATACATTTTCTATATTTATAAACACATACACATATCCATACACACACACACACACACCCATGCTTTCTCAGTATCCTTCCACAGCAAGTCATTATAACCACATCAGAGCAAGGGAGTAAGAAAAGGCAAGCGAACAGAAAATGCCTTTAAAGAGTCATTAATCACAACATTGCTTACTAAAGAAAGGAATGAAGGAATGCAATATTTAAAAAACAGTTTCAAACCCACAATCAGTAGCTTGATCAAAACAACAAAAATCCTTACCTGGGCTTTTTTATTCCTGGCTTCTCTCCTTGCTGCTTTGTCTTTTAGCCTTTTCTCCTGAAACAAACAAGATGCACAGTTTTAAAGCAAACTCCTGATCATTTTTTTCTTTTAATATTTTACAATTAAAGTTCAGCCACCTAGATATTTTTAATGCACACATGCTATACTGGTGGTATTCACCCTGATAAAAAACAATAAATACAAAGATCTGACTGAGATATTATTTGTTCTTTTGCTCTTAAAGGAAATAAAGCTACAAGAATGATTCAAAGTCACATTTTATCTTCATTGAGACTTGTTATTCTTAAAGGAATCATGCAACTAAGCATTTTCACAAAGTTACCATTTGTCTCTAAAACAGGGTAGTTGAAATGGCACCAAGAGATCCAACTTTTCTTAAAGCTAAAACGTATTCTCCCTAGCTTTCGTATCTCCATTATCCACAAACACTCTACAAAAAAAATAGCATTTGCTTAGTAATTGCATTGATTCAGAAACCGTAACATTAAGTTCCCTCCACCAAAGGGATTCTGTTATGGGAAAATGAGCAAAACGCTATGATAAAATTCATTCAAAGCTGCCTGCCAGATTTCTGAGCATCCAAAAGGGGCCAAGATATTTAATTCAATAGACATTTATTGTTGCTTTTATTATTGTTGTCCTTATTGGGAAGATTACTGAAAGATCACCTCTAATTTAGACTCTGTCAGGTCCTTGCAACTGAAAATCCTTCAAATTATCTATTTCACAGAATCACAGAATGGTAGGGGTTGGAAGGGACCTCTGTGGGTCATCCAGTCCAACCCCCCTGCCGAAGCAGGGTCACCTACAGCAGGCTGCGCAGGACCTTGTCCAGGCGGGTCTTGAATATCTCCAGAGAAGGAGACTCCACAACCTCCCTGGGCAGCCTGTTCCAGGGCTCCGTCACCCTCAGAGTGGAGAAGTTCTTCCTCATGAGGTAAGGACAGAAATTCAGGAGAGGGCACACATCCCTTCAAAAAGCACACTGCTCCCTTTTTTTGTTTGTCTTCGCGATGCTGATGACACTGGTGTTGAAACTTTTTTATGCTAGCAATAAAATGTTTATGGAATACAACTTTCAGTTTCTTTGAGCAATACAGGCCACTCCTAATACCAGCACATTTAGAACCCAGTCCACATAAACGGGGAAATTACTGTAATACTAAGTCCAGAAGCAACACCTCAGCACAGAGAAGGCTGAAGATCAGTCACGCTTCCGCTCTCTCCTGGGAGTAACGCGACAGCTACAGCTCCAGAAGACCTGGAGCCGTATCATCACGATGATGCTACTAAAGCACAGTGGTAGGCACCGCACAAAGTTGTTTGGAAAAGCAGTGTGTTTGAGTGCAGACCTGGGAAAAGGAGAACACAGGCACCACGATTTTAAAAATTGGTGTCTAAATTCAGTTTCTTTCGAGCCATTTGTCTGGTATGTGCCATTTTCTATTCTCCCAGTTGTAAAACTGCAGAAGTGTTAGCTGACTTTCACACTCTCTTTCTAAGTCAACCTCTTCTCTCCAAACCAAAACTAAACAGATAGAGTTCATCTCCCCTCCACAAAAACAAGACAGGACAAAACTGCATGGGGTTTGTGTCTCTGCTTCACACAGTTCTCCACTGCAGTGTGCAAAGCCGTCTGGTACAAACACCTCAGTACACTCGGAGCTGCCTGCCAGGGCATTCAACACATGCTACGAAACAAAACAAAAACACCACTAATGCAGGCAGATACAGCACAGCTGTCTTATTAATTCAGGGTTTTTAAAGTAAAAAAAAGCAATTAAAAAAAAATTACATGTAAGGTCACAAGAGCATCATCTGGGGCAAAAGAAGCCACCAGGACCAAGTACTGCCTGGTACTGACACACACAGTCTGCTCTCCTACAAGCTAGAGCTAAGCATCATGACTTCATGGTCATAACACAGCCATCCACGGTATGATTTCTTCTCTTCCAAGTCAAATTTGTATTCATTTCTGATCATTTTTACTTCTGCTTTTCTAATAATTTTACTTCAGTTTTCCACTTTCACCCAACTCCATTTTTAAATGGTTTAGTTGTGCATTCTTCGCTTTTCGGGGTCACCACTAGGGTTCTCTCATTTTTCTGCTAAAACAGTGATACTTATCAAACTTTACTGCTGAAAAAGTGAAAGAGAACAGAGCTAGGAAGTAGCACACCAGTCATTACAAAGCAGGATAAAGCAGCTTTTAAATTGGATAGTCAAAAAAATTCTAGATAGAAAAATTCTACAGTATATGAAGAGACAGTGTCTTAACTACAGCCACAGGCATAAGCCAGCAGAGCAGCAACCAAAGTTCTTGCTCAAGGGATTTACAGCAGAGCACTGAAGAGATGGCTATGAAAGCAGGAGATTGACATAATGCCATAGAAGAGGAGTACACCACACAGCATAATACATGTAAGTCTCTAAAGAATGGTAATGGTAAAGACACAAAAAGATTCTAAAGTTTATACATTGTGGTTTAACCTGGCAGCCGGCAACTATGACCATGCAGTCGCTTGGTGGCAACTCGGATCACGCAGCCGCTCACTCTCTTCTCCTCCCCACAGTGGGACGGGGAGGAGACTGGGAGAAAGTAAAACTCATGGGTTGAGAGAAAGACAGTTTTATAAGATAACAAAGGAAATAATAAACAATAATAATAATAATAGTAATAATAGTAATTATAATAGAATATGCAAAACAAGCAATACACAATACAATTTTTTTCTCGCCACTCAATGACTGATTGCGTAGCCAGTCCCTGAGCAGCAATCGTGGAACTCACGGATTTCGCCGAACTCACAGAAGATGAGTGAACTCATGGAAAAGGAAATTCCTGCCTTCCGGCCAACCCCCATTCATAAACTGAGCATGACATCTATGGTATGGAATATTTCCGTATGCCAGCTTGGGCTGGCTGCCTGGCTGTGCTCCCTGCCAGCTCCTACACACTGGCTCATTAGCTGAATACAGGAAACGGAAAAAAGTCCTTGATTTCCTAGCTACAGCTAAAAACATCAGTGTATTATCAACACTCTTCTCCTACTAAATCCAAAACACAGGAGCTACTGGGAAGAAAATTAACTCTATCCCAGCCAAAACCAGGACACAGGTGCAGAGACTGAAATCAGTAGTACAACAGAAAAACAAGACAGAGCAGCAATCAACAAGCAGAGAAATGCTGCCGGGATATGTTTTTGGGGGGATTTTTTAGTTTGTTTTCGAGGGAGAGAGAGGAAACTTGGTTCCTTGCCAATGAAAAATAAAAGCAGATTTTGCATAGTTTGCATCTACGCTGGCCCTGACTTGGCGCTAGAAGCGCATTCCAGAAGCTAATGCCTGGTCAGCCCCGCTTACGCTGTGCGTCACAGTATGAGGCAGTTCTCGGGAGCACGGCTAATACGCTCCAGCGAGCACCAGGCATTCACAGGATCACAGGATCACTCCGACTGAGAAGGACATCAGGGGGTCTCTGGTCCAACCTCTAGCTCACAGCAGAGTCAGGCCAGGCTGGAAGGGCCTCATCCAGCTGGGTCAAAATCCCAAGGCTGGAGACTGCACAACACCTCTGGACAACTTGTGCCACTGCCTGACTGTCCACTTGTGCCACTGCCTGACTGTCCTAGCACAGAAAAAGTTTCCCTTACATCCATGCCGAACCTCTCATTTTAACCTACGGCCAGCGTCTCTCAGCCTGTCGCTCTGCACTGCTGTGAAGAGCCCGGCCTCCACCTGTCTCCTCCGTGACCTCTCTGTAGGCATTGGAGGCCGCTGTCAAGTCCCACCGAAGCTGTCTCTGCTCCAGGCTGAACAAGCCCAGCTCCCCCAGCCTCTCCTGGCAGGACCACCACCTCAGTGACCTCCACTGAACTCACCCTACCTTGTCAATGCCCCCCTGTACGGGGGATAGTGGTGGTGTGTAGGAGGTCACCAATACTGAGGATCTACTTTCCTCAAAGAGATTCAGTTCAAAGGATCAGGTACGAGTTAACCCAGCTTAACCCACCACCACACAGCACGCAATCTGGCTCTCAGCACCAGCTATCTTATGTCTGCAATCTTGCTCTTACTGGGCTATTCCACTTGCTGATGCAGGAGTAGCCATCAGCCTTTAACTCAGGCTTCAATTCCAGAAAACAATCCTGGCACTGCTTAAATTTGTACGCAGCTTGAAGCATATGTGTAAGTACACACAGTGTGCTGAGCAAATGCTTGAATACTTTTCCCCAGCCAGGACCTTATTTTGTATTACCTAGAGGACAGCTGTATATTCTACCATGCCAAGGTAATATCCCCACATAATACAGACACCTTTTTATATGACTACATAAAACCCAGAAATTAACTACCTTGCCTTAGGTTACAAAGAAATGCTACAGCACATCCAGAAACACAGATCTCCAAAGACTCGGATGAGTATTTTAACTACCATGTCACTCACTCTCACATTGCTACTGCTAGGAAGAAATATGGGCACATGCAGAACACACATGGACGATGTACTGCTGTAAGAAGCAATCAAATGAGGCATAGTTGAACCAATTAAACAGTTTGATATTGATTTATTTCATGTGAATAGATTCTGCTCATCTATGGGTAAGTCTGTAACTATCTGTAATTACTAAGCTGTCCAACATTAGTTTTCACACATGGGAAAAAATAACAGAAAACTCTGGATTTTCTTGGAATATCTGAAGTGTAACACAATAAGAATGACAGATTTTAACACTGTTTTATCAAGATATAAATCATTACTTGTAAAAAACAGCACATAAATTGGAGATGAAATGGATTTTTCATTTATTTCAATTTACTGGGGCAGGAAAACAAAACATTATGTTTCAGGGTATGAATACTTAATTATGTATGTTACTGGCTGACACCCTGTTATAGCATAACTTCATAACAGCACCACGAGGGCATCAGACAAAGCTCTAAAACATCACAGTCTGATTAAATACTCTTATCTGCAACAGTGAAGTCAAGCATCCATATTTTCTTTTGCATTTATATTGAACTGCTCTCCTTTGCACCCATGGAGCACCTTACTCACAACCGAAAGATGTCGTCCATTCCAGGCTACCAACACTGAGCAATCACAGAATCATTAAGGTTGAAGAAGACCTCTAAGATCATCAAGTCCAGAGAAGGAAGAGAAAGAAGTTTAAGCAAAAATCAGTAAAATAATTTGTTGCACTTTAACTCTTAAGAAAGTACTTCCAGCCCCTTCAGACCAAAACACAGCAATCTCACCTTAAAGGCAGCAGCCAGGTCTTGGCCACTTCCTTTATCTTAGGTCAGCAACATGGTATATGCAGGTTTTGAACACTGGCTAAATGCCGATTATCTGGACGTCATTTAAGGAGAAGTTTGGATAGACTGAGAATCACAGGTGCACATATGAAACAGGAAAGGTGATGGGATCAATGTGCCTGTCCAGCATAAGAGAGGCTGTAGAACTGAATCACTGAATCAACCTACTGCAGTGGGTATATCCTGGTTTAGAAGAACATTCTATTTAGATTTTAAAACATTTCACTGAAGGACAGTATACCACCATATTTCAAAACTAGCTGCTGTTACCAGTCTGAGCCTACATATCCTTAATGTTCACACTATTTCTAAACTGTTTAACTGATCTCTCAAACAGTTTGAAGGTACTCCCATTATCAAAGTTTAGGTCCTTATGCAGATACATGCTTATCATGCTTCCTCTTAACTTTCTTTTATGCAAGGTAAAGAAAATCAACTCCAGATGCCACTCAGCGTACAGGTCTACTTTCCTAAATATTTCAGGAACAGACATATCTGAGATCTCACCATCTCCCCAACTCTACCTGTCACTTCTGTTTGCATATTCAGTAATTCTATCAGCCCTTTTGATCCTATCAGAAAAAACCCACTGCAATAGTTCATGTTGACTTGATCAACCACCACATCACCCAAATCTTTTTCAAGGTCTGTATCTCTAACAGAAGAGCTCTCAGTCCTAAAATTCCATTCTACTTCCTAGAAATCTGTATTTCTGCCTATCTTAAAACACAGCTTGCTTTATTTGAGCCCCACTTAGCAAGCAAGCATTCTCCCATGTCACTAAAAAAATACTGAAATAATACACTTCCCATGCAACAAACCCCATGGGCCCACTAGAAACAGCTACAGAAGTCACTAGTTTGGGATGTTCCAGTTACTGAGGTTTTGGTCCATTTAATTTGTGCCATATTTATTTATTAATAAAAACACTAAAGTGAAAAGCCTTGCAGAAATTTCAGTGGATACCACAGATCACAGAATCACAGAATGGTAGGGGTTGGAAGGGACCTCTGTGGGTCATCTAGTCCAACCCTCCTGCCGAAGCAGGGTCACCTACAGCAGGCTGCACAGGACCTTGTCCAGGCGGGTCTTGAATATCTCCAGAGAAGGAGACTCCACAACCTCCCTGGGCAGCCTGTTCCAGTGCTCCGTCACCCTCAGAGGGAAGAAGTTCTTCCTCATGTTCAGACGGAACTTCCTATGCTTCAGTTTGTGCCCACTGTCCCTTGTCCTGTTGCTGGGCACCACTGAAAAGTGTCTGGCCCCATCCTCCTGACACCCACCCTTCAGATATTTATAAGCATATATTAGATGTAAGCAGATGTATTTACAAACTAGATTCTGCTCTGATAAAAATACATAAACACACAGAGTTCACTACACTTCTACTTTCCACAAAACCACATTGGTTAGCATTATATTCCTTTCATTTAGTTCTTCATTAATGGTATTACACAGTTCAGAGACCTTCTTGATCAGCTTTTTAAAATTTCCTGCAAATTATCTTTTTTTTTTCCTCCTCAATTACACATCTAGTTAACAAGATGGTTAACAACCTCAATAATCACAGGGATGAAAGTTTTCAGTCATCATCATGTAATATAGCTAAATCATTTGGCTTTCAACTAAACAAAGAAGAGTTACGGTTGCTGAAACCTTCTACCTTTCCTGCACTAGAACCAACAACAGAACCAGCTCCATCTTAGCAAGGAGCCAAAGCCATGGATAAAGCAGCTTGTAATACACAGAAAAACTACTCGCTGTTCTGAACTCTTAAGAAGTCTGCCACTCACTTCTTTTCACACTTAATATTTCCTCTTTCTTTCACTCAAGTTTTAAAAGAAACTCAAAGCCCTTTTACTTCTCCTCAAGACTCCAACACATGTATTAAAAAATAAATATTTTAACCTTTACTTTCCATATTCTCAAGTTGAGGAAAAAAAAAAAAACAAACACCAAAAAACAAACAACGAATAGTAGCATGGCACCTCTATTTAGCTGGTGATGTTAGGAACATGTGAAAAATGCACGTACAGACAGCTTAAATGCCAAGTTTATAGTTATAAAAAAATAAAATCCAGCAATTTCGAAAGCTGGAAGTTCTTCTCTGTCCCCCTGCAGGAAATTCCCTCGTCCTTTGACTCTCTTCTTTCTATAGTTGATTAAAAGTTCATTCTACTTTGTCCAGAGAGTTAACTGTGATACTAAAAACATACAGGTTCTATTGCCATGTATTATTAACAGCTTTGTTCATATAGTAATTTTTCCTTCAGCTTTTTAATTTCTAAACAATTTGTACAGCAAGTCTCCTTTCTTTCTCTTAAAGAACTCGTACATAGGTCTTAACTGCTCAGATTTACATTAAATAAATTCCTTTAGTTGGTGATATTCTGCAGTTTTATCAGCCTGAAATTTCACCGATCTCTTCTATTTGCTTACCTAAAGGCAAGCGATAGTTTCACTCAATACACCTAACAAATCTTATGGCACATTTAGCCCTCAGCGCATTAAAAAAGCCTATGGCAAACCTGTTTCCTGTAAAAATTTCATATTCATCTGCAGCCTTTTTATTTAAATGCTCAAGAAATCCCACTGGTTTTGATCAAAGATTTTAATGCTGCATTTTAAATAACCGATCCTTTACATACTGATGCCATAAATAGAATAGGTTGGTAGCTCCAAATTAACAGCTGAGGTAATGGTCTACCACACAACAGTTCTTAGAGGTGGCCAAGGTTGGAAACAACTCACTCTGTTGCCTGGAAAAATCCGGCTGTTATTTGCAAATACATCTTAGTTGACAGCAACATCTGATAGAATTTCTCGGTATTTTACTATCTCTTGATGTTTCAGTGGGACATAGTTAGGGACAGTCAGCTGTGCTGCAGAAAACACACACATAGCTGTTCAGAAATTCATAGCATCTCTTATATACTGGCACCATCATACTCAAGAGCTGGTTTACACCCAGATTTTAAAGCACAAATGTGCTCTGAAAAGTGACTTAATAAATGGCACTGTGCTATCCCACATCTGTCTTCTCTCAGATTACACACCAAATTTGTGCTGCTTACATGTAAACTATGTTTTTATTATTTTTAACTGCTCAGCCTGCAAACAACTTGGTACCTGAAAATGCAGCTCCAATAAATACGGCACCAGCCCCTAAAGCAGGATTACTAACTCCTAGCTACACAGTCAGCACACACATGAGCCAACACAGAATCAAACTGTGCCCTCTTCCATGGTGGTTTTGCTCTACACAGGTGGATGGAAGAAAAACTAGAATTAGTGAGAATTACTTACTAATTACTTAAAAATAAACAGAATGGCGGAGGACTGCATACACATTGAGCAAGAAAATTCTGTTTCAGTAGTCACTTTTTGGCCATAGCTACATTTTGTATTGCTATGTAGTTTAATATTTGTCTTGTTATAGGGATTAGGAAATCATCTACATGTAAGCAATGCTCCAACCACCAAAACAAACCAATTGAAAGATAAAATTGAATCAACTTATTAGTATTTCTTTAAATATTATTTTTAAAAAATCTGGAAATTAAGTACAAAATTGGTTGCTGCTAAATAAACAAATTTTATTACTTTCAGGGGGAAAAGCAGAAGCTTTTTGATTATTCTGTTTGTTTTGGTTTGCTTTTTTTAAGTCTCAACATTTGGTATTAGAAATAATCTCTTCAAGCAACAAACTATATAAACATAATGATGTAAACCTCATCTGTAGAGCTGACGCTTACTTTGTAGGTAGGGAAACTGAAACACCTACATCTAGTATGACCTATTTAAGACAACACAGGAAAAGTGTGGCATCAAAAGCATACAAAAGACAGCATAGTGACAATCTTAAACATTAAACCAGCACTGGAAAAAGTCATAAAGGCAGTTGGAAAAAAGTCATTCTCACCTAAAAGAAGAAAACACAAACTAGCGGAAACTGACCCTTAGACGGACATTTTTAGAATGAAAGCAATTCAGGCAACCAGTTGACAAAACTCAAAATTATTCCTTTCTCATCTAACATTTGAACACACTAAGCATGTTTTAAGGATCGAAACTTTTTTTTTTTAAAAGTTGGTAAGTAGGCCATTGAGTTTAAAGATATGTAGGTTTAACATACACTTGTTGTCGCAAAAGTGATTTGGGATGTTCACCAACCAAGGCTGAAAGGGACACAAGGTAGGACACTCGTGCACACACAGTTTGTTTCTGACAGCGAGAGAGAGATTGAATCACACTATTTAAAATACAGAGGCAGTCCAGTAACCATCTTTTCTGTGTGCTTATGGCATCTGAGCCAGATTCTGAGCCTACAGAAATCAAAGGGACTCTTTCAACTGAATTCAGATCCTTCCTTCCCACCCTGTATATACATACACAGAGACAGAGAGAGATGTAACAGTAACCCAGATTCAACTCAAAATACAGTTTCAACAGCATTACATGAGGAATTAAGTTAATGGCATTTAAAAGTAACTTTTAAAGCTTATGACAAAGTCAATGGGAGTTGCACTGCAAAACATGCTAGTATTTTCGACAGCAAACTAGAGGAAAAAGGCTGATGAAAGATGCGCTTCATCTGATTCTGTGGCTGGTTTTGGTTTTGAAGGGATGATACCATTTAAGACTGGGAATTCATAATCTAGACAGGTCACAGACTCTTGAGCTGTCTTAACGCAGACGCTCTTCAGCAAACACCCGGCTCTCACACACCAGATCTGAGAGAAGGCAGGAAAACCCCACGAATATCGGCGCCTGCTCCTGCAGACACAGGTACCCAGCAGCATGCGAGGCCTCAGCAAGCGAAGGGCACAGCTCCTGTCAGAAGCTCCTAGGTTGCCTCCAAGACCCAGACAGGCAGAGGCCGCCATTTTGGGCAGCTGTGCCACCACATCCCCCAGCAGGACGAGCAGCCTGGCGCTGGAAGCTCCCTTACAGCTCTAGGGCTGCAGCTTCACCTCTGCTCAAGTCCAGCCAAGTCTGCACTACTCCAGCCTCCACCCACAGCTGCATTTTCCTGGCATTCATCTCATTAGGGGCACAAACAACCTACTCACAGTTATTTCATTTTTCTATTTTTCACATCAACAATATGACCCCAAGAACTCTGATTTTGCTGGAAAACCCTTAGAAAACACTCAAGGGCAGTTCGAGCTGTAAGCATAGCCTATCCAGCTGCTGAAGAGCAAGGAAAGCAAACGACGCGCAAAGCCCTGGCCTCCCCCAGCAGCACAGCGAGGCCAGAGGGGGGGATGCTGCTGCTAAAACCGAAAAGGGTCGCCGGTCAACCCACTTGTCAGTGTCCATTCCCTTATCTTAATAGCTCTGCACTTGGAACATAACAGCGGCATTGCCTGCACACAATAGCTACAAAAGGGCTCAGACAGGGTTTCTAACAAAGTAATACTTTCTTGATTTATTTTACCTGTCTCTCCATCTGTAATACTTTTCTTTGCCATTCAGCTAAATGCTCCTCTCAGCAGCAACCTGCTCCCTTTATATTTTGCTCCTACACTGGCACATTCTTTACGTGAGAGAATTTTATCAGCCTCACCCAGCACCACATTAAACCAACTGTACAATTACACCAAAATCTGAAAAGTTTCACCTCAAAAGTGAAGGACTATTCAAGTGCTTTACTTAATATAGAGCATAATACTGCACTGAGATTTTTCTTCCCTTCACATTATTTCCTTTGAAATATGATGCAATCTCTATTCAGAATTACGTATTCACTGATTTCAAACTACAAATACCATTTTTCATGGGAGCATTTATCTTTCAGTATACTGAATGATTTGCGCTGTACAGCATCTATTTTTCATTAATTGCATATGATTTTTTTAAAAATCATTAGTAAAAATTTGATAAAATAAAGAAAATCCTTGGGGAGTCTTTTCTGTTTCTCGAGCTGTTATACACAGTATTCAATGATCTATTACAATATCCTACAAGTACTTTTAGTATTATTTTACAAAACTATAAACCAAACATGTTTAAATTATAACTACTCTATCATCAAAAGAAATCATTTGCAAAAGCAGGACTGGGAGTGAAGACAGAGCCTAGAGCTCCCACTGGAGCAGGGCTGCCAATGTGCTCCCGAGGAAGGGGCAAGGCACACCGGGCGTTCTCCCTCAAGAGCTCTCCCGCCCCGAGAGCCAAGCGACGGGGTGGCTCAGCCAAGGCACCGGGTGAGGTTTGTGGCAGGGGCTGGAGGTAGGAGCGAGTCAAAGCTACAGCATCATGGTAGGAAGGAAACCCCACAGAATGCAGGCTGGCACAAGACACACAAAGGAAAAAGAATCCACTATAAATATCAGCTGACATCTTAACTGATTTGGTTACACCGTTCTCCTCCTACTAGTTAAAATTACCAGCACTAGTGCTTTCAAAAATAAACTCATAGTTTGATTCTAACCTTTGGCCAACTGCAGGTTGCAAAGGAAAAGAATTCTTCCTTGATAAGTAAACTTAGGTCTTTTTTTTTAAGTTCCTACATCAAGTGCATCTTTCACCAGATCAATTCAATTCATACAGATTTTAAGTCACTGTGAGGTGACCACAGTTCTCCAAGTACTCCCTCCAAGCAGGCTAGATATCTTGTATAGCTGTATAGTACCTTTTCTATCCCTAAATGACCCTGGAAATCTTCATGCTCCTTAAGCATCAGCTCTAAACTCTGTACTGAGGCTGTTATATCACCCCTAGTATTATAACATCATTTTTTCTTCCTTAGAGAAAGCATTCTTTCAGATTCAAAGACCTGTATGTGAATTAATATAAAATTCATAAAATTACAGTCTCTCTCCTACTCTCCTCCCTATGTACTGCTGCAAAAATTACTAGAAAATACTTCTTTTGAACTCCATGTTTAGATCTATGTGGAAGGTCTCTCTGGGGATTCCTTGAATGTAATAATGTGGTTTGTAAGGATATCCTGTTACCAGTGAGACAAAGACAAGGAGAAAAAGTAATAAACTGAACACCAAATGCACTAACCCTAATGAGCAGCAAGGCAGACAGTAACAAGAGACTTGAACTCCTACGTCACTGACAGACGAGCACTAAAGGAACCACACAAGCACATTATTGAAAAGGTTCACACAGAACTTCATAACTGGTAAGAACAAGAGAAACAAGGTTATCTATGTTTATTCATCTAATGGGAAAGAGCAAACATATTACAGAATATCTGAAAGGCCCCGTGAGACTGTGCAGAAAAACCTGAGGTCAAGGCTAGTGATCGTCTGAGGGCCCTATGGTGTGGGTATGGGTATTGGACATATTTAGGGCCCACACTATTATTTAAGGGATCGGTGAATGCAAGTGTGCTTGTGAATCGAGGGAGTGAGGGTGTTATAGTTCTGCCAACAAACATCAACCTTGAGCAGCCAACGAGCAGGAATCAGCTGGTGCTGCCTGTGTAATAATATTTGGGAGAGCAAACATACAAAGGGTCAAAAATCACAGTGTATCCTCCTCATGAAAACTACTCATTCCCGCACTAACATAAATGCATTTAGGCAACAGGAGACAAATGAAACAGAAGTACTCTGTTTCAATACAGTTTCTAAAATAGTTCTACATTTTCTACTGAATTAGGAACTGTATGAGCAAAACTAAGAGATCACGTAACTTTGAATTTCAGGTGGTACAAATCAGCACCATTTCATTAGCACAAGTGCCACGAAATATCTCCAGTTTCCTCCCAGCAACACCAGTATCACCAGAAGATTCTAAATGCAGTCTCAAAAGTAGAAAACATCTATTACTTTTAAAATATAGACTTGTGGTATAACACAGTGCAGCATCTTGTGAAAGATCCCCCTGTGACCTGAACTGTAACTGCTGTCACGCCTCTACAACCACGGCTCTTTATCATCTTCCAGGTAGGTACTCCCTCCACCTTGCAGCATCAGGCTCCTGAGGACAGCATCAGCTTGTTTGCTACTAATACATCCAAATAAAATAAAATTTTGAAAAAATTAAAATTTTTAAAAAATTACTTCTAGCCATCTTCTCACATTGATCATCCCAAGTCCACAGCGTATCTTCTTTGCTGGAAAGTGAGGTAGGAAATAAGGCTCCTATTGATTTTTCTTTCAGCATCAATGGGCATCTTTCCGAGTTTGGGTTAGTATACAGAAAGAGAGGTTATTAAGAAGCGAGATGAAACCTTCTCTGCCACTATTTTCCTCTTAACAACAGTGCATATTCAGTTGAAAACTTGAAAAACGGTGTGCAAAAACATGTTCTGAACACTTTATTCAATTCTCCCTTTACTGTTGTTTATAAAATTTTGCACATTTCCAAAGAGCTCAAATCTACACCTCTCGCTGGACTGTCATTAAATATCCACTAATGCAGAATTCTTTCATATCATCTTAATCAGCGTTACTGCCCTTTCCCCCCTTTCCCTTGTGCTCAACTAAAAAAATTTACTTTGCTTCCAAAACTTCAATAAGTATTAATTACACCACAATTCTACCTCAGATTTTTATTTCTTTTTGTCCATCTGTTTTTCAGTTTTTCCCCATTTGCAGAGAAAGGAGAGGATAACAAAATGTGAGACTCATGAAGGAAGGATTTGCAAGTTTCCACAAGCCTTAAGGCACTACAACCCAGATCTCATCTAATCCAAGCATCTCATGAATGCACCAAAACATATTTCTGATCATATTGAAAACTGTGCTCATTTAAATGACATTCACAAACGGACTTAAAAGCAATGGCCTGGGGATACTTTCTAAATAGTTTTGCTCTTCATCAGAAACTGTTTCACACGGAAAGTTCATATTAAGCTTACAGGCCATATTCACCTAAAAAAAAAGCTATTTTGCGCAAGTTTTGATTTTAAGAAGTTCATCTTTTTTTCCCCAGAGGTCTCTAATCTTCAAGATTACACTGAAGAAACCATAAGAGATGGATTTTCAATGGAAGATGACCTATAAAATGACAAGCTTTATAAAAACACTGCTTTTTCTATATCCACTCACAACCTAATTTAAAATCTGAACCCATGTGCAAGATATAAAAAAATAGATGAAACAACACATGCTTTCATAGCCTTCTGTAAATCAGTGTTATTTTAAGGCACCGTTTTAAAACCAATGTAGAGACTTCAGGTATTAGCA
The DNA here is from genome assembly GCF_030867145.1 of Opisthocomus hoazin. Lineage (NCBI taxonomy): Eukaryota > Metazoa > Chordata > Aves > Opisthocomiformes > Opisthocomidae > Opisthocomus > Opisthocomus hoazin. The sequence continues at coordinate 21,789,285 of NC_134414.1, read as the reverse complement.
TACACTCAGCTTCAGAGGACTTCTTGATTACTGACGTACCTAACCAGGTAGCAGACTGCTACATTTGGTTTATACAGAATGAAAACGCATTTGTCTCTAGTGGTCTTCTAATCTACCCACATAATAACTTGAACAGATTCAGCATGTCTCAAAAATTGATTTAAAGTAAAAAATATAAACTGCCAAACATACAAATCAGGGTACTATATCAGCTGCAGTAGAAAGAAAAGGAATTAAGAGGAGGAAATATGAATCAAAATACAAACATTTGAAACTTGCCGAAAGTGAAGCAACAGAAGAAAGTTAAATTGATTAAAAAGTTAAGCAAAGATCTTGAACAAATCTGAAGCAAAAGCAGAGAGGAAAAATTTAACCACAGCTTTTTCAAAAAGGTAGGCAGGAGAAAGTTGTAGGAGAATTCAGTAACCAAGGCGGAAAACCAAGAAACAACGTTGTCACATGCGCTGCTAGAAAAGATGTCAAATGGACAAATATCTACAGCAGCCTGCTTGCAGGAAGGAATTTAAAACAAAGATGGGAATGCTGAAATAATTAGTGTTATTGCAGAAAGGAAAGGTCAGACAAGGTCGTGTTACGCCATGATGTATTCTGGCTGATAGTGAAGTCTGGAGGATTTTAAAAGAAGCAATGACAGTCACAAGCGATAGCTTTAAGACGTTGTATAAAAAGGGACTGTCAAATCCCACTGAGCAGTTGTATAAGATGGGATGAAAGTATGTGACTTTCAAAAGCCCCTCTTTCAACGACACAAGAAGGGGCACCAAGTCATTTGTACTTACGCAAAACTTGAAGTCATGAAAATTAGATAAGAAAGTCTCGTAGTCTCTTTGTCACTTTCATATCCTTTGTTGGTAACACACTTGAATCTCTTTCAGGTTTCATCCTCTCCCTCCAAATGAGACTAAGAAATAACTTGTACCACTAGCCCAGCTAGGTACATACACAACCAAACTTTTAATAGCAAATTCAGACAACGATCAGGCACCTCATCAGGCTTCTGCAGTACCGTCACGATACAAGGACTTGGCTGGTTCTTATTCCTTCACATCACTGAGATGCCAGTCAAAGATTCAGACTCAGCTAACTACCTGCCACTGAGTGATTATGTTCTCTTTTGGGAAGGGAAACCTTATGAGGTGGGAGAAGGTTCCAATACCATAGGGAAGTCACTGTGAAAGTGGCCACATGATTCCTTTTCACTCTGAGACAGCCCATATTTTTCCCTAGCATTCCTTCATTAATGAGGGACCAGTGACTTGCCCCACTGACAATGCAATAAATTCCCCCAAAATATGAGTGAGACAACAATGACTGCAATGGCTAAAATAATGTTCATCTATAACACTTCTCTACAATTTCTAAATCGTGCCATAGAACTTCTCCCTATAGTGCAAATTTAACTAATTACACATTTTCTGTTAAGAAAAAACTTGAGTAATATCTGCCCCACATAGTAACAATGTGGCTTCTTCACAGGTGTCTGGAAGAGTGGATCTTCTGATCACCAGACCAGCTTAACATGACCCAAGAGAAAGCAGGTAGTGCTTGTCGCTGCTTAGCTGAGACAAAAGAGCAGGACTTGACATATTTTCCCAACTATTACGGCTATTTCCTAAGCAGCAACAGCTGACTGTCAAGAATCCCAGACATAAAGGATGATAGTAATAAGGTAGAGTAACAGAAACACATTCAACCTGTGTGGCAGCCTTACCTTACATAGCCTGTATTAATAAATACATTAAATGAATTGGCAACTCTAACGACTGCCTTCTGAAGTGAGGGTGGAGGATCATCTTCAGACACAAGGTTAGTGAGATGACGGGGAGGCAAATGAGGCTCTTGCCAAAGTAAATCCTGAACTCCCACCTATCACCTTCCTGCCCCTTCTTTCCTTTAGTTTCATCTCCTTTGAATTTGGATGTTAGGATTCTAAACTGTTTGCAAGACCATTTCAAAAATTAAATGACAGTCAGGAAACCGAATACTTCATGCTGTACAGAGAATTTACCATATGCAGTATTTTTCACCTCAAATTGTTAAGCCACAAATAAATAATCTGAATGTGCACGCAATGACTGAATGCAGTAAGGCAGCCCTAAAAAGTAGACACACATTTCACAGTACCTCAATCAGAAGTAGGTTTCTTTTCATTTATTTCCTTGTTTTTGACATACTACCATTCATTTCTTTTATTTCATTTCATAAAGGATGTTAGCCAGGTGAAGTGTCAAAAACACTCATGCAGTAAGGTAGGTTACAAGAAACTTGACACTCTCCATAATTACAAAAAAACTCCATGATATCGATGATGCAGCCAGTCCTGTTCATTTTGCCTGCCTCACATTTGAAAAGAGGCATTCTCTTTTCATAGTATCTCCACAGTTGAAACACTTTTTTTTCAATGCAGGTAAATATCTGATTAATGTCATTTGTTTTCCTCGGCATTATATCAATGAAGCTGTGTTAACAGACCATCTGATGAAGTATTTGATCATTGAAGTCTGATGTCAAACATACAACAGCATCACTCAAAGTACATGAATTTGCTAGCAAATAGCAGATTGACTGGAAAGTCATAAATCCACCTCTTCTTCCTTGTTTATTAAGCTGCATCCTTGAAATTTGATAGCACTGCTTTCTGTAAAATTGACTATGATTTCACCTATAGCACAGAAAACATTATTTCTTTGCAGCTACTTTCAAATGCAACACTTTGCTAAAGAAGAGGTGAGATTTTTTGTAGATGTCAGATAACTGGGGGGTTGGACTAGATGACCCACAGAGGACCTTTCCAACCCCTAACATTCTGTGACTGTAACAGGACTATAGGAGTAGACTTTCAAATTAAATGTGTGAAGTATGCTTTGACTTTAGCAGGAATACTTCAGTGCCCAAACATAACTTCAAGCTTTCACAAATCCCCTCCAAATCATTTTGTTCAAACACAAACCTTTCACAGATACCAGAACATCTAGCAGTAATCACTAGCAATCAGCAGATAAAGTCAAACTGGATAAAGTCAGCATTTGCAGAGCAGGACAATGAAACAATGCTTTTTAATGGTTTGGAAATTAGAAGCTTTGAGTATAAAGCAGGCCTTCAGTAACAGGTAGCCCTGGGATCTCACATTTATTCATTATCTGGAGAAACTCAAATCCTTCTCACAATGACTAACAGAACCATCCCTGAACTCAAAGACATCTGGTTGTGTTCCATACGACTGATACATGATAAGGTCAGGAAACGCTGCTTTGGTCCATGACAAATAATACACCAACATTTTGCAAATTTATGATCTTCAATTTAAAGGTTTTTAAATGTCAGAAGGAAGCTAGACTGCAGATACTGAAGTTTTCAAACTATATCCAAAATTGTATAGCACTACTTGAATAATTCATGAAGTAGGTTCCGATAGCCCTGATAACACCAATGCAAAAAGTTAACCCTTTTGCCTACCTGAAATGTAATACTGAACGTCGAGCAAGTGGTAGTCTGAAGACATGTCAGAGACACTCTTTCACTTCCCCTTCCCCCGAAACACCTTCAGCATTTGTTAGAGCATGTACGCCAAACAACACTTGCTTTTTGTGAAACAAACCCTTCCATTGAATGCCACCAAAAAAAAAAAAAAAAGATGCTCCCACTAAACTCTTACCAGCTTTTAAAGTTGTAAATACAGCTCCACTGTTACCAACAACTGGTACTGCATAAGGCTTTGTGTTATCCAGCTACTTCTGTAAGAACAGTTTTCCTGTGTGCAGTGTAGTCCCGAAAAAAAATGATGAATTTAAATGAACTGGTACTACACTTATTTCACAATATATGTAAGTCCTAAATAATCCATATCACAGGATCTATTTCTGCACTTCAATAACTGAGGTAGAAACCAACTTACCCTATGTTTTTCCTTCACTTTCTTCCTGTATTCTTCTTTGTCAAATTTGTCTTCTTCCCGGAGTATCTCTTTCGCTTTGTCTAAGTTGATACCACTGGCATCATCTTCCTCATCTGCTTTAGCCAAACTGGATTTTTGCACAGGCGGCCACTGCTGCACTAACTGAATTATAGATGTCAACAACAAAAACAATGGTTAGAACATTTTTTCCACATCAAAGTTTTGATACCCTAAATATTCCAATACGCTGTTTTCCTAGACTCAATGAAAAGGCCATTTGCAAAGGAGACAAACAAAACTTTTGCACCACCCAAACTCAGCTACCTTATTTAACATCACATTCAGTCAAAAATGAGTATTTGAAAATAATGACTTCATTACACCATAATACTGTTTAATGGATTCACTTCAACTTCTTCCCCTATTTTTCTGTCTTTGCCTGATGGAACAAATAATTCATAATTCTGCTAGTCCCTTTGGGAGAAAAATTATATTTGCTTTCAAGAAATGACTCTCCCAAAATACATACAAGAGAACAACACATTAGTAAATCTAAATAGCATGTTTTCATGTAAACAACCAATATTCCAACATATCACCTGTGACAAAAATGGCCTTCATCACACAGTACATGAAAAACATGACTGTAGGTTCATGTTTTGGGGGAAGCAACAACAGATGTGGAGGGTTTTATTGATTGTAGTAAAAAAACTGGATTGGAAATGTTTGATGATTCAAGTTTCACTTGTGGATAACATGCTGAACCCATCCAGCTTCCTTCAAGTATGTGAAACTCTCAAGTGAAGACAAAGACTACATATTCACTAAAAAATATCCCCACCTATCTTATGATCTAACAGCTTACACTTCGTGGCATGAGCAGACATCATCTAGGGGTAGGCTTTGCAAAATCATTCCTGCTTTTGGACTGGTAGAGTAGTTAACTCTTAAAAAGAAAGTATATGGCAGAAAATATAGAATGTCTTTCAGATACAAATGCCAAACCAAACACGTCTAGGACTCCCTAATGCACACAGGGTGTTCTTCACCTGGATAATGCTAAACCCATCCTACTGTTTCCACTTCCTTTCAGAAAATGGAGTTTGCGTACTTGTATTTTCTAGAAAGATACTTTTCTTAAAGGAGTTTCATTTTATCAAAGAGAAGCATGTGGAGTAGAACAGTAAAACTTTAAAGCACAGTTTACACAGCTCAGATAAAAAGCAGGAACAACATCCATAGATGCAAACTTTACATTTTCTCAAGTAAGTCACCCCTTCTCTATTGTGCTACTCTTCTAACTATAATCTTTGTGCTGATTTTTTTTTCTCCATTCTTACTCCCTTTTGCTTTATTGCATAGATACATAAATCATTTGCTTCGGTGTTTTAAGATGAGACAACAGCTTTTGAATATCTAAAAATATCTGAAGATATAATTTCCGGTCAATGGGGCAATCTCTAAAACCTTTCAAATTTTGTCTGATGTCAGTAATTGTATGGCTGTACTCCCTTCACACTGCAATATAAAATGCTTTATTTTATTCGGTCACAAAAGCAAATCATATTCTTGTAAAGGTGACCTCTCCTTCACTTTATGCGTTATTGAAATTAACCTTAATGCTGGAAATGGAAAAACAATGTAGACAGCATCTGAAGCTGTGAAATCAAATGTTAGAAAAATTTATGGAGCATGGAGACTTGCTAGTGAGGTTATCACCACAATGAAACCCTAGAGTGACTAGCATTCACAACAGTTCCTTTTGGTATAACATCAATACACTTTTCCAGGGGCTATTAAAAGAGCCAATTAAATTACTGGCAAATTTCAAGGAACTACTACATCAGCACCAGCAGACGACAATTTGGTACTTCCTTAGCTTTCCTAACAAAACTGTTAATCTAGAAATAGTGAATGCTGGAAAGAAAAGCAGGGACTTCTTTTAATTCCAGTACTCCAGCTCCAGACTTGGGGAAACTTTTGCAAATACCTACAGGAAAATTCTTTTACATTTCTGTAAAGAAAAAATTGGCTCTTGATTCCACCTGAAATTGAAGATCATAGGCAGAAAAGAGGTAACAGTTCTGTACAACCACTAACAGCTCTCAAACAAGCATCTTGCACACAGGTGAAGAGAGGTCAGTGCTCAGCATTCCTAAATGGAAGCTGAATAGTTTTGCAAAACTTAAACCAATTACACAGAATCGCACACTTTTGAAAAGCATATCATTTTATAAAGATATAGAGTATAAGTATTTTTGCCTTTACAGAAACTACAAATTCAGTTCCCACCAAAATAGTGTTATTTTGAACTGATCTTACCTCTCCATCTTCAGTAAAGATTATTTTTGTGTTGACTTTAAATTTCTTCTTCACGATTTTTTTGGCTTCTTGGGTTTTAGTTGTTTTTTTCTTCATCTTTGATTTTGATGCATTCTGTGTAAAAGAAAATGAGATTTCTTATGGTTTTTTTTCTAGTCACACAGTATATGCTTTAAACTCTCTTAAAAGCAATTACATGTGTTAGAATTCCTAAAACACATGAGTAAGAGTAATTTCCATTAAAAATTATCTAACAGACCTTTTCGTAAAAGTGTTATAAGCAGGCATATCATGAGGAACTCATTTACTCTGATAACAATTTGGCACAACTTAAATTCTGTCAGCAGCAGGACACCTGGCCCATTCAAATCTCACTAACCTTTTTGGGGCAAGGACACTAACTAGATTCACCAGCGTATGCTGTTAGCAAGCCTCATCAGACAAGAAAACCAGTATAACTGACCGAAGCCATTAGCTACAATCAATCAGATACCGCTTTCATCTCACTTGTCATCATGTTGTCCCCAGGAACCGCAGGACACGAGTTTGAGTGATTTCTGTGTCAGTGAAGGGCACGAGTGGCCATACAAGCACCTTCCTATTTCAAAACTCTTGTCCCCTGCAGTCCCATCAAGGTGCAGAACATCAGTGCCAGGAGATGTTCACCAAACTTCACATTAAATAACACTTACAGGCACAAAAGTTGTTAGCATCACAGGAAAAAAGTTGTAGTGAAACAAAGTGGTGAAGACACCAAGGAAACTAATAAATGAGCCAGCAGAGACTGTGAAATCCAGACATTAGCGCTGTTCTCAACAGCCTAAGGTTGTCCTCTCCCGGCTACCACCAAGAAAGCAACACTGACCAGAAAAAAACAAATATTATCAGCAAAACAGTATCCCTGTGTATTGGGTTTGCATGGTAAGGTTTTGGTATGGCGAGGGGCTACAAGGGGTTGCTTCTGTAAGAAGTTGCCAGAAGCTTTCCCTGTGTCCAAAAGAGCTAACACCAGCCGGCTCCAACATGGAGCTGCCACTGGCCAAGGCCGAGCCCATCAGCGATGGTGGTAGCACCTCTGGGATAACATAGTTAAGAAGGGGTAAAAAACCTGCACAATGGCAATTGCAGCTGGAGAGAGGAATGAGAAAATGTGAGAGAACCAACTCCACAGACACCAAGGTCAGCGAAGAAGGAGGGGAACGAGGTGCTCCAGGCACTGGAGCAGAGGTTCTCCTGCAGTCCATGGAGAATACTATGGTTAGGCAGGTTGTTCCCCCGCAGCCCATGGAGGTCCAGGCTGGAGCAGATCTCCACCTGCAGCCCAGGGAGGACCCCACACCAGAGCAGGTGGATTCCCAAAGGAAGCTGTGACCCTGTGGGAAGCCCATGCTGGAGCAGATTCCTGCCAGGATCTGTGGACCCGTGGAGAGAGGAGCCCACGCTGGAGTAGGTTTGCTGGCAGGACTTGTGACCCTGTCAGGGACCCACACTGGAGCATGCACCCCATGGGAGGGACCCACGCTGGGGCAGTTTGTGAAGAGCTGCAGCCCGTGGGATGGACTCACATTGGAGAAATTTGTGGAGAACTGTCTCCTGTGAGAGGGACCTCACGCTGGAGCAGGGGCAGTGTGAGGAGTCCTCCCCCTGAGGAGGAAGGAGCAGCAGAGACGACGTGTGATGAACTGACCACAACCCCCATTCCCCGTCCCCCTGTGCCGCTCCAGGGGAGGAAGGAGAGAAACGGAGTGAAGTTGAGCCCGGGAAGAAGGGAGGGGTGGGAGTAGGTGTTTTAAGATTTGGTTTTACCTCTCATTATCCTACTCTGATTTGATTGGTGATAAACTAATTTCCCCACATCGAGTCTTTTTTGCCCGTGACAGTAATTTTCGATCTCTCCCTGTCCTCATCTCGACCCATGAGCCTTTCGTTGTATTTTTTTCTCCCCTGTCCAGTTGAGGAGGGGGACTAACAGAGCAGCTTTGGTGGGCACCCGGTGTCCAGCCAGACAAGAACACACTGACACTGAAGTTACTTTTTGGTTTCTGTGGACGCAACCGTGCTGTTAGAATGAAGAGGTCACTTTTATTTTTCAGAGGCTGAGGATTTATCTAGAGCATTTTCGCATTTTGAAGGTAGTTTGCAACTCTGGGAAGACCATTTTAATTAATTCTATAAAATACAGTGGAATATAAATTGTTGCATCCACAGATGGCCTGCACAGGTTTCACAGAGCCACCCGTCTGCTGGCAACATCATGGAACCAAAGAACGTGGAGATGCCCAACCTCCAGCTCTTCTCCCGAGAGCTCTCCTTTCAAGAACAAAGGCCTTATACGTTCAGGCATCTAACGGGACAAAATACACAGAGGACATTTTAGGCAATAATTGCCATTCTAGAAAGTATTTTATAGCAAAAGATATTTTGCAGGAATAAATGGGGACCCCACAGGAGAAGACCCACGACTCATTCATCACCTTTCAAAGACTGCAAAGCTCCACTACGCAGAAAAAAGTGCCTGTAAAACAGTCACTAAACTGTCTAAACTTCTGATAAATAATAGGAAGTGGTCAAAGCAACCAGAGAGAAAAAGGAAAAACTGCACTTCTTTTTCTCACTTTTCTTTTTTATTATGGTCATTTTAATCAGTTTCATGTTCTACACCAAATCCACTATAAAAGGAAGCAAAAAAAATTAACTCAGAAAGTCACTGTCATTATGGTCAGCACACTAATGCTCTGAAATATGAACTATAAAAGAGAAAAATTACAGTCTTCCTAACTGGAAAAATGGTTTGTGACAGCTACTGCGCTATGTTATCAAGTAATGACCATATCTATTATAGAAAATAGTAACTGTAGCAGCATTTATGTCCTTAGTATTGTCATACAATTATTGTTGCACTGTGCAGCTACTACTACTTAGGCACACCTTTAACAGCTCAGAAAGCCGCGCTATTCCCTCACTCCTGCTGCTTCTCCTACAAACACAAATTGTTTGAGAGTCTGCATAAGCATAAAATCCTTACCTCAAAATATGGGCTACTTAGTGGAACAATAGGAATTGTGCAGAGCAAGAATTTAAAGAGGGATGTACTTCAACGCGGTACAATGATACTTCTCCCTACCACAACATTTTCTTTCACCAGTTGCTTTTAGTTTTATTTCTTTTTTTTTCTAAAAAAAAAAAAAATCTTTCATTTCTGCACTGCCAGTATTACTGGTACCAGCGTAACATGCTAATGTAAAAAAAGAGGTGACTGAAAGTTTCAAATCAGTATATCACAGAATCACAGAATGTTCGGGGTTGGAAGGGACCTCTGTGGGTCATCTAGTCCAACCCCCCTGCCAAAGAAGGGTCACCTACAGCAGGCTGCACAGGACCTTGTCCAGGCGGGTCTTGAATATCTCCAGAGAAGGAGACTCCACAACCTTCCTGGGGAGCCTGTTCTAGGGCTCCGTCACCCTCAGAGGGAAGAAGTTCTTCCTCATGTTCAGATGGAACTTTCTATGCTTCGTTTTGTGCCCATTGCCCCTTGTCCTGTCGCTGGGCACCACTGAAAAGAGCTTGGCCCCATCCTCCTGACACCCACCCTTCAAATATTTATAAGCATTTATTAGGTCCCCTCGCAGCCTTCTCTTCTTCAGGCTGAACAAGCCCAGCTCCCTCAGCCTCTCCTCGTAGGAGAGATGCTCCAGTCCCCTCACCATCCTCGTAGCCCTCTGCTGGACTCTCTCCAGTATATCAGTATTTTGTAAAATTATATTTACATGTGAGTCTCAGCTGCTACATTTCTTTGTTTAAAAAAGGTTTTCCTGGCTAAAGAGCACAAGCCTCCAACAGGCTCCCTTTGCATGCATACACAGGCAATACTTACAGTTGTACCTTATTCCCTCTCCATCCTCTGCCTGATTTTGAGAAGTTAAAGTATTTTGACGCTGCATAGTAGCATGGAAAAAAAATGGGATAGGACAAAATTTCCAAACAAAGAGGAAGAGCAAAAGGAGGAGTAAACAAATGGGAAGCTAAATTCCCTCACTATATAACTAGAACGCATAGTATAAGATCAGTGTGTGAATTTGGCAGATTTACAATATGCAGCATTAGGGAAAGGTAAAAGATCAGAATTTAAAAAAAAACAGAGGAAAGTATTAGAATAAAACTCTACACATCCCATAGATAAATAAACTGTGTTTATTAGGATGCTTTCATTGCTTTACTAAACTGAACATACTCCAAAGATGATGGCTACCATGGCTCCCTCAGCTTCAGACACTGTCTCCTGCCCAGCTGTCACAGCTGAAGACCAGACTAACAGCATTGAGACCAAACGGGCTCAGGTACCAAAACATTTCCATCACAGATGTAGGCACAAGTTTACAAACTACCCAACTTCATTGTTCAGCAGGAAAAGTGGTGCAGCCCAGGAGGGAAGCTGGGTGGGTTAGTGCAGCAGTTCTGGACACGCTACGTGGTCCAGGAGAAGAGTCAGGCAGATCAGCCATGGGGTGAACACAGTCCTGGGGCTACCATGGGATCCCCTAAATGCTGCTTTAGTCCTCTCCTGGGGCTCTCTCTCACATTGTTCTGGAGTCCCTATATAGTCCTAAATTCTCTCTCTTCTGTCACCTAAGTTTCTCCCTCCATATGCCACCAGTAGCGTCTTTCAGAGCATCTGCTCCCTACATCTCAAGAGCCTCTCCCCACACCTCTTGCTCCAGTGGCTGCTGCTCTATCTTGAACATACCTGAGCCAGGAGTTCCTCCAACTGCCTACCATCTTGAAACAGGCTGAGTCATTTACACGGCCTCCTCCTCCACCAACTCCACCCCTGTGATCCCCCTCACCCAAATACCTAACGCCCTCACCCTAATTTTGAATGCCACCGCGTGTCTTTGCTTTGACCACATTTGAACAGCTACATTGAAACATCAATTTCCCATCAAGCAGGAGTCTGATTCACCCATTGTAAGAAGCACCAAGGCATAGCAGATCTCAGGCTTTCCTCATCTTCAGTGCCAGCCCCTGGTTCTCTGCGTTTTCAAGTCATTCTGCTTACTCATTTCCCTTTTTCATCTTTTGTACTAGAAGGTACTTGATAATTTACAAGCAGGAGGTTGGCATTTAACTTACACTCTTCATGGCTTCATCTCTTTTCTTCACAACAAGTTCATCACACCAGCAGCCACCACCAGCTGCTGGAGGCTGCCAAAAGATGTCCTCCATCCGCTAACCTCAAGTGTTGCAAAGAACACAACTGTGGCAGGAGCAATGACTCCTCTCTAAGTGCTCCGTACACAGCTGAAATCTGGGGTCACAGGCTTTGCAGGCAGAATCACTGTCCCATCAGCAGACAGGAGTGAAGGGAGGGTTTCTGCTGACAACCAGACCTTGCCCTAATGCCAGAGCATGCCATGGGCCCGGGCCGTTTTAAGCGAGCTGAGCGGGCATAGTAGCTCCCCATGCTGACTGCCTCACTCAGAAAACTCTGTGTATCAAAATCTGTTCAAATAATATCTACCTCAGAAAATCCATTTCTAAAGCTGAATTATACCATCAAACAAGCTGTTGATCCAAACAAAGCAGGCAAGCACGATTTGGGCACAAGTTTTCATGTTGCTATTGGGTATCATAGGGATCCTGTGGCTGAACTCAAGTTGGATACACAAGTCAAAGCACCAGCCGGTGCAGGTCCACTTCCCTGCCAACGCGAAGAGGCTACCAGGTGCTCCCAGTGCACACACTTCGCCCTACGCCCAAGAAAATAACCCTCAAGACTCACCTTGTCTTCTACGAAGATGTGGCAATAGCTAAACTGATCAAACAAGATCAGAGTGATAACCAACCCCTCTAAAATGGTATAAAACAATTAAGCATTATAGAAGTTAAGAGTCACATGAGTTTATAAAAATTTCACAAAACATAGGCTCAGCTGCAGAGTTGGGGGATTTTCTATTGTTACTAATCAAAAGCCTAAATTTCTTCTTCCTTTTGCACATGCACATGCCAGATGGCTTGCTGGATTATTTAGAGTTAGAATAAAAGTTAGAATAAAAGCTGGAGTTAGAATAAAAACTAGCTTAGAAGCATAGAAAATGCAAACATTATAATATATATAATCAGAAACAATACAGCTAATATGCAAGTTCTTTTCTATTTTTCTCAAGAAAGAGCAAGCTTTTGTTTTCTGGCTTAAAAGTTCCGATATTCTTAGCTGAATCTATGACAAAGGCTTTCTAAATTAAAATACTGACAAGTTTAAGACATCAGATTTACTGTTTATCAAATATAACTTTTTTCTGAAAAGACAGGGCATCAACAACACAAATGTCAGTAAATTTTGCTATTCTAATATGGAATCATTTTTCTTATTAATACAATTTTTAAAGTCAATACTTTAGACTGAGCTTGTAACCCTCAGTAACTCAGGACCAAAGCACTTACAGTCTCTTCCTGTAACCAGGACAAACACATTTGCTTTGAGCTTTGGAGTTACAAATTATCAATTGAAAAGTTTCTTTGTTTCTAACTATAATTTCCTTTGTTATTTCAACTCTACAAGCCCGCGTCAGCAAGCACAGTATATTCACTACGGAAGCTGTCTAAAGACAGAACTACATTATCATGGCAGGGTAAAATATCAGTAGGGAAAAAAGTTCTAATCAATTTTCCCAGTCACATTAGCTATAACAAACCTTACTGTTTTTCTAGGCGTTTTGTGGGGTTTTTTCCTCCCCCCCTGTTTATACCTTACAATTCCTAGGAAGAATGGTGCTGTACCTCGAAGTATTTTTCAGTCTCTCCCAATATTATTACACTACTTTACCCAGAACTCAAAAGCACCTGCCTCTGAGAAACAAAAATTGATTTGGTACTCGATTTCACACACTTGTTTTGTATTTCTTCAAGAAACTGTCCAAAATAGGAGCAAGTATTACCACATTCATGTTCTCACCGAGCACGCCAATCCCCCTGTCATGCTACTGACTTCAGACTCAGAAGTCATTCCTCACAGGATAAGACACAGGCTTGCCAGATTAAAGCTACCAGACAAAGAGAAGGGCCATCTTCCTCTTCATGCCGTGGAGAGTATACAGACATGGTTGCATTTGGCAGGCACTATGAAACTTTCAAAAGATTTGATTATCCTCCAGCCACTAGTCTAAAGCAGCCTAACCATAAAGCATTACCTCTCAACCCCATAAACTTCCCGAACTCGGAGATAAGGTTAGAGCAGAGAGAAATTTTCACTCCTGCCAAATATCTAACCATAGAAGCAGCAGTGAGATACCACCTTCACACCTTACACATAATAATAACACCACATAAGAAGGAAAACAACAAGTGAAGCAAAATAACCAGACTTTGAAGTCCATTCCAGATTACTTCAAGCACCTACAAAAAACACCAAAAAGCTCCCTCTTAGTAATACAATTTGACTCCATCAGCCATCTGTCTTCCCTATGAGTATAAAGGATCAGGGCGGCAGAAATCCTACGATGCGGCATGACCACAAGGAGATGTACAGATGCCACTTTCCTTCATGATCTATGATAGCTAGGTGGCCTCCATTTTAAATTCTCAGTCCTTCCCATTTCCTGCTGACTGCTCACGAGCCACAGGCTGCTTCGTGCTGCTGTGAACACCAGAACAAGCCAAAGCCACTGAGAAGCAGCAGTGGAAAGTTCTCCAAACCATCCCTCCACTTCCACAACATTAAGTCCCCCAACCCTTCCTATGAAAACAAGCTTCTCTTGTTAACGTGTGTTGGGCTTTCTTAATGTAATACAAGTGAGGCTAAATTTGCTTTGTTGAAGTATTCCAAGTTTTTTCTTTTTTAATTAAATCTTACAAATTAGGAACCTTAAATTTGCAGACACTATCCAACAAACTTGCATAGCATCTGTATGGGGAGGAGAGGTTGGACTAGATGAGCTTTAAAGGTCCCTTCCAACCCAACCTATTCTATGTTTCTATATATGTCACTGAGCACAGCTTTTACCACAACTGTTGTGAAGATATGGAAACAGGTAGGTTAGCAGTCAAAAGAGAAAACCAGCAGTCCTTACATGTTGTTCTGTTTGCTTCTCTATGAATTTTTAAAGCACATCAGTCCAGTATCAAGATCAACGTGATCTTTAATGTTTCAATTCAGGACAAATTCAAAGGACGGATTGATGGGGTTTTTCTTGTTTGGGGGTATTTTTTCTTCAGAGTGCGGTGGTGTGTGTTATTTTGTTTCTTTAACTATCATCATGCAAGATTTCAACCAAGATACTGAAAAAGCACAAAGTCTTATTATTGGTTAGTAATTCCTTAATCTATTATTGATTGGTAATTCCTTATACAATGTCACAGTCTGAACAGGAAAATTCTGGACAGCTAAATTACTTGCTACTTCTATGCATTATTTACTTTCTAAACCTATTTAAAGAATGTTGATCTTGAAAGAGACCATTTTCGAGGGTAGAACAACCCATACAGAGAACTGAACATGGCTTTTACAGTAACAGTTGTGAAGATAAGGATAAATCCAGGCTGGTATTCAAAAGAAAAACAGCACTCTTGGCATACAGAATAAGATACATACAATGGCTTTCAGAATCACAGCAACAGGAAAAAAAAAAAGAGGAAATAAGAAAAGCTTCTAATGACCACTATTCAATAGTGCTAAGCATTATGGACAAAGACCACAAGCTCAGCATCACATTATCACTCCCACTTAAATTACCCTTCAGATCAAAGAAACAGCAACAGATACAAGAAACTACAGCAGACAGAAATGTACTATGGCAACCACAGGCTTAGATGATGCTTGCCTTTGTTTTTGATTAGCATTTGGACAGAAGATTACATCTGAACCTGAAGATTACATCTGAACCTGAATTTCATTAGAGTTTTGTGTTTGGGTGCAAGAGTGTCGTTAGAGAGGATGTCTTCGTAAATAACATACCATTATTTTCTATAAAACAAATTAAAAGAACTAAACTTAAGATTAAAATCTCAGTATTTAACATAAAATGCAAGACTGATGAATAAAAAACTTGCCAACTTACAACTTGCTAAAACTACTTGAGCTTTCTGCAATATATTTACATGATGAGTTTGGTTCTATGTTTGGACAAGTACTTGCTACAATCCCTTGTATTTAAAAAAACGCATCAATTTAGGAGATCATTCTTAATTGTATATCGACTATGACAGCAGAAAAAAGGAGAAAGAGGTGCCAGTAAATGGCTCCATGCCCCGTATTCCTCTGCAACCACAGACAAGAACCAAGCTTACCAACGGAAATCTTTATTAAACTGTTCTTCAGTGATAAAACTAACTCCCATTTCTATCTGACACTATATCACAGTATTTCTCCATAATAATTTTAAAACACTGAAGACAACTAAAATAATTTTCTACTGAATCATTACACTGTTTCTATGAATGAATGCATATTCCGTGTGATACCTGACTGTTCATTTCAGCAGCTGCTATCAAGACTTCAAACTGGGCGTTTTGGCAAAGGCTAACCAGAGACAGAGGTTCAAGCTTCTCTTCCTAGCATGCCAGTAAAAAAAGCAGAGATAAAATAAAAATATGTTGATCTCGCAAAATCTAAATTACAGAACTTGTTCTGTGAACTACAACTTTAATATCATAACCACCTAAACAATGGCAAAGACATCAGCATTTTAACACAAAGTATCTTTGCAGGACATTGGGGGTTCCATCAGCAGCTCTGCGCTGCCAACTACAAATTTAGAGGAGAGAAAGGAATTTTTATTCCACGTATACCCCTAGCCCCTTTTCATGTTAAGAGGTTTACTTCTGCTTTAACTAATTCCTCTTGTTTCTTTAGAAATGCCTGGGTACCATTCCTACTCCTGAAATGTCTTCTGAAACACAACTCCTGTATCCTCACAGCAACATCTATCATCTACAAATTTAAATCCAATCCTGAAAATAAAAAAAGTGCATCTGCATCCTTCTACCCCTGAGAAAATTTTAATTACTTTCATTTTCTATGCTGAAAAAAAACAATGTTCATGTTTTATGCTGATATAAAATCCCATGATACCAGAAGGAACCGTGAATGAGCAGCATTGCACAATCAATTTTTCATGCTTTTTCCTCCCGATCTTTCCCGCTCCCTCTGCTTTCTTGTTTTTTTTAAATATATTTGACTCCGCCACAGAAATGGAAGATATTAAAGAATGTTTTAGTGAAGAGCTGAGCTCCCTCAGCCCACAAAACAAACATTTAATCTGAACACCATAAATTACGTAACTGTACAACTCTACTATCTGCACGTGCCAAAAGTTTTTGTCATTGATCTGCAAAATCATTGCATTTTACTTTCCAAATCTTTACATATAAGAATATTCTATGAGAAGTATGGCAAAAAATAACAAAGTTTATCATTGTAAGATCTAATATGGACAAAACCACTATTTAACAAATTTGTGAGTTACAGTGAACAGATAACATCTCACTCTGACAGATGTCACTGTTTAATACATTGGACCACAGAACTTTTCAGTACAGCTACTGCATTAGCCTGAAAATCTCCACTACCTGCAAGCATAGGCAGCAACAGCATCCCTTTCTAAAGCATTAAGCCTTTAGCAACACAAGCCCACGACTTCTCATGCATATTTAAAAGAAAGGTGTAACACAACAGTGAACTACTTTACATATTTCTAGGCAAAAAAGTAAATTAAATTATAATTGAGTGTGCCAGACTAAATGAAGATACAGATATTCCTAAAGACTAATTCAAAACCAAACATACTAACTCAGCTTTGGTTTACTCTTGGGGTTAGGGCTGGTAGAACGATACATTTCAAAGAAACATGCACAAGCTAAGATATCCTAATAACTCAAAGAGTGCCCCCGATTGAAAAGATACAAGTGTACACTAATGATTAATACCACTAGTAACTGCAGTGCCAGCCCAAGACACAAAATGTTTTCATTCCCCTCCCTCCCTGTCATTACAAGGTAATGTATCATTACAGCACGATCTTCCTCTGGTAAATCCAACAGAAACACACAGTAACCATCAAATTCTCTACCACTTCTACAGCCAGTAAAAGTAAATGAGCTGCTTGCAGTTATCCTAAACTGAGGATTACATCTTTGTAAATGAACAGGTGTTCCTCATACAACATCAACTAACGAGAAAAAGCCATGATTTTGCTGACTGCTCTTCATCCTGCCTATTCCAGAGCTTCCATTTTTGTGAGCAAGAAAAGGCCATCATGATTATGCTACTTCCAGCAAAACATGGCAAATTAGAAATCCGAGCACAAACATGTCTTTTCTACTGAATCAAATTACAAATTAATTCAAACGCAGCCATCTATTGCCTGTCACTTCAAAAAAAACAAAACAAAAAAAAACAAACAAAAAAACCCACAACCCCAACCAACCAACCCAAATCCCATAACTCCTTAATGTGGAGTTGAGGAGCTAGGAAAACCTGCACCTCCTTTGCATCTCTATTTCTACTACAGATCTCCAAGAACAACCACATTGAGATCTTTTCTCGCTTTCCAGCAGGAGGAAGATCCTGCCTATTAATCCCCCCATAATATCCGACATGAAGCAAGGCCCACACTCAGAACGGGCGTGAGGGGAGACCAGTAGGAAGGGGAGGGCAGGGGAGAGTTGCATTGTTTTAGGATGAAAAGGACCCTTCAGTCCTTCAGACGTGCTGAGAACGCGCTATGTGCTGGAACTTGTAATTTTTCAATCTCCAGAAGAACCAGAATTGCTCCTTCTCTCCCAGGCTGCACTTAATATCTTAGCGCAAGACAGTTAAATTGAAATATGAAGAGAAATGTAATTACTGAATGATACAGCAAGTAGGCAATACTGAGCTGACATTTAATGAACTGAAAATTTGGGGCTTTTTTAGTTAAATAATAAAGATCCTTTTTTTTAATGCGACTGTTTTCTAGTAGTAAGACAGAGTTACTCTAACAAAAAAATGCTTTTCTGCATAATCATTAAGGCAGCCAAGCCTTAAATAAATGCCATAACATCATTAAAATTACAGATTAAAAATACTCTGCAGAGGAATCTTAGGTCAAAAGGTGAGATGAGAAGATCACACTTTCATGCTGTTTTTCTTTAAGGTTGAATATATTTTACCATCCATGAGCAGCATGACACTCCCTTTCTCCTGCAAAAGCCAACACGCGTGGTCCCAGAACACAGCGGCAGGCTTAAAACATTTTGTTCACTACATTATCTTGATCTGCCATCAGAAACTAACAAAAAATATGCTAAAATCAAAAACTATGCCCACTTCATTACCACATCACAAAGATATCCTTCACAGGCAGGTGACTGCAAATAGCAAAGACTGCATATTTAAAAAAAAAATACCTGAAATTGATTTTTGTTCATTTGAGCAATGGAAGTTTTTCAGCAGTAGTTACTGTGATAACCATCATTATTATTCTAAGAGTTTTATTTCACCTTTATATTGACAGGGATGGTGCATAGCACTTCCCCTCTAGAGGTATCTAAATGCATTTCTCTCGATGCCCACGAGTCAGCACAAGTACGAGCATTCACCTGGCCTCCACCCAGGCACAGTACTCCAGAGGCCATGTAAAAGAGAAAGAAGTTGCAATGCTAGGTGGCAATCTGTGAGGGTTTATAGGATGAAAGGCAATGGCCTTAAGCTGCATCAGGGAAGCTTTAGATTGTAGATTAGGAAAAATTTCTACACTGAAAGAGTGGTCAGGCATTGGAACAGGCTGCCCAGGGAAGTGGTGGAGTCCTCATCCCTGGAGGTGTTCAAAAAACGTGTGGATATGGCACTTCGGGACATGGTGTAGCAGGCATGGTAGGGTTGGGTTGACAGTTGGACTTCATGATCTCAGAGGTCGTTTCCAACCACAACGATTCTATGATTGTATGACGCTGTCATTCAAGACGAGGCTTATTTGAATTTAGCAGGCATGGTGGTGTTGGGTTGACAGTTGGACTTGATGATCTCAGAGGTCGTTTCCAACCACAACGATTCTATGATTGTATGACGCTGTCATTCAAGACGAGGCTTATTTGAATTTAGCAGGCATGGTGGTGTTGGGTTGACAGTTGGACTTGATGATCTCAGAGGTCGTTTCCAACCACAACGATTCTATGATTCTACGACTCTGTGATTCAAGACAAGGCTTATTTGAATTTAGCTCCCACAGAGGGAGTGTGTAGCCTGTCTTGGAACCACAGCAGGGCCTCCTCCCCAGCTCCACACACCGAACAAATCAACAGTTCAGCATGGGAGACCTAGCTGGAGTAAAGGCTGCAGCGCAGCAAACATGAGGAACACACACCACACCGGAGAAAAAAAGAAAGGTCAGCCCAGGGTGTCATTGAGTGCTGGCAAGACACTCAAGAGGAATGTCACCAATTTCTTCCAACCAAATGTCAATCAAGACATAATTTCTTCACAACTAAAGGTTGACAGAGAAGCCACAATAACAACCATAAAACAGAATTTCAGCGGGTCCAGAGGAGGGCCACGAAGATGATCAGAGGGCTGGAGTACCTCTCCTACAAGGACAGGTGAAGAGAGTTGGGGCTGTTCAGCATGGAGAAGAGAAGGCTGCGGGCTGACCTTATAGCAGCCTTCCAGTACCTGAAGGGGGCCTACAGGAAGGATGGAGAGGGGCTTTTCACAAGGATGTGTAGTGATAGGACAAGGGGAAACAGCTCTAAACTAAAAGAGGGCAGATTTAGATTAGATATTAGGAAGAAATTCTTCACCCTGAGGGTGGTGAGGCACTGGAACAGGTTGCCCAGAGAAGCTGTGGATGCCCCCTCCCTGGAAGTGTTCAAGGCCAGGTTGGATGGAGCTCTGAACAACCTGGTCTAGTGGAAGATGTCCCTGTTCATGGTAGGGGGGTTGGAACCAGATGATCTTTTAGGTCCCTTCCAACCCTTATCATTCTATGATTCTATGTCTATTATTTTCTTTCCTTAAAAACAGTTGAGTATTATGACTCCTTTCTCCATGTATTCAATAAAGACTAAAGATGCTGCCAGAAGCAGTGTTGTAGTTCCTGTGCGCTGCTCCTCCAAACACTCTCATCACTGCCCTTCGTTAGCACAGGTCCTTTGCCAATTCTGAGAAAAGTTGCTTCACAGATTTAAAATTGGCAGAAAGCTAACACTAAGAAGAGTGCAAATAGTATTCCGCTGGTTTTACTCTCAGGGTCAGACAAGCGTTCCCGCAGGCTCATGGAAGGGAGGAGCAGCCGGCAAAGCAGGGACATGCAGCCCTTTCAGCAACAGCCAGCCAGCATCACAGTGACGCTGTAAGATGGAAATTCACCTTAAATAAGTTTAAGAATACAGGTAAGTAAAGCAGCAAAATTTACTCTCAGATCTTAAAGTACACAATGAGAACCTCAAGCACTGACAAACATGAGAAAAAGTGCCCGTGTGCCTGGTGCCACTGCCGTCGCAAGTACACGAGACACAGAGAGCAACACCGCTCTCCAAACCCAGCAAACCGTGGTGAGGAAAAATAATACTAGAGGGTCCAACATCTATTTGAACCAGTACAGCCGACATGACTGAATCAGTCTGCTAGGATTTTGCTTCTGTCCCGCTAAAGAAATGCCCTGCAAGAAATCCCTGCCAAAAAGGCTGCCCACTCAAAGTTGTAGGAAAGAGTTTCATAACTGCAAGCACAGCCATCTCTATAAACAGGTACTAAATCTCTGAGCACTAGCAAATACTTGTCTTAAAGGCTCAAAAACTGTCCGCAGTTTAAATCTGCCTTCCAATATCATTTGAAACCTTTTGCCTTTGAGCTGCAAGCCTCCACACCTCCTTTC